>NC_141535.1:103720000-104085000 GCF_021556685.1 Rattus norvegicus | reverse complement strand
CAAGTAATATACTCATTAGTTAATCAGGACCTCATTAAAATTTCCCAAGTATGAGTTCTGTCTTAAGGTTTCTATTGCTGAGATCAAATATCATACTCAAAGAAACTTGGCAAAGAAAGAGTTTATTTCATCTTATAGCTTGGAGTCCACCATCCAAGTCAGAGCAGGAACCTGGAGGCATCAACTGATGCAGAGGCATTGGAGGGATGCTGCTCATGACTTGCTCCCCACAGCTTGCTCAACCTGCTTTCTTACAGAACCCATGGCCACCACCCCAGGGATGGTATCACCCACAAAGGGCCACACAAACTAAGAAAATGCCCTACAGGCTTGCCTACAGGCCAATCTTGTAGGCATTTTTTCAGTTGTAGTTCCTTTTCTCAGACAACACTAGCTTGTGTAGAATAACAACAACAACTACAACAAGTCAGCCAGGAAACTCTTCCAGCTGTTCAGAATAAGCTTTTACACATTAACTAGCAGCCAGTGTAAATCAAATGAAGTGCAGGTGGAACTGACCTCAGTTTGTAAGTTGGATTTTAAATCCATGTTTATAAATCTGTCTTTTCAAATGAGGATGATCTCCCTTTTGTTCTAGGCTGGTAGCAATCTCAGACTAGTCAGTACAATTATACTCACTCCGGACAAAAATAATGCAACCAACTGATTAGTGTGATGTCAGGAGGGGAAGAGAAAGGAGAGGAGAAATTCTTCCTCACTTTAGTACTCAGGGCCCCAACTCAGGACTCCCTAGGGATTGTCATACTTGAAGTAAAATTCTATTTTTGGTGTCCTTATTCTCAAGCCAAGCCAAATATTTCTACTTTCATTACAGAGTTAACTTGAGCTGGTTTCATTTTTTTAAAACATTCTTTAACCTTGACATTTCCAAATATTTTTGTGAGGAAAATCCAACTACTTTACAACTAACTACGTATGAGAGTAATAGCAAACAGGCAAGTTAATATGTACTAAAGTGTGGATGACTACTAACAAATAAAAGTTTTATGGAAAATGCAAAATATAAAGAATATTTATTTAAGGAAATTATATTGTTAGACTGGTGTTAAGTTCTGTAACTATAATTGAAGCAACAAAAAAAAAGTAAAGAAGGAGAAGTCCTTCTGACTAACAAGACTGAGCCTATCTCCCTCAAACCATGGGTTCTGTCAAGTTACTCATAACATATACTGTCTTATAAACCACACATTCTATGGTGGTTTTTTGGCCTGTTATTTTCATTTCCTTGTTAATATTGCCAAAGTGACACTTAATGTTTTCCATGAGATTCTGTGAAAAACAAGACTATAAATTGGAGCTGATGAATCCCATAGAAAGTAGTCTCAGGTTTGTATACTCAGAACATCCACTTGCCATTCACTCGGGCATTGTCCACTCTCAATCGTGGAATCTGCATCAGTCCAGTGAGGATAATATGTCAATGTGCTTAAAGTGTCCAAACAGATGTCAAAGTTCCAAAACTACTTGGAAAAGTCGGGAAGATTTCACAGAAAATATGACGCATGGAGTAGATAATGCCTATGTGGAGTTGCTAATGTCCCTACCAGTGAAAGCAGGAAGGGGATAGATAGATAGATAGATAGATAGATAGATAGATAGATAGATAGATAGATAGATAGATAATAGATAGATAGATAGATAGATAGATAGATAGATAGATAGATAGATAGATAGACAGATAGACAGATAGATACAAATATAGGTATCTGGAGTTGCTAATGTCCCTACCAGTGAAAGCAGGAAGGGGATAGATAGATAGATAGATAGATAGATAGATAGATAGATAGATAGATAGATAATAGATAGATAGATAGATAGATAGATAGATAGATAGATAGATAGATACAAATATAGGTATCTGTATACTATACAAAGGAAAAGACAATGAGGCTAAAACTAGACACTTAAAGAGGGACAATAGATTTAATTACTCAGGAAATGTACAGAGATCCCTTCTGTTCCTGAGGATTAGCACCTCAAATGCAGCAAGTCTTCTGCTATCAACTTTGATAGCTTAAAGAGCAGATGACAAACACAGGGATACTAGGAAGAACAATAGAATCATAGTTCTGTTCCTTTTCTTCTGCAGAGTATGTTTTCATAGTGGAATCCACAGTCACAGTAACACCTTCCTGGCTAGCTTCATGCTACTCACCCTACCATGCTACTCTTGCAGCATCTCAGCATTCCTCCCAGAACTTCCTGATGGGTTTCCATAATAGAGAATTTGAGGATTTTCAAAATCATGTAACTAAACAGATCAAGTGTTGATCATGGAGAAATATCCACAAAAGTCTCTGTGGAACACCTTTCCAAGCACCTGGACATCTACATACAATAAACAGTTGCCCCTGTTGTCCAAGACTAATTAAAGACGGGTCTTGTAAATAATCCTAGCCTACCCTGTTTGGTTGACATCCTTCCTACCCAAATAGCAAATTAGTTAACATCAACATTAAGTTCAGAAAGGGCCAATTGGGTTGAAAGTCCAGAACTGAGTTGGGGATTAAAAAAATAATAATAGGACTGTAGAGATGGCTCAGAGGTTGAGAGCACTGGCTGCTCTTCCAGAGTTCCTGAGTTCAATTCCCAGAAACCACATGGTGGCTCACAACCATTTGTAATGGGATCCAGTGCCCTCTTCTGGTGTGTCTGAAGACAACTACAGTGTACTCATACATAAAATAAACCTTTAAAATAATAATAATAATAATAATAATAATAATAATAAGCAGTTTCATTCTGATGCAGCCTGAAAACCATGGAAGGAATGTTATTCCCCAAAGCATTGAGCCTCCTTACTACCCCTCTTAAATCTATTCCCACAGTGACTGCTTAAGAGACAATGCTAATGATCTCTATACCAAGCAAAGGCTGAGAGAAAAAATAAATTGGTTGAAAATAAGATATGTATACATCACACTTTTAAGGTTAAAGATATATTAATTAGCTCTGCTTATAAGTCATCCAGAATAGCTAATTTAACTTTGTGATATTTTTCAAGACTTACAGATGGTATTGTTATTAATCAACTTGGAAGCTAGTGTTTGCCAACCTACACAGATTCATAACATTTTCCCCCAAAGACTAAAGTTGAATTACTAGAATTGTGATTAAGAATCAAAATTGCTTATTTGTAACTGATAATTACACTTTTAAAAGAATCTTTGTTTTCTCCAGGTGCATTTTAAATAGTGTCAGAGAGCAATTCACGTCGCCAAGGGAGACATGACCCTTAACTCCTCTACTGAAGATGGAATTAAAAGAATCCAAGATGACTGCCCCAAGGCTGGCAGGCACAATTACATATTTGTCATGATCCCTACTCTCTACAGCATCATCTTTGTGGTGGGAATATTTGGAAACAGCTTGGTGGTGATTGTCATTTACTTTTACATGAAGCTAAAGACTGTGGCCAGTGTTTTTCTTCTGAATCTTGCCCTGGCTGATTTATGCTTTTTGTTGACTTTGCCACTGTGGGCAGTCTATACCGCTATGGAATACCGATGGCCCTTCGGCAACCACCTATGTAAGATCGCTTCTGCCAGCGTCAGTTTCAATCTCTATGCCAGTGTGTTTCTGCTCACGTGTCTCAGCATCGATCGCTACCTGGCCATTGTCCACCCAATGAAGTCTCGCCTCCGCCGCACGATGCTGGTAGCCAAAGTCACCTGCATCATCATCTGGCTAATGGCTGGCTTGGCCAGTTTGCCAGCCGTCATCTACCGAAACGTATATTTCATCGAGAACACCAATATCACAGTTTGCGCTTTTCATTATGAATCTCAGAACTCAACACTCCCCATTGGACTGGGTCTAACAAAGAACATTCTGGGCTTCGTGTTCCCTTTCCTTATCATTCTCACCAGCTATACTCTTATTTGGAAAGCCCTAAAGAAGGCTTATAAAATTCAGAAGAACACGCCAAGAAATGATGACATCTTTAGGATAATTATGGCGATTGTGCTTTTCTTCTTCTTTTCCTGGGTTCCCCACCAAATATTCACTTTTCTGGATGTGCTCATTCAGCTGGGCATTATCCGTGACTGTGAAATTGCTGACATTGTGGACACCGCTATGCCCATCACCATCTGCATAGCTTATTTTAACAATTGCCTGAATCCTCTGTTTTATGGCTTTCTGGGGAAAAAATTTAAAAAATATTTCCTCCAGCTTCTGAAATACATTCCCCCAACGGCCAAGTCACACGCAGGCTTGTCAACAAAAATGAGCACTCTTTCCTACCGCCCTTCAGATAACATGAGTTCATCTGCCAAAAAGTCTGCATCTTTTTTTGAAGTGGAGTGAGAGGGTTCAAAGCCTGCAAGTGAAGTGATTTCCTGACAGCAGAAGCCAGAGGACCATTTGGGCTAAGCAGCTCACTCACTACCGAAGGAGTGTTCAACCTCCAGCAATCCTTTCAGGGTTGAAGCAGAGAAAGCACTCAGTGTACACATTTTCAAAAGTGGGAAACAAAAGCTTTTTTCCCCTTTAAAACAAATTGGAGCAAAGCCACTGTTAACCGCCTTTTTTTGTTGACTGAATAACTGCTTTAAGGACAATGTCAGAAATTGAGTGGCTGTATGGATTTGGGGGTTAGGGAGGAGGTGTACTAGCAGAAACGTAATGTCTCCAGTCCCCTCTCAATTCTGTTACTTTTGATTTCCACTTGAAGGTATTTAGAAGCTATTAAATCTGTAGACAATCAAAAGGAGATGGGAGGTCAAGAGTTTCTAAGGGTCCAGGAAGCTACCCATCTGTTTAGTTACTAGTGACTATGACACCATTGTTCCTGACACAACACAGTTAAGACTTGCTAGACAGTAGTCATCAAGTTTCAAAATGCTTTGTGAAGTTCAGCCAGTGTCTTAAGAATTCAGAGCCATGTGCCAAAACAGTACCACAGAACAGCTTGCCTGAATAATGTCTTACTGTAGTTGCAAAGCCAAACTGCTTGTCAAGCTGTGATTCTGTCCCAGATAGTTGTGTCTTCCTAGTTGGATCAGTTTAATTTCATATCTAAGAAATGTATAATTTCATATCTAAGAAATGTATATGAAATGTATAATTTCATATCTAAGAAATGTTAAGCAGATTTATCATAAAGTATGTTTTATGGTTCTAAAAATGTATATTTTATATATGTTATGTATATCTATATCTCTAAGCTGTTGTTTGATTGAAGTTGTAGCAAAGTTGTATTTATCTTGAAATAAAAATTTATCATAATATATTTCATCCTCATTACTTAAAACATATACTGATTTATTTTTAATTAAACCATGATTAGACATGAAGATATTTTTTAAAGATGTATTTATTTATTTTATGTATATACACTGTTGCTGTCTTCAGACACACCAGAAGAGGGCTGTGAGACACCATGTGGTTGCTGAGAATTGAACTTAGGGGTCTCTGGAAGAATAATCAGTGCTCTTAACCACTGAGCCTTCTCTCTAGCCCTACATGAAGATATTTTTAAGCTTGGTTTAACTATAACTTAATATGGGTAGTTATATCTTTTTACATTTATTTATTGTGGGGACACACACCATGGCACACATCAGAGGAGAACTTGTGGGAGTCGGTTCTCTGTTCCCAGGACCCAGTGTAAGTCATCAATCAGACTTAAGGCAAGCACCTTTATGTATGGAAACATTTCAGTGAATGCTATGCATTTCTAAATCTTTCTTTTGAAACAATCTAGAAGAAAATACTTCATTTTAATGAACAACATGGAATAAACACATCCTTTTGCAATTTTCAAAGTTATTCTATATCACAGCAAAAACAGTCATTCTTATAACACAAAATAATACATTATTTTACCTAAAAATTTAATATTGGAATTTATTTAATTATGTACATGACCACTGTAAAAATATTTGAAGATATTTTAAAAGTGATAAAGTAATTTAAAAGTCTTATTCAGTGTCCCAATGGGAAAAAAAGATCACATTAACATTTCAACCCATTTGCTTCTGAATATGTTGTGCTCAATACACAAATCATTATGCTGAGTCATAACATGCATAGAATTTTATTTTTTCATTCAGTATCATAATCTCAGTGGCTTCTTACCCTAATAATTTTTTCTCCAAGATTGTAAGATTTGATTTTATGAACAAAAGCATACCTTTATGTATGGCTAATCACCATTTTGGAGCCCTTTATTTTGTTTTGTTTTCAGAATTGTAATTTCACTGAAATGAACATTCAAATACATGGATATGACAGATTTCTCATTCTCTAGCAAGTATAAATTGTATAAAGAATATAGAGTTTAAGTATTACTCAGTGTTCTCTAAAATGCATAAAACAATTTATAATATTGTCAACATGAGAAGTTTATAAAATTCCATTAGAGAGGACTTTGCTGTGTGCATGCAGATCCAAGGGAGAGGATTTGGTTGAATCTGAAGGACCTGCTGCAACATAATGTTCCTATCTGGTAACTATGTCATTCTTTAACCTAGATGTTTAAACTGTTCGTGAGGTCTACTCTAAATCCTTTAGAGAGGGTATGGCAGAATCTTCATCAATAGCCTCTTGTGTTCCTTCTCATTGCATAAAGAGTTACTTTCTGAATAGGTAGTTACATATGCCTCATGCAATTTCTCTTGGATTATTTGAAATTTTGCTAATAAAATGCCTACAACTTACTAATTTCTTTTATCTTCACAAAGAATCACCTTCAGGTCATTAAAGAAAGAAATCAAAGACAATATCAGAAAATAGAAGGATCTCTTATGCTCATGGATCAGTTGAACTAATATAGTAAAAAAAAAAATGTCTAACACGATTCTTCAGAGATCTTGAAAGAACAAATTCTTTTGATAAAGAAACCAGAAAAATACACCAGATAAAAGACAAAATCGTCATAATAGTCTTGGTCAAACTGAATAACTTAGTGTAGAGGAATTCAAACAGATTAATACTTATCACCCTGTACAAAACTCAACTACAAATGGATCCTCTTCTTAAACCCAGATACATTGAACCTGACTGAAGAAAAAGTGGGGAATAGCCTTGAACTCATTCGCATAGGAAAATTCTTTCTGATTACAACACTGTTAGCAAACGTACTAAAATCGACAATTAAAAATAGGACCTCAGGAAACTGAGAAACATATAAACAGCAAAGGACAGGACCTTGCAGCATAGCACTGGAACTCTGGATGAAGTTACAGCATTTGGACAAAGTGGCAGCCTACCAATGGAAAAGATTTTTACCACCCTCACATGCAACAGGGTACTAATATCCAAGATATGTAAAAAATACTCAAAATAAAACTAGATATCAAAAAACTAAATACTCCATTTAAAAATGGAGTACAGATCTAAACAGAATCCTCAAAAGAGAAATTTCAGATGGCTGAGAAACTCTTAAAGAAATGTTCAAAAGAAACAACCATTAAAGTTATAACTAGAAATTATGTAAATATGAAACAGATATAGAGAAATATGCTAATTCTGAATGATAACAGTATTTTAGAGAATTATTCCCAGGTGCAGAATTTGTAACGAATGCCACTTTCCAGGGGAGGGGGCAAGTACGTGAAAAGTAGCACAAGGTCAGCTCCTAAAGTCAGATATCCAGGTCCAAATTCTAAATCCAACCTCTACAATTGAGTTAACACTGGACTAATTAATATGCAAACCTCCTTGTTGCATTTCTATTGGATAAGAACAGAACTGAGTGACTGGTTATTGTGAAGACTAGGTAATACAGTTCTGATAAACAGAGAATTCTTGCCTGTGCTCTGGAAGAATCTGACTCATGACAACCATGATTTTTTCACACAATATTGGCTTGTAGCAGAAATTTGAAAGAAAATCCATCCACGGGTGGCTTTTGGGGGAACCTTGGCTCAAGAAAAACAAAACACACAGAAATCTGGATAGCACTGGTTCCTGGAATACACAGTCAATTCTTGAAGAATGTTTCCAGTCTTCTTCACTATATTACTGCATTCTTATTCTTGATTGGAAAGTTCTTGGAAATTCCCAGATCTCCATTGGAATTCTAATGGTTGTCTCCCCTGAAATTTTAACTCAATAAAATAAAAAATGTTCACGGACCTTGCAGCATAGTGCTAGAACTCTGAATGAGGTTTCAGAGGGTCTACCAAACAGACTGCAATGTCTTATGTCAGTAATTAATAAAATGTAATAGTGCCTTTTGTAGCCCAGAATTATATAGTATTTGCTAAATGGGATGAGGGAAGGAGTTCCTAAATTAATTTTCATGACATTTTGCTATCACACAGCTTAATAAAATTCTTTGGGGGGAAATTATTAGAAGAGATTGTATTATTTTCTGAGAAAAGTTTTTTTAAATAAAAAACATTACAGTACAGATTTGCCAATAGATTTATTGAAAACTAGACCAGGAGTGGTAAAAAGCAACGACTTATTATTTCAACTGAACTCTGACAGCCCAAAGATAACAGTGGGACAAGTCTCAGGCTTAAACCTAGAGATAGTCCTAACAGTGTGATCAAAAGCCACGTTAAATTAGATGTTCTTCAAAAACTGAGAGGTAGGAAGGACCATACAATAAAACAGGGACCACCTGCTCATGTTTACTCTTTTGCATAAGCAGAAGAGGCAGTTGTGTAGGAAACAAAATTCACCCTCAAGCTGAGAGAATGGCCATCCGGTAAAGAAATGCCAGCAGCCCTATTGTATCAGAAAGGAGTGACAATCTGGCAGAAAAGCCAGGTGTGCTGATAGGTCTAAGATGCTCAACTAACTGCTGTCTCAGGTAATATTTGGCTGTATCTAGAAGCAAGTTTGTGACAACTTAAAGGTGAATATTACATGCAGGATATAGAAGCCAGGGGTACTGCTAAATATACAGTTTTATCCTACACAACAGCAAAACATCTAACTCATATCATGGTAGTGCCAATGTTAATAGTCCTGGGGAAGAAAAGAAGAGGGAAGTTATTAAGAAGCCATGGGACTTACCTGCAATGCATGTGGGAGATAATGCACCAGTCTATTTTTATAACCTAATGTGTCTTTCCTGCCTTTTTCCCATGTTTCCACTTACCATCTCCTTACGTTGCATGTAAACTTCATCCAAATCACCTGTTCTTTGGAAGAATTGTGTTACAAAGGGTAGTGTTACTTCTTGAGTAAATAAAAAGTTAATAAATCTATTATGCTCCTGCAAAAAGGTTATACATTGTGAAGTCAATGGTGAATGCTGGGAACAAAGACAGCTGGTACCATGATCCCAGGCTAAATCATTTAAACCCCTGCTTCCCTGAAAGACAAACGGTGTGTGTGGTTCCCCCTGCGCACTAATTCTCAGAGAAGACACTAAGCCCAGAAATGAAATAGAAATCTGGGGGACTGATAGCAGCTTCTCCGGGACATTTTATATCATTGTAACATTCTTCAGGATTCTGATGAACAAAGTCAAAGGCATAGCTAAATATTTCCATAGAGGACTTGAGTAATTTCCAATGAAAAGGGGATTTAAAACAGGGTAATTTAAAAAACAATTCAGGGATGATGAACTGGCCTGACAACCTAAACTGAATCCCTGGACCCCACATTCCACATTCTACAAAAAAGAAGCCCCAAGGTTGGAGCCCCCCACCCTGTGCAGGGGAATGTTGGGGGGGGGTGGTAAGGGAAGTGGATGGGGGGAACACCCATATGGGGGAGGAGGAAGGGATGGGGGATTATGGACAGGAAACTGGGAAAGGGACTAACATTTGAAATGTAAATAAAGAAATATATCTAATAAAAATTTTTTCAAAAAAAAGAAAAGAAAAAAGGAAGCCAACTCCCACAGATTGTCCTTTGACCTCCATACAACAAAGAAGCACACACACTTACATACTTACATATTTACAAACACATAGAGACAGAGTAAATTAAATAAATAAGTAAATGCAAAAGAATACAAGAACCACACAAAGACAGAATTAAAACTATTGGTCATAGGCAAAACCCTCAAAAGCCCCAGATAAAATGAAACAGGAGGCAGTGATATGAGAGGTAGGTTGAACTAATAAAATCCAGTAAGAATATCCACCATCCCCCAGATCCACGACCTGGGAAAGACCATTCCCACACCAGTCCAGTAGCAGAAGACGTGCAAACAGAACAGAAGTGTGCTAAACCTATCGTTTAGAGACCTGTGGGCCATGAGAATGTTGCTTACCCTCTCTGAATTTCAGTTCCCTTCCACTGATCTTCAGGAATGTCTCCATATCTTCCTACTTTGTGGTTTCAGCCTAGGCAGCATACAGTAAACAACAGTCAGAGCTCTGACCTTTTATCATCAGGCCTAAGCCATGATGGTTGAAGTGCAATTTGCTTTGCAAACACACAACTTTGTGTGACAAACTAAAGCCTATATGGTGGCCTAACCCAGCACTCAGTACACAGTGACACTCCCTCGCCCTGCTCAACTCACACACACACACCTTTAACCCTTTGTCCTACCTCTTTTTGTTTGTTTGTCTGTTTTTCCTCCATCTTCATTAACTTGGGTATTACTTATTTACATTTTGATTGTTATTCCCTTTCCCGGTTTCCCGGCCAACATCCACCTAACCCTTCCCCCTCCCCTTCTCTAAAGGTGTTCCCCTCCCCACCCTCCCCCCATTACCGCCCTCCCCCCAACAATCCAGTTCACTGGGGGTTCAGTCTTAGCAGGACCAAGGGCTTCCCCTTCCACTGGTGCCCTTACTAGGATATTCATTGCTACCTATGCAGTTGGAGCCCAGAGTCAGTCCAAGTATAGTCTTTGGGTAGTGGCTTAGTCCCTGGAAGCTCTGGTTGGTTGACATGGTTGTTCATATGGGGTAGTGAGCGTCTGTGATTTTGGGGGGCCAAGAATGGAAATTGAACATAGAGGCTTTGTTAAACATATTGAAAAGTGGCAGGGTACTACCTGGACTGTATATACTCAGAAATGTAATTCAGCATTTTCTAACTAAATTTTAAGGTTAATCAATTTATGTATTTTAAAAATAAGTTGACATTTGTCAAATCCACCCTAATGACAAATGAACCAGGACTTTCTACACTATGAGAAACAATAAAGCATCGAATGATTATCCAATGAAATGAATGAGTCAGGTGTGTTAGAGATGCTTTCTGTTCCATTAAAGCTAAGACAGTCTGCACAGGCTACAGTTCCTTTTATAGCCCACAACCCTGGTGCTTCAAGTCTCTGAAAGACTAAGTGCATCCTCTTCCACTGGGGCCAGACAAGACTGACCTCCTACACATGTGCTAGTGGTGGGGAGTGTCGCTTGGACCAGCCCATGTGTGCTCTTTGGTTAGTGTCTCAGTCTCTAGGTGCTTCCAGGGGTCCATGTTAGTTGACACTATTGGTCTTCCTGAAAGGTTGCCATCTCCTTGAGGATCTTCAATTCTCCCCCTAACTCTTCCATAGGGTCCCCAACCTCTGTTCAAAGTTTGTCTGTAGGTATCTGCATCTGTCTCAGCCAGCTGCTGGGTAGAGCCTCTCAGAGGACTGCTATGCTAGGTTCCTGCCTGCAAGCACAAGATAACATCATTAACCATGTGAGGGATTGGTGGATGCCCATAGAATGGGTGTCAAAATGAGGTGGTCACTGGTCAGCCATTCTTTCAGTCTCTTCCATGAATTTCTTTTAGACAGGACCAATTCTGTAGGTAGTTGGTATCTCCATCCCTCTATTGGTTCATCAGAATTTAAAACAAATATATCCTGGTATACATTTACTGTGGCTTCTCAAAGCGTTTTTTGACTGGAAGGTATTAAACAAGGTTTCTCTAGCCCAAGCTAGACTCGAACTCATAATATTCTCTTGCTTTAGATTCTCAAGTTCTAGGATAAGTGTCAGGAGCCACCTTGGCCCACTCCAATGATTTCTTAAAGATTAGTTGATTGGCTAGCTTAAATAAATAGAAGTTATAAGTGATATGATTGTTAATCATATGTAAATATTATACTTTATTAAGTTAGCCAGAATTTATGACAGCTTTAGGCATTCCTTTAGACAAACATTGACACATTTATTAAATGTTCCTGGCCCAACTGACCAGAAAAGAACTTCTGTAATTCTATCAAAAGAAAAAGTATTCTATGTCTCAGCTTAGTAACTTAAGAATAAGGCCTATGCATCCAAAGTCAGGAAGTCCAGGCTATTAACCAACTAAAGGGTAAGTTGCTGATTTATTATCTAACCAACAATGTTGCCACTTCATTTTCAAGGAAATGTACTAATTATCCTTTCTACTGTATCTTAAGACATATTTTGTTTGAGGAGTCAGTCTTCCTTTTTCTATTAATAATGCACTCACAAATTGTCTCATGTCAGAAAAATGATGTTTTGTGGAGCAATGGTTTTTTAATATATTCTCGAAGGTAAATCATGTAACATTTTCTTTTTTTCTTTTTATTTATTCTTTTCTGACTGCATTCTGACTACAATTACCTTTACCTTTACCTGTCCCATGTTTCTCACTCCCACTCCCCTTTCCCCTGGATTCACTACCCCTTTACCTCCCAGCAGCAAAGAGCAGGCCTTCCAGGATCATAACCAAATATGGCATAACAAACTACAATAAGATGAGGTACATATTCTTACATCAAGGCTGGACTAGGTAACCCAGTTTGAAAAAAGGATTCCTGAAGGCAAGCAAAAGAGTCAGATACTGCCCCACTTTGACTGTTAGAAAGCCAACAAGAACACCAAGTCACACAATCACAACATATAAGCAGAGATAGAAGTCAAACCCGTACAGATTCTCTGATTTCTGTGAGCATACTTGAGTATTTGTTGGTTGATTCTGTGGACCATGCTCTTGTGTCCTTGATCCCTCTGGTTTTAATCTTTCCTCTTCCTCCTCTGTAGTATTCCCAGATCTCTGCCTAATATTTGGCTGTGGGACTCTGCACCTGCTTCCATTATTTGCTGGATGAAGTCTTTTTGGTCTTGATTATGCTAGGCTCTGTCCCACCACATCCTGTAGGCATAATGAACTGTAGATTGATTTTATGACCAAGTTGGTGTGTTGACTGGTTTTGTGTGTCAACTTGACACAAGTGGGAGCTATCACAGAGAAAGGAGCCTCCCTTCAGGAAATGCCTCCATGAGATTCAGCTGTAAGGCATTTTCTCAATTAGTGATCAAGGGTGGGAGGGTCTGTTGTGGGTGGTGTCATCCCTGAGCTGTTGGTTCTGGGTTCTATAAGAAAGCAAATTAAACATGCCAGAGGAAGCAATATAGTAAGCAGCAGCCCTTCATGGCTTCTGCATCAGCTCCTACCTCCAGGTTCCTACCTTCCGTGAGTTCCAATCCTGACTTCCTTTGGTGATGAACAGCAATGTGGAAATGTAAGCTGATAAACCCTTTCCTCCCCAACTTGCTTTTTGGTCTTGATGTTTTGTGCAGGAATAGAAACCCTGAGACAGTTGGTGCTCCAATCCCTCTACTTGAGGCCTGGCCTTGTTACAGTTCTGGCTCCCTGTCCTCCATTACTAGGAGTCTTCACTAGTGTCACCCTCATAGATTCCGTGGGTTAGAGTTACTATTTCAAGACCCAGCCATACCCAAAGGACATTCCATCCTACCACAAGGACACTTGCTCAACTGTGTTAATAGCAGCTTTATTTTTGTAGCCAGAAACTGGAAACAACATAAATGTCACTCTACCAAAGAATGGATTAAAAAACAAAAAATGGTACATTTACACAATTGAGTATTAGTCAGCTGTTAAAGAAAAAGGATGAAATCTGCTGGCAAATGAATAGAACTAGAAAAAAATCCTCATGAGTGAGATAATCCAGAAAGACAAACACACTACATACTCACATATAAGTAGAAATTAGCTGTAAAGTAAATAGCTACAATCCTCAGACCCAGAAAGGCTAGTAACAGGAAAGGTTTGGGGAGGAGGTGCACAAGGATCTTCCTGGGAAGGGAAAATAGGATAGATTTGTGATAGTCACAAGTAGACTTGAGTTGAGAGGAATCAAGTCAAGGGAGTTGGAGAAAATACTGAGAGAAACCACTGGACTACTGGAACATTTCAGGAGCAAAGTAGAAACCTGGTGCAGTGCAAACGTCATTTTTTAAGAGGAATACACTATTGTGAACATATCAGCTATTAAAATGGATGTGCAAGCAACTCTGTAGCAGGAAACAAGATCCTTGGATAAGAGAGCATGAGTGATATTGTCAGGTAATTGTCTTTACACTTCCTTTGACAAACCTCCAGACTGCATTGTCAAGTCACTGCACTAGTTTGCACTCCCATCAGCAGTATGTAAGACTTCCGTCAGCCAGCCATACCAGCATTTGTTGTTATTTGTCTTCTTGATGATGTACATTCTCACTGGGGTGAGATAAAGCCTTAAATTGCTTTTAATTTGAATTTCCATGATGAAAAATAAAGAAAGATATTAAGCACTTTTAAAAGTGTTTCCTAGACATTTGCATTTTTTGTTTGATAATTTTAAGTTTCATAATATACTTTGTAAAATTGGCTCTTTTCTTTAAAAAGCATTGTGTGTGAGTGTGTGTGTGTGTGTGTGTGTGTGTGTGTGTGTGTGTGTGTGTGTATTCTAGGGACTAATGCTCAGATTAACAGCAAATGAAGATCTTCTCTCATTCTGTTGGATGTCTGTTTCTTCTCTTCAGTTTCCATTTTCTTTTTTTTTTCCTTTTTTTTTCTCCATCTTTATTAACTTCAGTATTTCTTATTTACATTTCGATTGTTATTCCCCTTCCCGGTTTCCTGGCCAACATCCCCCAAACCCCTCCCTCTTCTATTCTACAAGGGTGTTCCCCTCCCCACCCTCCCCCCACTACCGCCCTCCCCCCAACAATCACTTTCACTGGGGGTTCAGTCTTGGCAGGGCCAAGGGCTTCCCCTTCCACTGGTGCCCTTACTAGGCTATTCATTGCTACCTATGAGGGTGGAGCCCAGGGTCAGTCCATGTATACTCTTTGGGTAGTGGTTTAGTCCGTGGAAGCTCTGATTGGTTGGCATTGTTGTTCATATGGGGTCCCAAGGCCCTTCAAGCTCTTTCAGTTCTTTCTAAGATTCCTTCAACGAGGGTCCCGTTCTCAGTTCAGTGGTTTAATGAAGGCATTCGCCTATGTATTTGCTGTATTCTGGCTGTGGCTCTAAGGAGAGATCTACATCCAGTTCCTGTAGGCCTGCACTTCTTTGCTTCATCCATCTTATCTAGTTTGGTGGCTTTATATGTATGGGCCACATGTGGGGCAGGCTCTGAATAGGTGTTCCTTCTGCCTCTGTTCTAAACTTTGCCTCCCTATTCCCTACCAAGGTTATTCTTGTCCCCCCCCCCTTTTTTTTTTCGGAGCTGGGGACTGAACCCAGGGCCTTGAGCTTGCTAGGCAAGCGCTCTACAACTGAGCTAAATCCCCAAACCCCTTCTTGTTCCCCTTTTAAAGACACCCCTTCATGATAAAAGTCCTGGAAAGAATATGAATTCAAGGCCCATACCTAAACATAATAAAAGCCATATACAGCAAACCAGTTGCTAACATCAAACTAAATGGAGAGAAACTTGAAGCAATCCCACTAAAATCAGGGACTAGACAAGGCTGCCCACTCTCTCCCTACTTATTCAATATAGTTCTTGAAGTTCTAGCCAGAGCAATCAGACAACAAAAGGAGGGCAAGGGGATACAGATCAGAAAAGAAGAAGTCAAAATATCACTATTTGCAGATGATATGGTAGTTTATTTAAGTGATCCCAAAAGTTCCACCAGAGAACTACTAAAGCTAATAAAAAACTTCAGCAAAGTGGCTGGGTATAAAATTAACTCAAATAAATCAGTAGCCTTCCTCTACACAAAAGAGAAACAAGCCGAGAAAGAAATTAGGGAAACGACACCCTTCATAATAGACCCAAATAATATAAAGTACCTCGGTGTGACTTTAACCAAGCAAGTAAAAGATTTGTACAATAAGAACTTCAAGACTCTGAAGAAAGAAATTTAAGAAGACCTCAGAAGATGGAAAGATCTCCCATGCTCATGGATTGGCAGGATTAATATAGTAAAAATGGCCATTTTACCAAAAGCAATCTACAGATTCAATGCAATCCCCATCAAAATACCAATCCAATTCTTCAAAGAGTTAGACAGAACAATTTGCAAATTCATCTGGAATAACAAAAAACCCAGGATAGCTAAAACTATCCTCAACAATAAAAGGACTTCAGGGGGAATCACTATCCCTGAACTCAAGCAGTATTACAGAGCAATAGTGAAAAAAACTGCATGGTATTGGTACAGAGACAGACAGATAGACCAATGGAATAGAATTGAAGACCCACAAATGAACCCACACACCTATGGTCACTTGATTTTTGACAAAGGAACCAAAACCATCCAATGGAAAAAAGATAGCATTTTCAGCAAATGGTGCTGGTTCAACTGGAGGTCAACATGTAGAAGAATGCAGATCGATCCATGCTTATCACCCTGTACAAAGCTTAAGTCCAAGTGGATCAAGGACCTCCACATCAAACCAGATACACTCAAACTAATAGAAGAAAAACTAGGGAAGCATCTGGAACACATGGGCAATGGAAAAAATTTCCTGAACAAAACACTAATGGCTTATGCTCTAAGATCAAGAATCGACAAATGGGATCTCATAAAACTGCAAAGCTTCTTTAAGGCAAAGAACGCTGTGGTTAGGATGAAATGGCAACCAACAGATAGGGAAAAGATCTTCACCAATCCTACAACAGATAGAGGCCTTATATCCAAAATATACAAAGAACTCAAGAAGTTAGACCTCAGGGAGACAAATAACCCTATTACAAAATGGGTTTCAGAGCTAAACAAACAATTCACAGCTGAGGAATGCCGAATGGCTGAGAAACACCTAAAGAAATGTTCAACATCTTTAGTCATAAGGGAAATGCAAATCAAAACAACCCTGAGATTTCACCTCACACCAGTGAGAATGGCTAAGATCAAAAACTCAGGTGACAGCAGATGCTGGCGAGGATGCGGAGAAAGAGGAACACTCCTCCATTGTTGGTGGGGTTGCAGACTGGTACAACCATTCTGGAAATCAGTCTGGAGGTTCCTCAGAAAATTGGACATTGAACTGCCTGAGGATCCAGCTATACCTCTCTTGGGCATATACCCAAAAGATGCCCCAACATATAAAAAAGACACGTGCTCCACTATGTTCATCGCAGCCTTATTTATAATAGCCAGAAGCTGGAAATAACCCAGATGCCCTTCAACAGAGGAATGGATACAGAAAATGTGGTACATCTACACAATGGAATATTACTCAGCTATCAAAAACAATGCCTTTATGAAATTCATAGGCAAATGGTTGGAACTGGAAAATATCGTCCTGAGTGAGCTAACCCAATCACAGAAAGACACACATGGTATGCACTCATTGATAAGTGGCTATTAGCCCAAATGCTTAAATTACCCTAGATGCCTAGAACAAATGAAACTCAAGACGGATGATCAAAATGTGAATGCTTCACTCTTTCTTTAAAGGGGGACAAGAATACCCTTGGCAGGGAATAGAGAGGCAAAGATTAAAACAGAGACTGAAGGAACACCCATTCAGAGCCTGCCCCACATGTGGCCCATATATATATACAGCCACCCAATTAGACAAGATGGATGAAGCAAAGAAGAGCAGACTGACCAGAGCCGGATGTAGATTGCTCCTGAGAGACACAGCCAGAATACACTAAACACAGAGGCGAATGCCAGCAGCAAATCACTGAACTGAGAATAGGACCCCCGTTGAAGGAATCAGAGAAAGAACTGGAAGAGCTTGAAGGGGCTCGAGACCCCATATGTACAACAATGCCAAGCAACCAGAGCTTTCAGGGACTAAGCCACTACCTAAAGACTATACATGGACTGACCCTGGACTCTGACCTCATAGGTAGCAATGAATATTCTAGTAAGAGCACCAGTGGAAGGGGAAGCCCTGGGTCCTGCTAAGACTGAACCCCCAGTGAACTAGACTTTTGGGGGGAGGGCGGCAATGGGGGGAGGTTGGGGAGGGGAACACTCATAAGGAAGGGGAGGGGGGAGGGGGATGTTTGCCCGGAAACCGGGAAAGAGAATAACACTCGAAATGTATATAAGAAATACTCAAGTTAATAAAAAAAAAGTGAGCAATGACAAAAAAGGAGTAAAGCATTCGCATTTTGGTCATCCTTCTTGAGTTTGGGTCCATGATATCCCATCTGTCAGTCATTGATGTTATTTATTGTGCTATTGGAGTCTCATTGAGATAGCCCTTTCCTGTACTTATAATTTTAATCTACTCTCTTCTTGTGCTAGAAGTTTCAGGGTATCAGATCTTATATTGAAGTCTCCATTCACTTGGAGCTGAATTTTTGCAAAGTGAGGCATAAGGATCTAGTTCCATTTTTCTCTATGTTGAGCCATCATTGTCTATTTAATATGGTGTATTTCCTCTATTGTGTGCTTTTTATATATTTGTCAATTTAAATAACTTTAGTTGTATAGCCTTTTATCTTATATTAATCTCCTCAATTAAATTTTGATCCATATGTCCTTTCATTTTGCCAATACCATGCTGTGTGCTGGGCAACTGATGAGTATAAATAAGAGTGATGGCATATGGAAGGCAAGGCCTGAGCATTTCAGTACACCATCTATATGGACTTCCGTGAAAAGGAAAGGTTAGACTGCATAATGTTAGACAAATTTTTTTTCTTTTATTAGTATATATGGGATATATGTAATAAGTGGTCTCATTACTTTCTATACATGCATGTAGTATGTTTTTCACCCTATTCATTCATCTCATCTAGAAGGGACAAAATTTAAGACACAATGAGGCTCAGAATTCCATGTTTCAAACTCCAATGGGCTTCCAGTTTCATCGTCTTACTTTCCGTGCTGAATTGACTTATCTGCAGTAAAACAGAAGAGCAAGCAGGTTAACCCTAGCAGCAACGTTGCTGATTACAATCCTAGAAGAGCGAACAGCATAAAACAACTTGGAAGGGCTGGAAAGATGGCTCAGTGGTTAAGAGCACTGACTGCTCTTCCAGAGGTCCTGAGTTCAAATCCCAACCACCACATGGTGGCTCACAACCATCTGTAGTGGGGTCTGATGCCCTCTTCTGGTGTCTGAAGACAGCTACAGTGTACTCGTATACATAAAATAAGTAAATCTTTAAAAAAAATAAATAAACAACTCGGAGATTCCAGCAATTCCACAAAAAAGCACTTTCTGCCCAGATAATTGATTGTTTTAGGCTTTTGTTTATTTCATAGATAATGGAAATAGTGCAAGATCTTCTCATGTATTAACATGGATTTGATTAATTCCATTAAATATGTCTCTAACCATGAAACATTGTTTTTATCCCAATGGTTTCTTCTTGTTCAGAACTAGATAAACAGACCTCATGGAAGATTCTCCCTTTGAATCCTCTTGGGTCATGGGCCACCCTTCATTTCCCTAGGGAGATGCTAAGAAACATATGATGCATACAAAAACTGGGGGGTGGGGGTTGGAAGTTCTGTTCTGCCCATTCAACCCACATCTCTAACCCAGAATTGACATGTAATAAAGAATTGGATACTGAAATAACAACAAAAGTTAGACAGTTTTTTCAGTAGTGTAAAATCCTAAGAGAATGAGTACTTCCCCCCCCCTTTTTTTTGGTATGAGATTACACAGTATATAAATCCTTGGGAGATTCACTAGACATATTTTTAGGCTATTGTATTAGCATAAATGTCATTATTAAGTGTTCTAGATAATGCTGGCATATGATTCTTTCTGGTAACTTAGTATTTTAGTTAAAATTCATTGCAATTCGGGTTGGGGATGTAGCTCAGTGGTAGAGCACTTGCCTAGGAAGCACAAGGCCCTGGGTTCGGTCCCCAGCTCCGAAAAAAAAGAACCAAAAAAAAAAATTCATTGCAATTCAAATGTCTGCTTGATAAGAGTGGTGGTGGGCAAAAGGCAAGGTCTTAGCATCCCAGGCCATCCTCTATAAGCCATTTTCAATGAAAAAGAAAGACAAGATAACTATATAAAAATAGCCATTTATTCTTATTTTCATTTTTATTATCATATATGAATTATACATAATAAAAGTTTTACTATGACATTTTATACATGTATTTAATATATTTTAATCATATTTACCACCCATAGCCTCTTGTGTTACTTTCCATTTCTATTGAGCTCTTCAAATTTCTGATTTCTTCGGAGACTCAGTTTGCCATGTGATGTTTTTCTGGAAACTGTCTTATGAGAGGATATTTTGCTGAAGCAAACATGTGAGAGGATGTTTTGAGGAGACCAGGCATGTGGTATCTTTCTGGAAGCTGCTTGGAGGGGTCATTTGATATTTTGTTGGAATAGACGCTTGAGAGGACATGTGATATTTGGAAAGGGTGAACGTATAACCCAACAGACAGTGTACAATGCTCTGTCATTAGTTTGTCTTGTCATTCCTTGCTGGTCTTCATTGGGCTTTGCTGATAATGGTCCTCACTGATAATATTCTGGCATTGGTTCGTCTTGCCTTCTTTGCTGATCATTGCTTGTCATGATGTTGTAGAGAGAAACGTACCAATGAACTTCTTGTGATACTGACAGAGCCTCATAGTATCTTTGAAGTCAGTTAATGCACTCTAAACTCCCCAGCAGGTGCAAACATGCTCCTCACTACTCACCCAAATGTTTTGGTTTCAGAATGAAACAGAGAGAGAGAGAGAGAGAGAGAGAGAGAGAGTCAGTCTTATTTTTTATGTGCCCTAACCAGCTCAACAGCTGGGCCACTCCCAAACTTCTCTGTTACTAATGCCTCCCCTCCAATATTCCTGAATTATTACTTACTAAAATCTATATTTCATCTCTGCTACTCCAGACCCAATTAGAGGAGTGGCTGCTTCTCTGTCTTCTGCAGCTCCCATGCTCGTTTCCTATTCTTTTCTTGGTATGGTAATTCTCCTCCTCCTTCAAGTTCATTGCCCAGGAACCTCAAAGTCCCTGACTCTGTCTCCCTTCCCAGCCATTGCCACCTGCAATTTTATTTCCCAATTAGAACCAGCTGGGATCATGTACCATTGCTGTCTCACAGGCAGACATGCAGATTCCTGCATAATTTGGGAACACAACATAATATAAGCAATAAACTAAATCCTCATTTCTAATGGATGGAACTGCAGTTACTGATTGGTAAGTGGTGTTTGTGAGTGAATCAAGCTACTGGTGCTGATTTGTGTGAACTAAACTGCTGACATCCTGACAGCAAAGATTGGGATCACCACAAAGAACTATTTCTAAACAGGTCCCTTTGCTCTATTAACCGTTACTTTTGACTTCTGGTAGATGGTGAACTAGAAGGGAGGTTAAAGTGTTAAAGAACCCTTATTAAAGTAGGCTTTAAAAAAATCTAAGCCTACAGGTATCCTGCGTGCAAATAGACTATTAGGGCTAAGATGGCATACAGTTTGTGGGAGTAACCAACCAATATGTGACTTGACTTAAGGCCAACTCCATGAGATGGAACCCATACCTCACACTGTGTGGGTGACCAAGAGCCAGAGACTAGATAACCCAGGAACTTAGAGTAAAACCAAATACTATTGGTCTTAAAATCAAACAAAACAGAGTAATAAAAATGACTCCTAAATGGCATGCTACTACGCTGAAAGATCAGTGCCTTGCTTCGCCATCATCAGAGAAGCTTCTTCTACAGGATATGAGAGCAAATACGGTGAACCACAGCTGGACATTATGCATAGGAAGAGGGAAACTGGAACACTCAGTCCTACATGGGATGTCTCCTCAAAACCCTCTCCTAAGAACCCTGTGGAGGAGGAGGAAGAAAGAATGTAAGAATCCAAAGAGATGGAGGACACCATGAAAACAAGAACCTGTAAAGCATCATGAATAAAGCTCATAGGAACTCACAGAGACTGAGCCAGCATAAACAGACCCTGCAAAGGTCTACATCAGGTCCTCTGTGTATACATCATGGTCTTCAGTTTACTGTTTTTATGGAATTCCTGAGGGCAGGAATTGGTGGGGCTCTGATTCTTGGGACTTTTCTGGGGCTCTTTTCCTTCTGCTAGTTTGTCCTATCCAACTCTGATGTGATTTGTTTTGTTCTGTCTTATATTTTAATTTGTTATTTTTTGTTATTATCCCTTAGAAGCATATTTGTTTAATAATGAAAGACATAAAGGGAATGGAACTGTGATGCAAGACAGATGAGATAAATTAGGAAACATTGAAGGAAAAGAAACTGGAATGAAAATATATTACATGAGGAAAAATATCTATTTTCAATAAGGTGGGGAAAATGTGATAGGAAATATATCACATTGTAACATACAAACTGAAGAGATTATTAGTTACAGAGGAGTTATTTTTTATTAAATTGCCATTGAACTACTATATATTTCAAAATATGGATAAATAATGGCTTTATGACTATTTTTCATGTATAGACATTCTATGCACTAAGATGTATTTACAGTTTTAGTTTATGATTGGATAGAAATTTCCATTTGGCTATAATAATACATTTTTTATCCATGTTATAATCATTTTAAACACTGTTCCCTGAAAAATAAATTTCTCTATCCTTGATCCTAATGAAGCTTGTTTGTGTTTTCCAGAATAGAATCTACCTCCTCTCTCAGAGAGTAAATTGTGAACTGTATCCATATGGACCCATTGCATTGCATACGTAAACTTGGCAGCTCTGATAAGTTCACGTCTAAACTTCAGTAGAATGGATGCCAAGGCAGAATCCAGGGGTTTTGAGCAGATTTGCACCTTCAGTGCATTAAGGTTCATCGCACTGTTCTCTAAGAATAAGCCAAAAATTATCTTTTAACTGCTGTCTAGTACAAACCAAATATTTTTTCACTGTGGGTTTGGGGTTTGTTTTGTGACCATGACTTTAAAAATATTTAATGGAAATCATTGTATATCTACTCAGCTTCCTTCTTGGTTTTTCCAAGAAAGACTTGGCACCCACAGCAACAGAGGCAAATCATAGAAGTTCCACAATGAGAAAACGTTGAAAAGAGCTATTTTAATAATAAATCCTCCAGCTGGACATTCTTCCTGATAGTGGGAGCAAAAGTCTGATGTAGACCTTAAAACTGAGTAGCAACAGCAGGTAATATTATCTCAGAAATTATGCCAACTCTTAGGAAAGACGTGAAAACTAATAAGAAAAATACATTTGGGTTATTTGTAGTTTGCATTAACATTTATACCCTCCCATAAAGGTCACTGTTGTGAAGTTATGCATCCTTTTTATGTGACCAGTGTTCTTTGCGTCTCTGTCTCCAGTCACATAAGTGTCAAATAACCCACTGAGAGCTTAGGGAGAGAAGCCAAAAAGTTTCGGAGCTAATACAGATGATATCACACACAGATGACTAGATATTAATATAGTCTGTGTATCTAGGAGGCAGCAGTTGAACCACATTAATCAAGACACTTTCTAAGAAGAGAGACACTGTTGGTGTGGATATAATTTTAAAAATTAAACTTATGATTGATAGTTGAAGAAGATGATTATATGCATGTATTAATTGAGGGTTTTCCAATGTGAAACCCTATGTGGAGGGTCAGAAGAATAATCTGTTTTCCAGGGAGGTATGGGGCTCATTAAAAGGTCAGCCTTAAGAGTATTTTCCTCATATGTTGAATGTGTTGTGTTGCTATAAATGTGTGTTTCAAAATGAAATAACAGGCCTGAGTTTGGAACAAGGTACTAACCTTCCATTTTTCAAAGAAGATGTAATGCTTTTATCCATTTATTGATCACTTAGATGTATAACGATCTACATGATGGGAAACTTCTGGACTTTCTATCTAACTATGACATAATTCAAGATGTTTCCAGAAAATGAACCAAAATATTTTTCTTTTGGCTTGCATGCACAGTACTGAATTCTAATTGTGTTTCTCTAAACCTCTGAATGACAAGATCAATTAATTTTGATACATCAGATGTTTTGGTAAATATTTTTAAAAGGGTAACCTTTTTTCCCTCCAACCCTGGTGCTGGCACCTTTGGGTCACATGGCACTGTGGGGTACTCTTATCTCAGCAGCTCCATGCTGCCCCAAGTACTCTCAGACCCAGGCAGTCCACAAGCCGTTCCAGCGTGGAACCTTGCCATGCTAGTCCCTAGAGTTAGTTCTGGCACTGAAGAGCCATATGGAACTAACCATAATTTATCTCTGGTTAGTATCTCTCCCAGTGGCTCTCTACTAGCTGTCAACTCTCTGGTTCCAGCTACCCAATAAAATTCCAGGTCTAGAAGTCCAGCATGTGTTGGCCTATTGTGGCTCCCTGCCACGGACTCTGCCCACATCCCAGCAACCGCCCCATTGTAGTTAAGATTAAAAACTCTCAACTACTGGGTGAAATCATGACTCAATAAACTGTAACTTAACAATCAGATTTATATGTTAAATTCTCAATCTATAATACATCCACACAAACTCATAACCAAATTATAAATATATAAACCACTCACCTAGATAAGATAAATTGACCTATATAAATCCATCCCTTAAGAGATATTCATAACAACCTGTATCTATTTAGAGATGGATGGCGATGGATCATTTATGTCTGCCTCCATGTTGCCTCTCCCTTTTGTCTGCTTCTCCCTCTCCTTCTCTAAAACTTTGTTCCCTGCTACGACAGGCCTCATTTTATCTTGTGTCTGGCATCACCTGCATAATGACATCAAACTACAATCAGCTACTTCTAATGGTTACCTACACAAAACTTCAGCTACTATATTTTCCTATACAAAATAATGAAATAAACATGTCTCAACTATTGCTGAATTATGAATTATTCAAGTGACTTAATGAACTGCAAAGCCTGTTATGAGAAATCTGGCTCCCTTATTATGGGCAAATTACTTAAAAGGAATTGTGTCATGATTATGCCTATGTTATTGCCTGTCCTGATTAATAAATTACTTGGGAGAATGGAGGAGTTGTGGGGACATTCAAGAACTTTGATGTTTAATGTTTTTTACTTACTTTAACCAACTTGGTTCACAAGAGGAAAAAGACTTTTTATTCCCTTTACAAAATATATCCTTAAAGTATGAGAAAGGCAAGTATATGACCATGTAGCAATACTTTTGATAACACTCATCTCAATCAAACTGAAAAAAAATCTATTTCAGTGTCACCACCATATTATTTCAGCTCCTCTGTTACATGTATGTTGCCAACAAGAACTTTTACCAGATCAAAATGATCGAAGAATTAGACTCTAAAAAACTTTATCTTAAATAAGGAAAATGAAATGACTTTCAGGCTAAGATTTTATTAATATTGGCTACACAACAGGAGCCTGAAATCATCTCACGGTTAGTTAATATGTGGCTTATACTATGTGACCAGAAGTAGGAGGCATGTGACTTAGATTGTTTGGCAGGATTTACTGTTTATCTGGGTTAGAGAATAGGGTGTGGTCAGTGTGTTAGCCATGCAACAGGACAACAATAAAGCTGCTTCTAATCCTTGGGCAGAGAGAAGGAGAGATGAAGAAAGGCGACATTGTTGCTCTGTTTGATACTCACTCTTTATAGGGACTGGTAACCTAGAAGGTTTGAAGTCTCCTATTGACTCCATTTTCTATTTCTGTCCAAAAGATCATTAAGTCTATTGTTATAATAAAGCTCTCTGACCACAGGTAACTTAAGAAAGGACACATCAATCTGCAGATAGATAGGTAGATAGATAGATAGATAGATAGATAGATAGATAGATAGATAGATAGAGATAGAGATAGAGATATGCAGAAAGGAGAGAGCAAACTGAGAGATAAGTGAGATAAGGCTACAAATTCAAAACCCACTCACAGGGGTATATGTCCCTCGTCAAGGCTCCACATCCTAAACTAATGCCATCAACTAGTGAGTAGGTATTCAAATACATGAGCCTATGGATGGATGACATTTCTTATTTAAATTATTACATGTATAAAATTATTCTTCAGTATCACTAATAATTAGCATTTCCAGTAAATTAATTATGTCAAATATTAGTACTCTTCAAATACGTTTTTGAGTGATTATGTAACATGTAATGGCTCATTCCAGGTCTGCTTAGACCTTGGCCACCAAGTGCTGCAATTGGAGAAGACCTGACACATAAATGAAAAGACTTGTCAATCCAATAAGCAATGGCATATTTTCTAATTGTTGTCCTACCTGGACACTGGGAAAGAAATTGGCATAGGTATTAAAATTTGTTCTTGCATACTGTACAAAAGAATGGGACAGCAACATTAAGAAAAAAGTGTTAGCATCTCACAGAAGATTTGAACATCGGTAAGAAATTGACCCTGGATAGCTACCCACAAGAATTTAAAAACAATGTTTTGTTCTGTGAGATGAAATCAAAATTTAAGAGTCATTGGGTCAGATCAGTGCTGGGATGGTCAAAGTCATTTGCACTTTATTGCCAAATAAAAGAGATTCTCTAGATAGTATGTATTCAGAGAAACCCATGAAGTATTTTCTTCCTTCCCCCATGGAAGCTAAGGGGATTCCATTTTCTTGGCTACTTGAGCTCTAGTTCCCTCCTTAGCACTCAGAAATCTTTAAGAGTATTCTCTAAGTTCTTATTCCTTTCTGTAATGAAACTTCTCTCTCCCTAAAATAAAGACAGCCAATACCATTTATGAAGAAGTGTGATGTCACTGTAACACCAATGCCAAGAATCAGAGTCATTAGTAACAGTTTAGAGTTTGGAACAGTATTCTGAACTTATTTAATCTCAGAGAAAATAGGAGGCTCAGGTTTGCATAGATAAAAATCAGGCTATTTGAGTTCACAGCCTGAGGCCTTTGTCCCCAGTGACCAAGAGCTTAATTACTGATAATATTCGTGTCACAGACCTCTTTGCTATCTCTAAATACTGAGAACTCAAAATATTTTTAAGAAAAAGCTATTTTAACATGATCCTTATCTTGAAGGGAAAACTATTTAGACATCTTTTTTTAGAGAAATTACTTCAGCTTCATGATACATTACCCTATGCGAAACTGCTACATGCAAAATAAAATGAAATAAAATCATGTTTGGTTTTACAATCATAAACAAAAAAACCAAAAATTTTCTAATCAAAGTATGCAAGAATGTTTGTGTTGTTGATAGTTCTTTCCTGCTAAAAATATTGAGAGGAAAATAACTCACTAAATAAGATAAGAGTGTAATGAACATGCCACTAATAAAGGAAGGGCTTCTCCTTCCATGAGTACCCAACAAGGCCATCTCTGCTACATATCCAGCTGGAGCCCAGGGTCAGTCCATGTATAGTCTTTGGGTAGTGGTGTAGTCCCTGGAATCTCTGGTTGGTTTGCATTGTTCTTATGTGGTTGCAAGACCCTTCATCTCTTTCAACCCTTTCTCTAATTCCTACAATGGGGGTCCCCTTCTCAGTTCAATGGTTTGTTGCTAGCATTCGCCTCTGTATTTGTCACTCTCTGGCTGAGCCTCTCAGGAGACAGCTATATCAGGCTCCTGTCAGCATGTACTTCTTAGCTTCATCAATATTATCTAGTTTTGGTCACTGTATATGTATGGGCTGTATACCCCTATGGGGCAGGCTCTGAATGGCCATTACTGCTGTCTCTGCTCCTAATTGTGCCTCCATATCTCCTCCTATGAATATCTTTGTTCCCCTTTTTAAGAAGGACTGAAGAATCCACAGTTTGCTCATCTTTCTTCTTGAGCTTCATGTGCTCTGTGGATTGTATCTTGGGTAGTCCAAGGTTTTGGGCTAATATCCACTTATACGGATAAGTGCATGCCATATGTGTTTTTCTGTGATGGGTTACCTCACTCAGGATGATATTGCTATGAAAATATTGCCTATGAAATTCATGAAGTCATTGTTTTCCATAGCTGAGTAGTACTCCATTATGTAGATGTACCACATACTCTGTATCCATTCCTCTATTGGATCTGGGTGCTTTCCAGCTTCTGGATGTTGTAAGTAATTCTATGAAGAGAGTGGAGCATGTGTCTTTGTCCTGTGTTGGAGCTTCTTTTGGGTATATGCCGAGGAGGGGTATAGCTGGGTTCTCAGGTAGTGGAATGTTCAATTTTCTGAGGAACCTCCAGACTGATTTCCAGAATGGTTGTACCAGTCTGCAATCCCACCAACAATGGAGGAGTGTTCCTCTTTCTCCACATCCTCGCCAGCATCTGCTGTCACCTGAGTTTTTGATCTTAGCCATTCTCACTGGTATGAGGTGGAATCTCAGGGTTGTTTTGATTTGCATTTCCCTGATGACTAAGGATGCTGAACATTTCTTTAGGTGTTTCTCAGCCATTCGATATTCCTCAGCTGAGAATTCTTTGTTTAGCTCTGTAGCCCATTTTAATAGGGTTATTTGTCTCCCTGCTAACTTCCTGAGTTCTTTGTATATTTTGGATATTAGCTCTCTATCAGATGTAGGATTGGTAAAAATCTTTTCCCAATCTGTTGGTTGCATTTTGTCCTAATGACAGTCTCCTTTGCCTTACAGAAGCTTTGCAGTTTTATGAGATCCCATTTGCCAATTCTTGATCTTAAAGCATAAGCCATTGGTGTTTTGTTCAGGAAATTTTCCCCAGTACCCATGTGTTTGAGACCCTTCCCCACTTTTTCTTCTATTAGTTTGAATGTATCTGGTTTAATGTGGAGGTCCTTGGTCCACTTGGACTTAGGCTTTGCACAGGGTGATAAAAATTGGCCCATTTGCATTCTTCTACATGCTGACCTCCAGTTGAAGCAGCACCATTTGTTGAAAATGCTATCTTTTTTTCCATTGGATGGTTTCAGCTCCTTTGACAAAGATCAAGTGACCATAGGTGTGTGGGTTCATTTCTGGGTCTTCAATTCTATTTCACTTATCTAGTTGCCTGTCTCTGTACCAATAACATACAGTTTTTATCACTATTGCTCTGTAATATTACTTGAGATCAGGGATGGTAATTCCCCCGGAAGTTTTTATTTTTTTGTTGAGGATAGTTTTTGCTATCCCAGGTTTTTTTTTTTTTATACTCCAATTGAATTTGCAAATTTCTCTTTCTATCTCTATGAAGAATTGTGTTGGAATTTTAATGGGGATTGCATTGAATCTGCAGATTGCTTTTGCCACAATGGCCATTTTTACTATATTAATCCTGCCAATCCATGAGCATGTGAGGTCTTTCCATCTTCTGAGATCTTCTTCAATTCTTTCTTCAGAGACTTGAAGTTCTTGTCATACAGATCTTTCATTTGCTTGGTTAGTCACATTTGGGACTATTGCCAAGGGTATCATTTCTCTAATTTCTTTCTCAGCCTATTATCCTTTGAGTAGAATAAAGCTACTGATTTGTTTGAGTTAATTTTATACCCAGCCACTTTGCTAAAGTTGTTTATCAGGCTTAGTAGTTCTTCGGTGGAACTTTTGTGGTGACATAAGTCATATCATTTGCAAATAGTGATGTTTTGACTTATTCCTTTCCAATCTGTATCCCTTTGACCTTTTGTTGTCTGATTGCTCTGGCTAGGACTTCGAGTACTATACTTAATAAGTAGGGAGAGAGTGGGCAGCCTTGTCTAGTCCCTGATTTTAATGGAATTGCTTCAAGTTTCTCTCCATTTAGTTTAATATTAGCTACTGGTTTGCTGTGTGTTGCTTTTACTATGTTGAGGTATGAGCCTTGAACTCCTAATCTTTCCAGGACTTTTATCATGAAGGTATATGGAATTTTGTCAAATGTTTCTCAGTATCTAATGAAATGATCATGTGTGTTTTTTTTCTTTAGAGTTTATTTATATAGTGGATTACATTGATGTATTTCCATATATTGAATCATCCCTGCATCCTTCAGATAAAGCCTACTTGATCGTGATGGATGATCATTTTGATGTGTTCTTGGATTCTGTTTTCAAGAATTTTAGTGAATATTTTCGCATCAATATTCATAAGGGAAATTGGTCTAAAGTACTCTTTCTTTGTTGGGCCTTCATGTGGCTTAGATATAAGTGTATTTGTGGCTTCATGGAAGAAATTGGGTAGTGCTCCTTCTGTTTCTATTTTGTGGAATAGTTTGAACAGAATTGGTGTGAGGTCTTCTATAAAGGGCTGGCAGAATTCTGTAGTAAACCCACCTGGTCTTTGAATCTTTTTGGTTGGGAGACTTTTAATAATGTCTCCTATTTCTATAGGAGTTATAGGGTTGTTTAGATAGTTTATCTGTTCTTGATTTAACTTTGGTACCTGGTATTTGTCTAGAAAATTGTCCATTTCCTCCAGACTTTCCAGTTTTGTTGAATATAGGCTTTCGTAGTAGAATCTGATGATTTTTTTAATTTCCTCAGATTCTGTTGTTAGGTCTCCTTTTTCATTTCTGATTTTGTTAATTTGAATACATTCTCTGTGTCCTCTGGTTAGTCTGGCTAAGGGTTTATTTATCTTGTTGATTTTCTCAAAGAACCAGATCCTGGTTTCGTTGATTTTTATATAGTCCTTTTTGTTTCTACTTGGTTGATTTCAGTCCTGAGTTTGATTATTTCCTGCCTTCTATTCCTCTTAGGTGTAGTTTCTTCTTTTTGTTCCAGAGGTTTTTGTTGTGCTGTCAAGGTGCTGGTGTATGCTCTCTCCCGTTTCTTTCTGCAGACACTAAGAGCTGCGAGTTTTCCTCTTAGCAGAGCTTTCATTCTGTTCTATAAGTTTGGGTATGTTGTATCTTCATTTTCATTAATTTCTAAAAAGTCTTTAATTTCTTTCTTTATTTCTTCCTTGACCAAGTTGTCATTGAGTAGAGCGTTCTTCAACTTCCATGTATATGTGAGCTTTCTGTCTTTTTTGTTGTTATTGAAGTCCAGCCTTAGTCCATGGTGATCTGATGGGATGCATGGATTATTTCTTTCTTCTTTCATCTGTTGAGGCCTGTTCTGTGGCTGATTTTATGGTCAGTTTTGGAAAAGGTATAATGAGGTGCTGAGAAAAAGGTATATTCTTCTCTTTAAGAATCAAATGTTCTATAAATATCTGTTAAGTTCATTTGGTTCAAAACTTCTGTTGGTTTCTCTATGTCTGTGTTTAATTTCTGTTCCCATGATCTGTCCATTGATGAGCGTGGAGTGTTGAAATCTCCTACTATTATTGTGTGAGGTGCAATATGTGCTTTGAGATTTAGTAAGGTGTCTTTTATGAATGTAGGTGCCCTTGCATTTGGAGCATAGATATTTAGGATTGAGAGTTTATCTTGTGAATTTTTCCTTTGATGAATATGATGTGTCCTTCCTTTTCTCTTCTGATAACTTTTGGTTGAAAGTCAATTTTATTCGATATTAGAATGGTTACTCCAGCTTGTTTCTTCAGACCATTTGCTTGGAAAGGTTTTTTCCAGCCTTTTACTCTGAGGTAGTGTCTGTCCTTGTCACTGAGGTGTGTTTCCTGTGTGCAGCAAAATGCTGAGTCCTCTTTATGTATCCAGTCTGTTAGTTTATATCTTTTTATTGGGGGAATTGAGTCTATTGATGTTAAGAGATATTAAGGAGTAGTGATTGCTGCTTACTGATATTTTTGTTGTTAGATGTGGAAATATGTTTGCATGCCTCTCTTCTTTTGGTTTCATTACAAGGTTACCTTCTTACTTTGTCTCCCTCCTTATGTTGGAGTTTTCCATGTATTATCCTGTGTAAGGCTGGATTTGTAGAAAGATGTTGTGTAAATTTGGTTTTGTCAATGGAATATCTTGCTTTCTCCATCTATGTTAATTGAGAGTTTTGCTGGATATAGTAGCCTGGGCTGGCATTTGTGTTTTGTTTAGCGTCTGTATGACATCTGCCCAAGTCTTGGGCTTTCATAGTGTCTTGTGAGAAGTCTTGTGTAATTCTAATAGGTCTGCCTTTATACATTACTTGATTTTTTTCCCTTATTGGTTTTAATATTCTTTCTTCGATTTGTGCATTTGGCGTTTTGACTATTATGTGACTGGAAATTAACATAAGAAATTCTTTTCTTTTCTGGTCCAATCTATTTGGAGTTCTTTAGGCTTCTTGTATTTTTATGGGCATCTCTTTCCTCAGGTTATAGAAGTTTTCTTCTATAATTTTGTTGAAGATATTTACTCGTCCTTTGAGTTGAGAGTCCTCACTCTCTTCTATACCTATTAATTAGCCTTAGGTTTGATCTTCTCATTATGTCATAGAATTCCTGGATGTTTTGGGCTAGGAGCTTTTTATGTTTTACATTCTCTTTGATGGTTGTGTCAATGTTTTCTTTGGTATCTTCTGACCCCGAGGTTCTCTCTTCTATCTTTCGTATTCTGTTGGTGATGTTTACATCTATGACTCCTGATCTCTTCCCTAGGCTTTCTATCTTCAGAGTTGTCTCCATTTGTGTTTTCCTTATTGTTTCTATCTCTATTTTTATATCCTGAATGGTTTTGTTCAATTCCTTCACCAGTTTGTTTGTGTTTTCCTGTAATTATTTAAGGGACTTTTGTGTTTCCTCTTTAAGGACTTCTAGTTTTTTACTTGTGTTTTCTTGCATTTCTTTAAGGGAGTTATTTATGCCCTTCTTAAAATACTCCATCAACATCATAAAATGTAATTTTAAATCCAAATCTTGGTTTTCGGGTTTGTTTAGGTGTCCAGTATTTGCTCTGGTGGGAGAACTGGGAGCTGATGTTGCCAAGCAGTCTTGGTTTCTGTTGCTTAAGTGCCTGTGTTTGCCTCTCACCCTCAAGTTGTCTCTGGTGGTAGCTTGTCTTGCTGTCTCTGACAGTGCCTTGACCCTTCTGTAGGCCTGTGTGTCAACACTCCTGTAGACCTGTTTTCTTTTAGCCGGATCTGGGAATGGAGAGCTGCTCCTAGGTTTGTGTGACCTGAAGCCTTCAGTCAGGTTTCTTGGTGCAGAAGAGTTGGTCTTACCTATGCTTTCTGGTATAGAGGCACTCCTGGCAACTGACTTTCAGCTCTCAGTGCATGTAGAAACCCAAACTCTCCTGCCCCTGACTGCTCCTAGGTCCCCATGCCCAGTGGGCAGATGGCACTAGGCGATTTTTCTTTGGGTGAGGAATGTGGGCAGCAAGTAGTTGTCTCCTCCACATTCTCAGGATTGTCCACACTTCTGGGAATTCAGCTCTCTCTCCCACAATGGATTTTTGTTCAGGAAGCTGTTTGACAGGTTCAGTTCAGTTCCAGGTGCAGGCAGAAACCAGTAGGTTTCTGCTGCTGACTGCTCCTATATTCCGGTATCCAGAGGCCACTACATAGGTTCCTCTTTTGCCAGGAATGTGAGCAGAAGTGGGCAGAAGTGGTGGTCTTCCCTGAGGTCTCAGGATTGTCCACACTTTCTTGGAGTTCCTAAAGGATCTATTTTTAAGAATCAGTATTTTAAGAAATACTCAAGTTAATAATAAAAAAAAGAATCAGTATTTTTCTCTATATTGTTGCCATTTGATTTAAATTAAGACATAACATTTGCCATTCAATCTTTTCCCCAAAGCAATATGCATTTATCTGTGCACCAGCTACTTTGTATGCAATAAAGAAATGAGGAAAAGAAAATGAAATGTCAGAGAAGAGTATAGCACTCAGCATGTGGTTGAATTAATATCTCTCTCTCTCTCTCTCTCTCTCTCTCTCTCTCTCTCTCTCTCTCTCTCTCTCTCTCTTAGCATGCCCATTCTCTCTTTCTCCCCCCAACCCATAGTGACTTCCCTGACCTTGGTCCTTGGGGCCACTGAACTTGCCTAAGAGCAGCTTACCCTAAACCTGCATTTAATATAATATAATCTGGCTTGAACTGGCTCATTTCACTCATTTCACCAGCAGAGAAATAATTTATTAATACTCTCCAAGGTAGATTTTGTAAGGCTCTGAAAATTGCTCAGATAGTATGCAAAGAAAAGAGTATTTATTCTGTAAGGACAACATAAACCCCATTTGTCTCCATTCAAAACCTGTTTTGGAAAAGCAGTGTAAGGCACCAGCTCCAGGAACAGACCCTAAATCCCAAAAACTGGGTCATAAGACACCAGTTCCATGGACAGACCATAAAATCCAGAACAAGATCATAAAACCTCCTCCCAATGAACAGTCTAGGGATAACCACAAAAATGGGGAAACATCTCATCTCAGAATGGAACATGTGCTCTGGCAGCCCAATCTCATCCTATGGTTAAACGTTCATGACATAGGAATGCAGACCACTGACCGCCTGTGACCCCTAGCATCCACCAATGAAATTTTCGATTACCTAATCCTTCTAGAGAGCTCCCCCAATTCCCAGTTCCCTATAAGAAGGTCTGTGTGCCTTTGTCTGGGGTTACTTTTTTACAGAATGGTTCATTCCCACCCCCAACCCCATCCCCATCCTCACATGCTGGATGTTTCTGCAGAATAAGCAATGCTCTCTGCTTGTGCCTACTATCCGAGTCTGGAGTCTTCTTTCAGTGATTTTCCAGCCCTCACAATTCTGCAGAAGCATCTAGCAAGCAGGGATGAACAATTCTTCAGAATGCTCCACTCAGGCTGAAATCCTAAACTATATAAAAAAGGAAGAGAGCTGAGAGAACAACCTGTCCTTCATTGCTCACTTAATCCTGGCTCCAAACACAATGTGGTCAACTACTTCAAGCTTCTGCTGCTTTGACTTTGCATCCTGAGACACTGCACTGTCTGTGAGTCAAAATAAACCCTTTCTTACTTAGTCTGTTTCATCAGGTAATTTTGTCACCTCTACAGAGTAATAACAGAGTAGTTTAAAAAGAATTCTAAAGAAATAGAAAATCAAGAGTTTTTCAAATTAATGAATTTGAGACAGGACAGGGAAAATTATGAGTCTTATTGAAAAAACTCATTAGGTGAGAAGCCAAAATTCCAGTGTTATAAACATTTGCCATATAGTGACATACAGTTAATATTTTATTATATATAGACATTTTATTGAGAGAAACAATGAAGCAGGCTCAAAGCCTGAGTGTGTTTGACCTAGGATAGGGTCTCATTCTTTCCCTATGCAGTGCCTGCCAATCTCAAACAAGACTGGTAACTGTGCATACATGAAAGTTCCTGCCTCCTTGTATCTCCGTATTCTTTACCTTACCAACTATAGTCCTGTGAGTACCCAATGATCTCATTTCAAATCTCTAGCTGCCCTTTGTAATTGGAATATAGTAACATGAAAACCCAGTAAAACATTATATAGAAGTCATATCCACACTTGTAGATGTCTTTTAACATTCTTTTTTTCCATTTTTATTAAATTGGGTATTTCTTATTTACATTTCAAATGTTATTCCCTTTCCCAGTTTCTATGCAAAGACCCCTCTAACCCTTCCCCATCCCATTTTATATGGGTGTTTCCCTCCCAATGCTCCCCCAATTACCGCCCTCCCCGAAAGAATTCCGTTCACTAGGGATCCAGCCTTGGCAAGACCAAGGGCTTCCCCTTCCACTGGTGCCCTTACTAGGCTATTTATTGCTATCTATACAGTTGGAATCCAGGGTCAGTCCATGTATAGTCTTTGGGTAGTGGCTCAGTCCCTGGAAGCTCTGGTTGGTTGGGATTGTTGTTCATATGGGGTCTCAAGCCCCTTCAAGCTCTTTCAGTCCTTTCTCTGAATCCTTCAATGGGAGTCCCATTCTCAGTTCTGTGGTTTGCTGCTGGCATTTGCCTATGTATTTGCCATATTCTGGCTGTGTCTCTCAGGAGAGATCTATATCCGGTTCCTGTCAGCCTGCACTTCTTTGCTTCATCCATCTTGTCTAGTTTGGTGGCTGTATATGTATGGGCCACATGTGGGGCAGGCTCTGAATGGGTGTTCCTTCTGTGTCTGTTTTAATCTTTGCCTCTCTATTCCCTGCCAAGGGTATTCTTGTTCCCCTTTTAAAGAAGGAGTGAAGCATTCGCATTTTGGTCACCCTTCTTGAGTTTCATGTGTTCTGTGCATCTAGGATAATTCAATCATTTGGGCTAATATCCACTTATCAATGAGTGCATACCATGTGTGTTTTTCTGTGATTGGGTTACCTCACTCAGGATGATATTTTCCAGTTCCATCCATTTGCCTATGAATTTCATAAAGTCATTGTTTTTGATAGTGGAGTAGTAGTACTCCATTGTGTACATGTACCACATTTTCTGTATCCATTCCTCTCTTGAAGGGCATCTGGGTTCTTTCCAGCTTCAGGCTATTATAAATAAGGCTGCTATGAACATAGTGGAGCATGTGTCTTTGTTATATGTTGGGGCATCTTTTGGGTATATGCCCAAGAGAGGTATAGCTGGGTCCTCAGGTAGTGCAATGTCCAATTTTCTGAGGAACCTCCAGACTGATTTCCAGAATAGTTGTACCAGTCTGCAATCCCACCAACAATGGAGGACTGTTCCTCTTTCTCCATATCCTCGCCAGCATCTGCTGTTGCTGGAGTTTTTGATCTTAGCCATTCTGACTGGTGTGAGGTGGAAACTCAGGGTTGTTTTGATTTGCATTTCCCTTATAACTAATGATGTTGAACATTTCTTTAGGTGCTTCTCAGCCATTCAGAATTCCTCAGCTGTGAATTCTTTGTTTAGCTCTGAACCTCATTTTTAATAGGGTTATTTGTCTCCCTGCAAGCTAACTTCGTGAGTTGTATATTTTGGATATAAGCCCTCTATCAGTTGTAGGATTGGTAAAGATCTTTTCCCAATCTGTTGGTTGCCGTTTTGTCCTAATGACAGTGTCCTTTGCCTTACAGAAGCTTTGTACTTTTATGAGATCACATTTGTCTTTTAACATTCTTAATCCTCATGTTTTTGTAAAAACATTTCTATTAAATCCCAACTCTGCTTCATTAACTAATTAGTCCTAAAATTTTTTCTATGCTGAGTCCATAAAAATAGATTGACCTTGTAAGTGAAGTTCACTGAAACTACTAAACCAGACTGTTCAATAGGGAAAAAGACAGTTTATTGAGGAGACAAACTGCTAAGCTCTGGCCCAGGTTGGAGAACATCACCCAGCCTTGGGGAACAAGTAAGTCTTATAGTGTTTCTGAACACTTAAGGGCCATCCCTTCCACTGGGGAGATTTCTTTTTAACTATCTTAGATAGAACAAGGTCCCCGGGTTGTACCCATCAGAAGTGGGTGTGTACCTGCTATTTGGCTATTTGGTTTCTCTTGCCTATAGGAGATGACCCTTTAGGAAGGAATGAGGAAACTGCAGATAGCTCTGATAAAACAATGTTTCTCAGTTATGGAGTTTCTGTTTCCTCATGGTCACCTGCCCTGTCTAAGTTCAGGAAGCCACTCTAGGGTATTAGTAAATATTCCACCATCTCATGGACATTCTTTGTGACCTAACAGCCCTAAGTTGAGACCCCTAAAAGTCCAGGTTCCTCTAGAAACTCCTTAGGCTGCTGAGGGTGACAGTGGGGACCTAGTCTCTTATTCATGTCCCATAAAATTCTAACAGTGAAATTAAATTCCAAATGAGGAAATGGAATTCATTAAATGTTAAATATTTAATAAGTCACATGTAACAACTTCAATTAGAATTTCATGAAAAGCCATCTGAATTAATTTTATAAAAATAATAACAAACTCAGCAACCTAAGTAGGACACTATCTGGAAAACAAAAGTATCAATAAGAATGTAAACTGGGAAAAAACATTTACTCTTATACTATCTAGCCAATAAAGAAACAAGAACAATTTTAATTACTTCAGTTTGCCAAGACAGATTTTGTGTTGTTTCGATGGTCACAAATTATTATGAGAAAAGGTCAACTGAGAAATAAACACTTAGAAAAGTCACACCTGAATCCTCCCCCCTTTTTTCTTTGTTTGTTTATTTGTTTCTTTTTTATTTCTTTGTTTGTTTTGAAAATCACACATTCAAGCTTGAATATGGGCTCCCTGACAGCTTGTTTACAAGTACATAAAAACTCGGTGTCTGAGTCAAGTCTTAGCCTCCTTTTCAGATATGTGACCATTAGTATTCTGAGGTTATTGTTGATGCTGGTGGTGATGGTGATGGTTTGTTCTTTTGTAAGGCTTAGTTTCCTCAAATTTAATACAAGTAAATTCATAAACTTTGAAAACCAAGTTAATTACCACATGCTGGTATACTAAACCTGACACAGAGTGAATTCTGAAAAAATAATAAGTTGGTGGTCTGTTGCTGATCCAGCCAACTGACTGGATAATGTCTCTAACTATAAGGCTTGACATGGTGGTTCACACCTTAATCCCAACAAGAGTCAGAGGCAGACCCATCTGGGTATGCTCTAGGCCAGCCTGGTTTATATATTGTATTCCAGGCCAATCAAAGCTACACGGTGAGACCTTGCTTCAAAATAAATAATTAATTATTAATAAAAATGAGTAAATATAAAAATAAAAAATATAAAGAAGAAAATAGAATTGAACTTTAAACGATATGGAATGCTTATTTTGAATCCTAGTTTTGTTCTTCCAATATTTGGTATAGTATGTGCCAAGATTCCTTCGCTCACTAGGCTGGTAAACACATGATTTGAGCACCAAGGCTAAGCAGGCTTATAAAATGTTTAGACTATGATGTGCCATAAAGAAAGAAATCACATCCATCTGGTTAACTGACCCCAACATTTCTATTACAGAGAATAAATTAAACTTATGTGATTTCTTTGTTTTGAAACCCACAGAACATTTGTTTAGCTAAGAGGATCCAAAGATAAGTATTATAAATAAAGTCATATAAATAGTGATCTTCCAAACAAAGAAAGTTGTTAAAAAGTTTCTCCATCCCGTTCAAAAATATCTATAAAGAGTTGTGTTATAATAATCTCTTACTATCATCTCTCTTCTTGTTTTGTTTTCTAATTTATTGCTCATCAATCATAGAATTGGACTAAAAACAAAATGAGTTTCATTTAGCTCCTTTTCAGTCTGGACCTTTGCTAATCCTTCTAAGTGCACTTCAGTGATGTTTAGTTCTTAACCAGGGTCTTACTGCACTATCTGTCTGTTACTCCACACAGAAGCATTTAGTTGGGCAAGCCAAGTCCTCCACCTAGCCAGCATTAGCTAAGAGAAAACAGGAGGTTCTTTAGATCCTGATTCCATACTGGTCTAGAAAAGTGGCAGAACATGTGCATGTCTGGGGTGGAGCTCTGCTCTCTGTGCTCAAGGAGCTCCCCGGTGAGGCGCCATTACAGCCATCTAGATAAAAAGTGACTAGTAATAGCTCTCAGTGAGGATAGCAGACCTGTCTTGGGCATTTTTTAAAATGCGGCAGTTTGTTTTGTATTTTGAAATGGGATCTCGCCATGTAACAGGCTAACCTGAAGCTCTTTATATACTTGAAGAACTCGCAAAAAACTTTGTCTCCCAAGAGCTGAGATTAAAGGCATGTGACAGGTTTAATAAGCTAGTTGTGTGTGCATGTGTGTAAATGAGTATCTTTCAAGAGCCAAGTGTGGTGGCGTATGCATTTGATCCCAGCACTTGGGAGGCAGAGGCAGTCAGATCTCCCAAGTTCAAGGACAGCCTGATCTACAGAGAATTACAGGACAACCAGAGTTATACAGGGAAATCAAGTCTCAAAAATAACAATAAAAACAAACATTGTTTCAAGATTGTAGTGTTCATCAGTGCAACTATTCAAGTGTACAAAGTAACAGGATTATTCCTAGCTTTTTTTGATAAAGGCCCAGCTGCCTCTGGTTGACAGACATTGACATCATGAAGGAGACACTACTTTTTATATGTGTGCTATAAAAAGTTTTGTAATACTTTTTTTGAAATTATGATTTTTTTCATTTATTGAATAATGTCATATTTGATATATTTTACAGTCTATGCACTTTAAGTTAAGCTGCCTGAAGTGTGGTTTGAGACATGTTTATACTGTAAGCAATGGAAGATACTAGGTTTTGTCACCTGCTGCTGAATTTAGAAACAAAGACCAATGTTCCTTGAAGAAGTAATTATAATTAGAAGTAGGCTATTGATGTGATAATTGATATTTTTAAGGTAAACTTGTTTGCTTTTGTGTGTAATACCTGAAATCTTTTTTAAGAAATGTATTTTCATGATTTAAAAAAAAAGAAAAAGAAAAGAAAAGTGGCAGAAATAGATTCTTTTCTAAGGTCCATAACCTCGCTAGTCCTGGGAAGCTAGCACGTTTTCTAATACCATCGTGATTTTCCTCCTGTTAGGTGTCTCTTAAGTCCACCTAGCAGCACGTGAGTGCCACTAATTAACCCTTTATATATGTTTTGTGACGCTGTGATTGCTGTGGTTCATCAGTGCTGCAGATAGTTTAGTTGCTTCCTTCCCCACAATCACTGTATTTTCTAGAACCATAGACGCTAGACTTCAGAAAAGAGTGTTTTAAGTCATATCTAGCATAAATAATCTAAGTACTATATTCTAAGAATGTGCTGTCTTTCTCAAGAGAAGACCACTCTCAGCACCTGAGAGGTAATCAAGGGCTCCACCGATAGTCTATAGTGTTCTGGGAGTCACTTGTACTACCCTAGCCAGACTTCTCCTCACACAAATTCATTCTTGGACCAGGTACTAACAGTAAAATATCAATCAATCAATCAATCAATCAATCAATAAATTTATGGATATAAGATATATTTTTATAAAGGTTAAAGGAAAAAAGAATTTTTTTAAATGCAAAACATTTTTTATGGGTTTTGATATAGGATTGTTCCAAAGTGAGAAATAGAGATTAAATCAAACCATATGTTAAAATATGTCACTGTGGTAGTTTCAATAAAAAATGAGAAATGTCCGCATAGTCTTGAGTATTTGAGTACATTACCCAATTGGTTATACTGGTTGAGGAGGTTTAGGATATAGTCTTGTGGGCGGAACGATGTCACTGGAGGTGGGTTTTGAAAGTTAAATTACTCGTGTCATTTCCAGTTTGCCTTCACTGCTTTGTACTTGATATGTGAACTCTCAAGTTTCTGCTCCAACTGCTATGCCTGTCTGATGCCTCTTCTCTGCCACTATAGACTCTAACCTTTTGGAACCATAATTCAAACCAAAATATTTCTTTTATAATTTTCCTTGGTCATAGTGTATTCCCACAACAACAAAAAGGTGACTAACATACTCTCAAAAAACTTGCTTGAAGAAAAAAAGTTTTACATTTCATCAGGACAATAAACAGTCAGGCTACTAATGAGCAAACAGAGTCTAAAGAACATGAAGTTTAATTTAAAACTGTTGGATAACAGTTATGTTTTTACTAATAAGTCATAAATATACTTCAAAATCGTTCTTAGGGCTTTACAGCTATAGAAATGGCCCAGTGGTTAAGTAGATACGTGTTGCTCTTCCAGGGAACCTAAATCTAGATTTTAAAATCCATCCTGGGGGTTGGGGATTTAGCTCAGTGGTAGAGCACTTGCCTAGGAAGCACAAGGCCCTGGGTTCAGTCCCCAGCTCCGAAAAAAAGAACCAAAAAAAAAAAAATCCATCTTGGAGGAGAGTCTATGCTTTCTTTTGGCCTCCATAAATACCCACACTTACATAATCAATATACATACATACACACAGTAGATACACACATATCACAAATACATACACACATGCACACACACACACACACACATACATACACACACACAAATAAAAAGTCTTGAGAAAAACAAATCTGTGATATACATACATAGAATTAAAGTATTTATTAAAATGAAAGATTTGTATACTAATGAAATGGATGTGCATATTTTTACATGACAATTTGATAATGAGGGTCATTAAACATCTTCCACATTTTTCCAAGTTGATCTGTATTTTGATTTATAATGATCAGTACTGAAAACCCTGCTTCATATACAGTATAAAATTTTAGAACAATGTTTAGGACCATATCAGAAATTTGGAAGGATTATGCCTTAATCACAATCCAAAATTCATTCAATTTTTCTCATTTTTAAAATCATTTTCCACAAATTAACCTATAATTTGAGTTTTAGTACTAATGTAACTCACCTTCTGAGTTACTCAATAGCTGTATTCAGAGGCCAAAGTCACTGAGGATATAATGGCTAGCAAGATTGTCAGTTTGGTTCTTGCCCCCAAGTCATGAGGAACCAGAAAGCAGGATATCTCTAAAATGGTCCTATAGCTCTAGTACATTCCTGTCCTCTTGATCAGAAAGGACACATAGAGACTCTAGAGGTTGAACTCTAACAAGTATACATTCCAAAAGGGGGGCGGGGTTCAACACTGGGAATAATGGCTTCAGTGTTTCCAATGGAAGCTGAAAGGTCAGAAAGATCTTGACCCATCACAGCAGATGGTTCAACAAGTAGAAGAAAAGTAAGGGAACCATGGAGCTCTACCTAGTTCTTAAAATCAGTCCCTTCAGAGCCTCAAGCCGACCTCAAAAGTAAAAAAAGAAAATGATTTATTTGGGCCAAATGTATAGCAGGAAGGAAAGTATATCTAAAGAATAAATGACTGGTAATAATTCAAAGAAAACACAAACAAGACTTTTAAAAGGAACAGACCAATTTAAGGCCTTTATAGGTCTTAGCTGGAGTATGAGTTGCTGACAAGCTAGGTTACAATCTGGGAACAGTTTAAAGGTAAGTTCCAACTTGCTTTCGTTTGAGTCATTGTTCTTGTTTTTTAGTTTTTGAGTTTTGTTGTTGTTGTCTTGTTGGCTTTTTTTAACTATTAGACATTGGTTATAACTTCATGCTCTTTTCCCTTTAGTTTATTCTACTACTACACTCCTTTAAAAATTTTTTGTTTAATTTTTCCATATTTTCAATATATAATTATCAATATATTTTTAACAGTGAGAGTGATCCCACCTCCAAGAACAAGATATCCAAGAAGGGCTTTCCTGGTTACCATCCTTTCTGGAGTTATTGGTTGGCATCATCATGAATTTGTATTTTTAATTGATAAAATTTGTGTCTTTTAGGATATTTGACAATGTCAAATTCAACTCCTTACAATACAGGAATTCTAGTCAGATCTTAAGTTAGGAAATGCAATACATAAAATAAGAAGAAAGTTTTGTGGTATGTACAAAGCTAAGCAGTGTGCTCATCATCAACATGAAAATAGTTATAAAATTTAGTTCATTAGCATGGAAAGATGGCTCAGCCAGTCAAGAAAGATGTTCATCACACAAGTTCATCTTCAAAACCCACTAAAAGGGGGGAAAGACAACCAATTCTACAGAGTTGTCTTCTGTTGTCTCCATGTTTGTTATGCCTACATATACACTGGATATAATAATATTAATGATAATAATAATGATAAATACTTTTTGAAAAATTGATTGACCAAGGACCTGTGACAGAAGAAACAAGCCATTTGACAGAAAACACTTACATCCTTATCCATCTGAACTACATGAAACAAATAGAGCATTCACAAGAGAAGTTCCTGATATACAAATAGGAGAAGCATGTGTCATGTTAATGAAAAAGTCTCATGGCCTATGTGTTCTTTTAAGCATGTTATTTTTCTGAGCACACTAATCTACCCCAATTCTTAGCAGGGCTTTTCTTTCTTCATAAGCTATCTTTTTTGTTAGTAATAATTTCTATTTCTATTTCCTTGTTGTATGACACTGGAACAATTCTTTGTTGTGGGATGCAAGAATCTAGAAGCTTTAATGATGATTGCTGAACTCAAATTCATTCCTGTAACACTACCAATGGGCATAAGACACCAACAACAAGCCTATTTATAGATTAGTAATGATGCCCAAAGCATTTCCAATGGGTATGGAGATCCAACCCCTATAATCTAAAAGTCCATACCCAGAGATAGCCTAGGAAAGCTAGCCTAGCCATCAAGAACTATTTATGTGGATAGTCTCCCATAAAATGTGGGATGATTCTACTCACATACCTGATCATTTGTGTCACAGGACTTGCATTGTCAGATTGATTTTTCCCAGCACCAACCAAATGCAGAAATTGCTAAAATGACAAAGCCCCTAAAGAGCTGGGATCTCACCTTCGAAGTGATATGGAAGAAGAGAACTTGTGTCTCGGCTTTCTAGTCTATTACAATCACCTGTCTGATAGAACAGTTAGTAAAAACCAGAGAAAATTTCACTGGTCACAAAGTCAGGTTCTCAGGGGAAATGGCTAGCCCTGGAATTATATAACAAATTGGTACCCTTCAACAAGAGTCAGAGTTCAACCTAATTCTCACAGATGTTTTTCTCCTACTCATATGAATTCAAAAATTATGGCCAAAGAAACATCTTCGTTTTCCTCTTCCAACTTGGCATTATAAGTGTGGTGGTTTGAATATGCTTGACCCAGGGAATAACACTATTAAATGTGGTCTTGTTGGAGTGGGTGTGGCCTTGTTGGGGTGGGTGTGGCCTTGTTGGAGGAATGAATCACTATGGGCATGGGCTTTAAGACCCTTGACCCTAGCTGCCTGGAAGTCAGTATTCTCCTATCAGCCTTCAGATGAAGATGTAGAATTCTCACCATCTTCTGCACCATGTCTGCCTGGATGCTGCCCTGCGCTGGCCTTGATGATAATGAACTGAGCCTCTAAACCTGTAAGCTAGCTCCAATTAAATGTCCTTTTAAGACTTTCCTTTTTACATGGTATCTGTTCATAGCAGTAAAACCCTAAGACAACAGGCAATGATCTAGTAGGTCTGATATGTCAGTATTCCAAGGATCCCATCTGGAGAAGTATAATGTCTTAGAGAAGCCCACCCACAAACTTCTTGACTTTAGAAGAAAGAATAATGCCTGTACTTCTTGTGATATACTGGAGCAAGCATTATAAAAGATAGGTTAGCAAAGGCAAGAAATATTTGCTAATTTGTATGTTTCATATGTTCAAAGGACATGTCCAGGAATGACAACCAGAGTATAACTTACCTGACTTTGTTTGTTTGTTGGTTGGTTGGTTGGTTGGTTGGTTGGTTAGTTGGTTGGTTGGTTGGTTGGTTTTGGGATTTTTGAGAGGGAAGGGATGTTTGGTTGGTTTGTTGGTTTGGTTTTTTTTGTTGTTGTTTTTGTTTTTGTTTGCTTTTTTGTTTGTTTTTGTGATACTGTAAATGGAAACCAGAGCCTTGTGCTTCCTGAGTAAATGCTCTGTCACTGAGTTTCATGCCCAGCCCCAACTTACAATTTACACTCATAAATTATCTTCACCAAACAACAGTACATTTTAAAAGAAGTAACAAGCTATAGGAGTCAAAGGTTTTAGGAACAAGAACTGAAATGACATAGCAAAATAAACAATAAAATTCTTTCAATGCAGGGTCAGTAAGAGTTTAAACCAGTGCTCAGTGATGAATCTTCATTCTTTTTGGTAGAATGAGCAAATATAAACTACAAGATATAAGAAAATTTAAATATAACCTTTAAATATAAATTTGTTTCTGTTTTCAGACAGAGAGAAGCCTTAGACAGTCTTCTGTATTTGCTTCCTTAAATTGCTCTCAGTTCAATACTAAAGTCACTAATGTCACATATTCTGGTCCCAATACAATGATCCTCCATAACCTTTTTCCTTTATATTTTACCTTGATCTCCACATTCAAATTACCTAAAACACCCTTTCTCTGTAAGAAAAAGTGAGACTTAAAGACACTCATTTTTAAAATGCTTATGGAATAAACATACATTCTCAAGAACTCTAGGGGCTAGAGACTATGCGTCAGGCTGGTAGAATGCTTGCCTAGCAGACATAAAGTCCAGGGTTTGATTCCCAGCACCACATGAACTAGACATAGTGGCACAGGCCTATAATTCTCACACCTGTGAAGAAGGAAGAGAATCCAAAATTAAGGGTCTGTCTAAGCTATATAGAAATCTCAGGGACAACCCTGCCTCAAAAAATGAAGAGACAGATAGACAGAGAGACAAAGAGACAGAGAGAAAAGAAAAAGACATCTCTTTTGGATGAAAGAAAGGGAAGGATGGAGGGTAAAATTTCTGTAACTCAGAAATTAGCAAAATTATGCTGATTCAAGAATTTTATTTTCCTTAAAAATATTTACATTAAAATAAAATTAAAAAAAGAAAAGTATTTATCACCAGCACAGATTTCTTTCTTTTCTTTTCTCTAAACTAATATTATTAGGCAGACAACTGAACAAAATGTGCTAAGGTCACTGGACAAATACAAAAACTAGCAAAACAAGCAAAAACATTTAACTGGATCCTAGAGAAAGAAGAGCTAATAGACCACTCATCTTTACTACACTCTGGGGGAGAAAGTCTCATAGGCAAAACAGGAAGGAAACTGATAGAAGTAAACAGTTGGTAATTTTCTTGCCCCCACTTGTCATCCCTTGAAGAAGGGGAAATTGAGCCCTGGGGAACTGAGGAATAATAAAGCACTGGCCACATTAACTGCGCTTCCAGTTCCAAGCCCAACTGTGCTGCTCAGGCAACTCCCTTATCCTGAAACATTGTCAACACTTGCCGATGTTCACAGGAACTAAGTACCAAGGGGCTCGAGACCCCATATGTACAACAATGCCAAGCAACCAGAGCTTCCAGGGACTAAGCCACTACCTAAAGACTATATATACATGGACTGATCCTGGACTCTGACCTCATAGGTAGCAATGAATATCCTAGTAAGAGCACCAGTGGAAGGGGAAGCCCTGGGTCCTGCTAAGACTGAACCCCCAGTGAACTAGACTGTGGGGGGGAGGGCGGCAATGGGGGGAGGGTTGGGAGGGGAACACCCATAAGGAAAGGGAGGGGGGAGGGTGATATTTGCCCAGAAACCGGGAAAGGGAATAACACTCGAAATGTATATAAGAAATACTCAAGTTAATAAAAAAAAAAGAAATACTCAAGTTAATAAAAAAAAAGCAAAAAACCAAAAAAACAACAAAAAAAGAAAGGTGAATAAAAGCTCTTTTGAGAACAGGAGTTGGCTAGGAAAAGGAATATCCGCTTCCAACATGCTGGCCTGTGAGGATGAACCCCTTTAGTAATCTTGGTATAGCTTTCTCTATGACCTATATCACTGCCAAAGAAAATGTTCCATAAAAATATTCAAATGTTATATGGCACTTAGCCATCCCATAATGTTCATCTATCAAAAACACAATATTATATATTGTATATCTATATATGTATATATATGCACATATATAAATTATTATTTATCATTACAAAATGTTACAGATGTAAATAGGGATGATGATAAAAAGATGGGATGAGAGGGAAGAATGGGAAGGGGATGAATTAACTAAAATCAAGGGTGTATAAAATATCCATAGGAGGGGATATGGAAACAAAGTTTAGAGCAGCAACTCAAGGAATGGCCATTCAGAGCCTGACCCACATGTGGCCCATATATATATACACACACACACACACACACACACACACACACACACACACACACATACAGCCAACAAAGCTTGATAAGATTGATGAAGCTAAAAAAAATGCATGTTGAAAGGGACCGGATATAGATCTCTCCTGAGAGACACAACCAGAACATGTCCAATACAGAGGTCAATGCTAGCAGTAAATCACTGAACTGAGAATAGGATCCCCTTGGGGGGAATTAGAGCAAGTATTGAAAGAGATGAAGGAGCTGGCAACCCCATAAAAAAACAACAGTGCCAACCAACCAGAGCTTTCAAGGACTAAACCACTACGCAAAAACTATACATGGACTGACTCAGGCTCCAACTGCATATATAGCAGAGAATAGCCTTGTTGGGGCACCAGTGGAAGGGGAAGCGCTGGGTCCTTCCAAGGTTGGACCCCCAGTGCAGAGGAATATGGGGGGGGTGCATAAGGGGGAAGTATAGGTAGAATACCCATATGGGGGAGGGGGAGGGGATGGGATGGGAGCTTATGGACAGGAAACCGGGAAGGGGAATAAACTTTGAAATGTAAGTAAAGTCACAGCTGAGGAATGCGGAATGGCTGAGAAGCACCTAAAGAAATGTTCAACATCTTTAGTCATAAGGGAAATGCAAATCAAAACAACCCTGAGATTTCACCTCACACCAGTGAGAATGGCTAAGATCAAAAACTCAGGTGACAGCAAATGCTGGCGAGGATGCAGAGAAAGAGGAACACTCCTCCATTGTTGGTGGGATTGCAGACTGGTACAACCATTCTGGAAATCAGTCTGGAGGTTCCTCAGAAAATTGGACATTGAACTGCCTGAGGATCCAGCTATACCTCTCTTGGGCATATACCCACAAGATGCCCCAACATATAAAAAAGACACGTGCTCCACTATGTTCATAGCAGCCTTACTTATAATAGCCAGAAGCTGGAAAGAACCCAGATGCCCTTCAACAGAGGAATTGATACAGAAAATGTGGTACATCTACACAATGGAATATTACTCAGCTATCAAAAACAATGACTTTATGAAATTTGTAGGCAAATGGTTGGAACTGGAAAATATCATCCTGAGTGAGGTAACCTAATCACAGAAAAACACACATGGTATGCACTCATTGATAAGTGGATATTAGCCCAAATGCTTGAATTACCCTAGATGCATAGAACACACGAAACTCAAGACGGATGATCAAAATGTGAATGCTTCACTCCTTCTTTAAAAGGGGACAAGAATACCCTTGGCAGGGAATAGGGAGGCAAAGATTAAGACAGAGACAGAAGGAAAACCCATTCAGAGCCTGCCCCACATGTGGCCCATACATATACAGCCACCCAATTAGACAAGATGGATGAAGCAAAGAAGTGAAGGCAGACAGGGGCCGGATGTAGATCTCTCCTGAGAGACACAGCCAGAATACAGCAAACACAGAGGCGAATGCCAGCAGCAAACCACTGAACTGAGAACAGGACCCCCGTTGAAGGAATCAGAGAAAGAACTGGAAGAGCTTGAAGGGGCTCGAGACCCCATATGTACAACAATGTTAAGCAACCAGAGCTTCCAGGGACTAAGCCACTACCTAAAGACTATACATAGACTGACCCTGGGCTCCAACTGCATAGGTAGCAATGAATATCCTAGTAAGATCACCAGTGTAAGGGGAAGCCCTGGGTCCTGCTAAGACTGAACGTGATTGTTGGGGGGAGGGCGGCAATGGGGGGAGGATGGGGAGGGGAACACCCATAAAGAAGTGGAGGGGGAGGGATTAGAGGGATGTTGGCCCGGAAACCGGGAAAGGGAATAACATTCGAAATGTAAATAAGAAATACTCAACTTAATAAAAAAAAAAGAAATGTAAGTAAAGAAATTTATCTAATAAAAAAATTTTTTAAAATGACCTTTTGGAAATCTACTGGCTTATAAGCTAATTTTAAAAGTATTTAATTTGAAAAAGAGGACTTTGAATAAAGGTAATGTGCATGAATAGACAATGCTGTTCCCAGAATATATGGATAATCAAAGAAAATATTTCTACTAAGCGTTATACTTTCCCGTGAGTCAAGGAAGCATTATGCACCCTGACAACTATGCAGGCTATTGTCATTGATTTTGATTGTCCACCTTAACAAGACAGTAATATCCTACTTTTGAAGATAGCACATAATTTGATTTCAGAAAGGAATCAGCTTTGACTCATAAGGAAACGTTCAATGACTAGTTTTCATAGTGTCCTCAGGTGCTGCAAGCTGTTGAGGAAGAAGATTTATCAACAGTGTTAACCAGTGCTACACCCTGAAGGCTAAAATGTACATACAGATGCAATAGCCGCCTGACTGTTATAGCAGTAAGAACTCTTTTTCCGATTGGATTTGAGGCCTGCTCTGTAGGAGGGGAATTGCTACCTCTTGGTATCACTCCCTGGACCAAGCATATTTAAACCACCACAGTTCCCTTACTAGTCAAGGAAGCATGGAAACCTGACAGGACAATTGATCTTAAACAATAATCTTGTGTACCCTGTATAACGTGCAAACATCATTGGCAACTACAACTGTATTGATCCTGACAATTGCCACTATAGTCAGTTTCTGATAAAGATATAGAAAAAGTCTGATTGCTATCATTAAAATTGTCACAGCTTCTATTGTGCTGTGGCCCCTCCAACAATTTAACTTCTTGTGGCCATATCACGCGACCTGAAACCTGTAAGTAAGCATAGACACTTACAAGCTTCTCTGATGATGGCTGAACAAGACACTGATCTACGAGGATAACAAAATATCATTAGGAGACATTTTATCACCACTTCTTTTCTTTCTTTAGACTAATATTATTCGGTTTTACTGTAGGTCCCTGGGCTGTTGATCACCAAAGCACTATTATGCATGGGTTCCATCTCTTAAATAGGCCTTAAGTAAAACCAGTTACTGGCTGGTTATTCCCACAAGCTTTGTGTTACCATTGTCCTAACCTATCTTACTGACAGGACACCATGTTAAATCAAAGGATTTGTGGCTGATTTGGTGTTTACATTTCTCTTTTAGTACATTCTCATATAAAAGATGCTAGAGTATAGCTCTATGTAGAGCTTGACTTCTCTGTGTCCAGTGAGCTGTGGAGGTGTTATCTTCAGCAATAGGATCCTGCTGTCAGTTTTTTGAGAGGACAGCCTGGAAATTGTTGTTGGCAATTCCAATGGAACATTTTTTGTCCAGCAGCTCAATTAGATGTAATCCAGTTGCCATACTGGAAGCTTCATTTGGTGAAGAGATGGCCTTCTGGTAGCCTGCCCTTTGCACTATTTGATAATTTCACTTAGATCTCCTTCATATATGTATATAGTTTAGGAAGTTTCTACTATGTTAGGCTTCCACACTACACCTCAAATAGCCCTTAATTTTAGCTGTCTCTCCCAGGATTCCCTTCCTCAACATTCTCTCCAACCCCTCTTCATCTTAATATTCCCATTCAGTGCCCACTTTGACCCATAATTGTCAGTTCTATTATACTTTATTAGGGACATTTTTCTGACCCATTTCTGTTCCCTCATTCTATATCTAACATCTATGAGTCTACAAATTGAAGCTTTGTTATCATTGACTTAACAGTCAATATCAAAAAATACTAAATACATACATATTTGTCTTCCTGGGTCTAGGATACCTCACTCAGGATGATTTCTTCTTAGAATACCTTCCTATACAACAGATGCTAGAATGTAGGGGTGAAGGCTCTATGAAGAGCTCAACTTTTCCATGTACCAGCAAGTTGTGTCATGTCAATTTTGAATTGTTGAGTAATATTCCATGGGTAAACATTTTCTTTATGTCTTCTTTCATTGAGTGACATCTATGTTATTTTCAATTTCTGTCTATTATTAATAGAGCACCGATGAACATGGTTGAATGAATGTCTCAATGGTAAAATTAAAGGTCCCTTTGGTATATTTCCGAGAGTAATATAGCTGGACCTTGACAAGATTGATTCTAATCTTTCCAAGAAACCACCATACTGAATCTCAGACATTCTGACGGGCGCAAGATAAAATCTCAAAACAGTTTTGATGTGCATTTCCCTGATGGCTAAGGATACTGTACATTCTTTAAGTGCTTCTCAGTTATTTGAGTTTCATTTATTGAAGATTCTGTTTAGATCTATACCCATCACTTAAGAGCATTATTTGTTATCTTGATATCTAGTTTCTCGAGTTCGTTATATATTTTGGACATTAGTGTTGTATCAGACATGGAGTTGGTGAAAAATCTATCCCATTCTGTAAACTGGCACATTGCCAAATGATAGTTTCCTTTGCGATGCAGAAGCTTCTCGGTTTTATAAGGTCACACTTATTAATTGTTGATCTGCATGCCTATGCTAATAGTTTTCTGTTCAAAGACTATTCTGGACCAATGAGTTCAAAGCCATTCTTTACTTTCTCGTCTATTAAATCCAGTGTTTCTGATTTTATGTGGAGTGATAAATACGAGTCTGTTAGATATTAAAATAACTACACAAGCTTTTTCCTTAGGTTCATTTGCTTGGAATATGCTTTTCTAACTCTTTACCCTGAGGTGATAGCTATCCCTCATGTTAAGGTGTGTTTCTTGGATGCAGCAGAAAATCTGGATCCTATTCTCACATCCATCTTTAATTGAGGAACTGAAACCATTAATAATTGAAAAATATCAATGATTGTTGATTCTATTACTTTTCTTGTTGTTGATGGTGGTGGTGGTGTGTGTGTGGGTCTGCATATATATTTCTTTTGAGGTGGTTAAGAAAACACCTCTTTCTGGCAAGGGGTTTATTTATTCTGTTTTATCTTGGTTGTAGTGAACCTATGGGTTGAAGTTTCCCTTCTAGCACCTTGTGTAGGCCTGGATTTATAGAGATATTGCTTATGTTTGGTTCTATCATAGAATGTCTTATTTTCTCCATCCAGGTTGATTGTAAGTTTTGGTCGATATAATAGTCTGGACTGTCCTCTGTGGTCTCTTTGAGTCTCCAATACTTCTGTCCAGGCTGTTCTTGCTGTTAGAGTTTCCATTGAGAAGGTATAATCCTAACAGGTCTGTCTTTATATGTTACTTGGTCTTCTTCCCTTGTAGATTATAATATTCATTCTTTGTTATGTACATTTACTGTTTTGATTCTTGTGTGATGAGGGGACTTCGTTTTCTGGTCCAGTCAATTTAATATTCTATATGCATCTTGCACTTTGATATGTATTTTTTCTTTAGATCACAAAATGTTCTTCTACGACACCACTAAAAATATTTTCTGTGCCTTTGACATGTATTTCTTCTCCTTCCTTTATTCCCATTATTTTCAGGTTTCTTTTCCAAAGGTTTCCAGATTCCCTGAATATTTTGCTCCAAGAGTTTTTAGACTTAACACTTTCTTTGACCAATGTATTCATTTTTATGGTGTCCTCAATACCTAAGGCTCTCTTTTTCATCTCTGTATTCTGTTGATGAAGGTTTCTGTTTGAGTTTGTAAATTTTACATTTCCAGATATACCTCAGTTTGGATCTTCTTTATTGATTTATTTCCACTTTTAGGTCTTAAATGGCATTATTCATGTCCTTACACTGTTTGTGTTTTCACATATTTTAAGGGGTTTATTCATGTCCTCTTTAACCTCTCTCATATCCATAAGGGCTATTTAAAGGTCCTTTTCTTGTGCCTCATCTATACTGGAATACTCAGGGCCTGCTTTGGTATGGTTGCTGGGCTCTATTGGAAATACAGTGTCCTGGCTGTTATTGATTGTGTTTTCATTGCAGAGTTTAGGAATCTAGGATGGATAAGATTGTTATTCTAGGTACTAATATGTATTGTTGTCTTTGTTGGGTTAGTGTTCTGTTTCTTGGTTTCTGTTTCCTTTCTGGTTCTTAGGAGAGTGTGATAGCTATATTGTATCCTCATAGGAAATTTTTCTGGGATTCTGATAGATATGGCTCCTGAGGGTTCCAGAAAAAAATCTGTTTCTTATTAATGGATCTGACAATTAGGAATGAGGATGGGCTGAGGGCATGGTGAGAGTTTATAGAAGAAAGAATTGCCTAGGTAGTATCTTGGAAATGAGAGTGGAGAATGGGTAGAGGCTATAGCAAAAGGTCTTCTATAGAGCTGGGGATGAGATTGGATGGTTGGAACTGGAGAAATGGAGGAAGAGGTGAAGATCTTCAGTTATCCTACATGTTTTCCTGGTCAGAGTAGCCTGTGAGTTCCAAGAGAGTGGCTGCTGGAGTTGCAGATAAACCATGGGGAGGGGGAAAGATATTTGGAAGGGGAAATCTGTGTAATCTACTGAAGATCAGTGTAGAGGGGGGAGGGAGTCTACAACAGGTGTTCTGCTACAGAGCTGGGGCTAGGAAGGAGAGCTCATATGATTTGGAGGAGCAGAAGGAGAGGTGAAGATCGGCAGTTAGCCTAACTTCTCTGGACAGAGTGGTCTTTGTGTTCCCAGAAAGTGCCTGCTGGAGTTGTGGGTTGGGATAAAGCCAATAGTGGAGGGACAGAGGTTAAAAGGGGACCATCTGTGTGGTCCACTGAAGATTATGGAAAGGAATAGGGGAAGTCCCAGATGGTGTTCTGCTACAGAACTGGAAATGAAACTGGTGCATTGGACTTAAAGGAATGAAAAAGAAAGGTCAAGATTTGCAGTTAGACTACTATCTGAGTTCCTGGATAGAGTGGCATGTGATTTCTCAGAAAGTGCCTTTTGGAGTCAGTGGCTTCCTTCGGTACAGTTATGAATAGGCGAAGGGAGGTTATGGGTGTGCACTAAAGGTGAAGAGCTGGTGTGCCTGCAGCAGGTGTTCTCGTGTGGTATTCCGTGAATAGTGGTGAATGCAGATTCTTGGCTGCAAGTGACAGTAAGAGCGGGTGGCAGGTGAGTGCACTCAAAGCTGAGCAATATATTTATAACATCCCCTTTAAGGCTTGGAGGAAGAAGGAGAGAGAACGTAAGAGCCTGGCAATAGGAAGAAGAGATAGTAAATGCCCCCTTTTTAGAAAGATACAATTGTGACCTTAAAGCAGCTGTGGTTGCCTACTGGCTCTACACAAGAATGCACCATCAATGGTAAGAAATGGATGGAGGAGTGCTCAAGAGCCCCTGTCACTGATGATAGATTCAGGGAGATATTTTACTAATAGATTCAAGACAAGTGGGTTGTGTGCCTGCTGATAACCCCACAAGGTTCCAAAGAGCTAATTTTAATTTAAGGGTCACACAGATGGCCCTGGTTAAAATAAATCTCCAGAAACCAAAACCCAAAATGAAGAATCTGAACAAAGATCTGGAAAGGATGAATGAGGATTGATAGGAGAGGTGGTAGATAAAAGAGAAGAGGGGTAAAGAGTAACCAAACATACAGTGCACATGTGTAAAAGTTGTTGAATAAAATTTTAATTAAAAAAAAAAAACAGAAACCAATAGGGTCAAGCTTTAAGGTAGGCATGAACCCAGTTCAGATATTCCCAAATTGTGTCCAAAGCACTGCTTTTGAAGAAACTGATCCATAACCAGATGCATGCAGATGGAAGATTGGGTTTTTAACTTCTTACTTTAGACCGACTCAGCCAGCCCCAGCCCCAGCTGGGAGATGTGTTCTGGAAATGTTGCATGCCAGACCACTCTTAGTGATTTACAGCACATACTAAAAGTCCTGAGAAGTCACTTGAAAAGGAGCTTGTTTGTTTTAGTTTCAAGAAAACATATTTGACCTCAGAAACTCTTTGTACTTAATATTATGGGACAAGTTTATGGAAAGATGTTTTTCCAAATATGTAAAGATCGTAGAGGATGAGTTATAGCATCAGAGAGCAATTTACAAATACTCCAAAATCTCACACAATTACACAAAACATGGACAGATACAAAGGTGCTTCCTGCTTTCATAATCACCCAAACTATACATACAAAAGGCTATACTCCCTGACATTGGATTACTCTGTTCATTTGAGTCATTTCTGAACTCTTCACTCCATTCTGTTTGTCTATAAGTCTAGTTTTATTTTTTTCTCCCTCGATTAACTGACCTAGAACTAAGCAAAATGGTTTCTCTAACTTTCTCTCCCATTTTCTTCCCAGAACTATTATAGGTACTTTGAATGTCTATATATTTTTTAAATAATCTTATCCATTGCTTACCAAAAATTATTTAGGAATTTGATTTGTTTAGGAGAGCTAATGGTGTCAGAGTATTGAATCCTCTAGTCCATGAACATAGTGTCTTTTCTTACTCTTTCACATCTTTTAAAAAAATGTGTTTCTGACCTAGAGAGCTGACTCTGCCTCTTGCTGGCGGAAGCATTGGGTAGCCCAGCTAGAGTAGTGCTGGAAAGCCCACCCTGGTGATGTGATGCAGGAGAGCCAGAAGGCTGAGCAGCAATGCTAGCTACTACCCAGGACCACCCCAAAATCTACAACATTTGTGAACTGTTGGAGAACATAAAAGGACCAGCCCTCCTGATCCAAACCTACAGGATCTCCATGGCACAGAGCAACAGCAGGATAATAGGAAGGAGTCCCAGTAAGGATCCAATATTAATGGTGTGACAGAAGCCTCAAACCAGACCAGTGGCTCATTACATTATCACTTGCAAGTGAAGATGTGTGGACAAAAGGATATACTGTGGGACACATTGTGACTTACTACAGGCGACACAATGAGATGTTTCCTATGCTTTGGTTTTGTGTGTGTGTGTGTGTGTGTGTGTGTGTGTGTGTGTGTGTGTGTGTGTGCGCGCGCGCGTGTGTGTTTAATTTTATTTTGAGGGGCAGGTTGCAGGAGCAAAGGACAGCTATGATGGAGAAATTGAGTGGGACTGGGGTGCATGATATGAAACTAACAAAGATTCAGTAAAAAGTGATTTTTTTAAATGTAGGGAGAAAGGGGTAATTTAAAATATAAACATGAGACAGGAAACAGAAATGTCAATATCTATGAAAATTATGGAACCTAATTTCCTCTATTTAAATTTATGAATCACTAATTTGAGATAAAATCTCAAGTATTTCCCCAGTTCAAAACACAAGTCAGTTGTAGAAAATCATGTTCTTACTAAAAGAATGTGTTTTATTCTCAGCCATCTGGATTTGTGTTCATTATCTGAACTTAGAGAATTCTCTGGTTAAATTAACATAGGAAGCATGAAATACTCTAGCAAAGTTAGAAGCAGAATTTATTTTTATTTATTTACTTATTTATATACATCCCAAATTCTGCCCCTATTCTGGGTCACCCCCTCACAGAGTCCTTCTCCCCATCCCCCATCTTCTTTTCTGAGAGGGTATCCCCCAAAATAACCCCCTTCAGTACATCAAGTCTCTGCAGGATTAGGAGCATCATTTCCCACTGAAAGGAGTCAAAGCAGCTCTGTTAGGGAAGGATTAAAAAGTGGGGAATGGAGCTAAACAGAATTCTCAACAGAGGAATCTTGAATGGCCAAGAAGCACCTAAAGAAATGTTCAACATCCTTAATCATCAGGGAAATGCAAATAGAAACAACTCTGAGATTTCCTGAGAGCCACCATGAATCAGAGTGGCTAAGATCAAAAATTCAAGCAACAGTACATGCTGGTAAAGATGTGGAGAAAGGGGAAGACTCCTCCATTGCTGGTAAGATTGCGAACTTCTAAAATTACTCTGGAAATCAATATGGTGGTTTCTCAGAAAATTGGAAATAGTTCTACCTGAAGTCTTAGCTATACCGCTCCTGGGCAGAACCTAAAGATGTTCCACCATGCCACAAGGACATGGGTTTCACTATGTTCATAGAAGTAAATTTTTAATGTTCCCAGTCTTCCTTGTAGTAAAATTATGAGTTTAACTTTCACATGGAAATCAGAAACGGTGGGAAACAGAAAGAACTTCTCAAGATCTGAACAGAAATAGGCAAAACCAAAATCTGGAAAATACTGCAATAGCATAAAATGCATGTGCATGCCAGGTTAGATTAGGATAATTCGGTATAAATTCATGAATAGTGAATAAATCATACCATTTACCATTTATGTAGAAGACAGAGTACAGTGCATGATATGAGTGTAATAATCACAAAGGTAGCTAGCATTGTGAACCTAGTGTTGGGATGAGGGGGTAAGACAGGAGGATTGCTGTGAGTGAGCCTGAGGCCTGTATGGATGCACTGTTGATCATCTCTGAAAAAGAAGAAATAGAGGGAGGGATGTGGAAAGGAAGGGGGAAGGGGAGTGGATTCTAAGAAGAATCTCTCAGTGGAAACTGACAACCCTAAGAATGTAGACATCTTAGGAACAGAATTATGATCCGAGATAAGTTTCTAATTTTTCTTTCATGTAACTTTTTATATAGTCATAAAAGGGGGGAATTCTAGAAGGGATCATTGCTTTCAATCAAGGAGAAGAACATTTGCCCTTCCTGTAAAAGGACTACCTGTCTTAGTAATCTCCCTATAACGGTTTATTGAATAGTACCAACACAATTGGGATTTTTATGATATGTCAGACTGCTGTTTCTTTTTACTTCTACTCATCAAAGAGCTCTGTACTTACTACAGTATAAATTAAAATGAACAAAATCTGGAGCCTGAGACCCACATAATAGAAGAAAAGAATCAACTCCCTTAATTTATCTTTCGACATCTACAGACAACCCATGTATCCTGGCTAGCTTCATGTCAACTTGACACAAGTTAAAGTCATCTGAAATGAGGGAACCTCATTTGAGAAAATCCCTTCATAAGATCAGGCTACAGGAAAGCCTGAGGGCATTTCCTTAGTGTTGATGATGGAGAGTCCAGCCCATTGTGAGTTCTATAAGAAAGCAGGCTCAACAAGCTATGGGAGGCAAGACAGTAAGCAGCACCCCTCCATGTCCTCTATAGCAGCTCCTGCCTCCAGGTACCTGTCCTATGCGTGTTCCAGTCCTAGCTTCGATCAATGATAAACCCTTTCCACCCTAAGTTGCTTTCATCCTGAGGTTTTATCAGAGCAATAATAATCCTAAGACACTGAGGCATGTACATGAGTGAGTGCACACGCGTGCACACACACACATACACACACACACAATATATATATATACACACATAATAAATGTAATTTAAAATAAAGTCACCAAAAACTTAACAAGATATATTTAATAAGATGCATTTTAATCTGTCTGGGTCCCTGCAATCCTAGTAAGATGAAAACATTTAGAAATATTCATCCAGGTTTGCATAGATAAAAGCAAAACATTAGAAGATAGTGTAAAGAAGGGAATATCTCAAGAGAAAGCAGCTTTTCAATATCAAAGCAGCCTAAAATTTAGTTTTGTCTGTAAAGTATAGATCTACAAACCATTTATATCTTTATATTCAGGATGCTGTGCAGTTGAAATTTGTTTCTAGTTTTTTAATGAAATCATGACAAATATGAAGGCAAATCAAACAAAAGTAAACTGATTTGAACTCTTTTAAAATGTCAATGATATTAAAGATAGATGGCAACATTCTAGTCTAGGTTAAAGAAGACTAAAAAGCAAAACAACACTCAAATGTTACCCTTAGTTGGACCCCAACTCATTTGTACAGAGAGTGCTTCGACTATCGTGGCCCTAGAAGACAATAAAGTCAGTTCCTACACACTGGCCAAGGATATTGAAAGTGATCTAGATTTCCTTCTGACAGAGTGTAATAGAGTTTGATGTACCCAAGATCTACTAGATCTTTGATCCAGAATGAAAGTAAAGGAAAGCAAAGTCTGAAGCTTGAGAAAACTGCCCAGTTTTAAAAGGAAAAATTTGCACCTTTTGAGTCTAATACTTTGGGGAGGCAGCCCTGAGGTCAGGGTTATAAACTAGCTTCATTACATCACTTAGAGTCATATCAACATTAGGGCTAATTTGCACCATGTTAGACAGACTGAATGGATTTAGTACCAGTTCTCATCGGGTTAATCGGTGCTTAACCAAGTGACATATCAATGGGAAGGTTTGTTAAAGAAGATAAAGAATGCTTTAATGTCATTGAGAGCCAACTTGATGTGAGTCATTCTTTCCCCATTTCTAGAACAGCTTTATTCTGCTTTGTCCCTGTATTTTGAACAGCAGAAGATAGAGATGCTGTCCTCCTATTTTGCCTTTCTCTACACAAAGGAAAGGGCTATTTGATAACCAAGATAAAAAGACTATTGCATTCGCCACATGAGATGGTTTTCTAAACTCAGTATGCTTTTAATGTGATACAAGCCTGTGTACAAAGTATCTAATGAAGCAGATCCACTCAATTTCATCCCACCAGGAAGTAATACTGATACAAATGTAACTCTTGGGTTTCAGGAGCAATGAACTCCTTTGCTTCTGACTTGAGTTTCATGTCCTCTAACAACTCGTTTGGGACTAGCCAGGATAAAGTGCTATCTTGTGGATAGAAACAAACAAACAAAAAACAAATTTCTTGACAAAAATTAAACTACTGCCCCCCAAGCATCTCTTTTATGAGATAAATGACCCATTAAATGAGTTACTAAGCCTCAAACTTGTTTGTAAGATAGGTAAAAATCCCAGTGAAAGTAAGATTTTTCATGAAAAATGAAATTAAAATATATGTAAGTGGAAAGTTCTTATCAAACTAAAACAATATTATAGAAGAAGAAAATTGCAGGACTAGGTTGTCCGATCGTAAGGCATACTTTAAAAAAATAGTAATCAAGAACCTTATGTGTATGTCTCACATTAGACTAATGGGCACATGGAACATAATAGGAAGTACAGAAATGGCCTCATGCACACATAGTAAGAACATTTTAACAAAGAACCCATAGTAATTGATCAAGGAGAGAAAACTGCATCTACTGGATATCCAAATATTTTAAAATTAGATAGCCCATACAAAAAAAACAAAATAGGGGTTGGGGATTTAGCTCAGTGGTAGAGCGCTTGCCTAGCAAGCGCAAGGCCCTGGGTTCGGACCCCAGCTCTGAAAAATAGAAAAAAAAAGCCTCAAATGGCAAAACTTCTACAAGAAAGCAGGGTCTTTGAGACCCTGGAATAGACAACAATTTCTTGCAGAAAAAATGTGTACAGACTCAATTATAAAAACTGAAACAATGAAAGTGTAAAAAAAACCACAACATTTTAATTCATCTAAAGAAGACATTCAGGAAATGAAAATGCAAACTATGTACTGGAAAAAATTACATCATAAATGTATAACAGCAAACATGTAATAAGTTCCCATCAGTAGCTCAGAAGACAGAAGTTACTATAGCCTAGTGTCCTGGCTCTCATCCTTCGGAACCCACAGAGGAAGAAGAAGACAGATTCCTGAAAGTTGCCTTCTGACCTCATGTACACTGTGGTACGTGCATGCCATTGCACTCACATATATGTGCACACACATGACTAAATTTTTCAAGAACATGTATTCAAGCTATGTAAAGGAGCAAGCCCTAAAGACATGCATATGCACAAAAATAGGTAAGTAGAAAATTTTGAAGTCCTACAAAAAATGAAGAGAAGACGCAAACAATAAATTTCTTTTAAAAATAGTTCAGGAGATACTGTACAACACTAGATTTACACATTGCCATTAAACATATGAAAAGGCATTGACCCTCTTCAAGTTTGGGAAGACTACAATCATTTTGAAGTCATTTTACAGTTACTAGAATTAGCAAAGTGAAAAAGAATGACAAATGTGGAGAATTCAGAGCAACTAGTTAAAGCTTAAAGTCATGTAAACACTGTGGGAAATGCTTGGCAGGATCATGGTAACCTGCACTTAAATTACTATTTATCAGTTCTACCCAGATAGCTATATGCTATGGAAGCATATGCCAACAAAAAGACTTGCGTAAAATGTTTATTGAAGTATTATTTATAGTAGCCCAAAGTCACAAATGAAACAAGTATTCACTAACAAGGGAACAGAAAAACTGGAGAATTCTCATACAGTGAAATGGTACTCGTGAGTAGAAAGATATGAATATTATAAACAAAAACAATCTCAAAGACATAACAGAAGTCATTATACAAAGGAATGTATATGATAAGTATAATCTCATTTATATGAAGTTTGAATGGACAAAATTAGAATAAAGATTAAAAATTTCAATAGTAGTTGCTTGAAGAAAGTTTAAATATCTTTGAGGAAAGGTGCCAATGGAACTTAGCTAGGAAATTTCTTCTGCCTTTGCAGGGATGTTAATTATCTGGGGTTTACATTTGCCAACACTCATTAAGCATACTTAAATCTATCCCGCTCACTGTATGTCAATCTCAAATCAAAATGGAAATAAAAAGATTACAACATAGATTTTATTTAACACCCACGCACACTAATGATTCTAGGTTAAATGTGAACGTGAGATCATTTGTTCTTTCTACAGGTGCTCAAAAGATAACTTCTTAGACTTTAAACATCTACCAAAATAACTGTGCCAGGAAAATTATTAATCAAGATCTGATAGTGCCCATTTTTTTTCAGTCTGGACAAGAACAGAAAGAACACTCTAGACTATAAAAGCAGGAAGGACCCAGGTTGCCCAGTAGTTCAGGCAGGCACCATGTTGCTGCTACTGGCCCTGGTGAGTGTGGCCTTGGCTCATGCTTCCGAGGAGCACTTTGATGGGTAGGTCCAAAATTACTTTCAAAGTAGGTTTTGACAGCTTTTGGACACATTACTGAAATTTAAGTTTCTATTCATTCTTTCTACCATTTAGCAACCGGGTGTACCGTGTCAGTGTACATGGTGAAGATCACGTCAACTTAATTCAGGAGCTAGCCAACACCAAAGAGGTAAAGTAGCAGTTCTCCGTTTTCCACTAACTTCAAAGCCCGATTTACTCTGATTCTATCGAAAGCAATGACATGAAATATTCCCTGAAGGATTTTTAAAAGCAAGAAATAAAACTTGGAAACTACTTAATGCCACAGTACTTTCTTTTGCTGCTTAAATTAGCTGGTGTCAAGCCATGTCGTGTTATAAATCCACACAACCTTTTAGAAGAGCTGATAGTGACAGCTAAATAAGTTGGCTCTGTCTTGAAGGCTGTAGATCATCTAACATGCAAGTCACTTCCTTCCAAGACAAAGGGGAAAATGATCAATTTGGAAATGACTGAACAACTGGGCTTTTTTCCAACTTCAAATCCATGTGTCATTTTTTCCCTTTGATTTTTCTTTCATTCTTAATCATACAGCTTGAGTTTTCCTGGACTTGATTCTGGTTGTTTTAATGGTGTGACGAGAGAGAGAGAGAGAGAGAGAGAGAGAGAGAGAGAGAGAGAGAGAGAGAGAGAGAGAGAGAAGAATGCACAACCAAATTCCATATTATTCTTTTGCTTTAAAAAAAAAGTGAAATTATGCTACCCCAAAAAATATCTATAGGGTTAGAATATACAAATTTAATTATATGTATATTGTGGCAAAAATCTACTCCTGAGTATAAATAGCGCCACTTTGGTCAATGCTGTTTATTCTTGAGTATATAAACTAAAACAATGCCTTAGCTCCTAGGGGTCAGTTTACCCATCTACCCCCTCACCCAATCCAATTCATCCATCTATCCATCCATCCATCCACTCACCCACCCATGTATCTCTCCATCCATCCATTCATCTACCTATTTATATACTTATCATCTGTGTGTCTTTCTGTTTTAGCTTTAAAGGCATAGGTAGTGAATTAAAGTAAAAGGTAGAAGGTGTCATAATCATAAATGTGAAGTGTTGAATTGAAAGAGAACATGAAGTCACCTACTCTAACCTGTCTTTCAAATCTGGAATTTCCTCCTCCAGACTAGCATTTCTGCCTGCCAGGCTTCATCGTAACGTGTTTAATTGCTGCCAGGGTCGTGGGAACACTTTACACCCTAACCATTGGTTTTCTTTAATACATCAATATGGAAGGTACCTTCCTTCTAATATTGACTCAGTAGAACCAAATGAGTCAGATATCAGTTAACTCCAAACATTAACTTCTCTATGCCTTTCTATTGATTCTCCTAGTGCTTAGCTCACAAAGTCTGGACATCCTGGTAAAAACTAGAGACAGTTTAATCTTTCTATTTCTCTTTGAAAATGCACCTTTCAGAATGTGCAGTGGGTTGGGTACATGCCACGGGTAATTACACGCTTTCATTTGTATAAAAGACATTTATTACCAGGGCTATCACATGTTTTCACACCTTCAGGATCCTAGAACACACTCTATTTTTACAAAATTAGGGTCTAATATAAACCATGTTTTATTTTCACACAAATCATCCTCAAACAAGTTATCCCCTCTTTTCTGTGCTTACCTATTTTTAATATATCCAGAATTTTAGGCTTGTTTTTGCTAAATTTTATCTTTACATCTTTTTTTTTCAAGACACTGAAATCCTTTGAGCAGGATCAAATTCTCCAGGACTGGAGTTACAGGTAGTTGTGAACCACCACATGGGTGTTAAGATTAGAGCCGGTCTTCTGGATCTGCATCCAGTGCTCCTAACCTCTGAGCCACCTCAGCTCCCCATCCCATCCCACCCCACTAAGCCTTCTTAATGTATTTTTCATGGGTGAAGAGAATGTAGAGTAAGTAAGGAGACCACACAGAGACCTTCATTACAGTTCTTTTAGTCAATATGTATTTATCATCAGTCCCAATATACCATATTGGGTATTTAATAATAAAAATGATTCATCAGTTTGCTCTCTTGAGGATATGCATGCTCAGCTACCTAATGTAAGTGGGGTGTTATCTAGATACAAGACTGTGTGGTTTTCTGGCTTATGAAAAGGTGCATTAGTGCAGATATTTTTTTTCTCCATCTTTATTAAATTGGGTATTTTTCCATCTTTATTAACTTGAGTATTTCTTATTTACATTTCGATTGTTATTCCCCTTCCCTGTTTGCGGGCCAACATCCCCCTAACCCCTCCCTCTCCCCTTCTGTATGGGTGTTCCCCTCCCCATCCTCCCTCGATTACTGCCCTCCCCCAACAATCACATTCACTGGGGGTTCAGTCTTGGCAAGACCAAGGGCTTCCCCTTCCACTGGTGCTCTTACTACACTATTCATTGCTACCTATGTGGTTGGACCCCAGGGTCAGTCCATGTATAGTCTTTGGGTAGTGGCTTAGTCCCTGGAAGCTCTGGTTGCTTGACATTGTTGTTCATATGGGGTCTCGAGCCCCTTCAAGCACTTCCAGACCTTTCTCTGATTCCTTCAACGTGGGTCCCATTCTCAGTTCAGTGGTTTGCTGCTGGCATTCGCCTATGTATTTGCTGTATTCTGGCTGTGTCTCTCAGGAGAGATCTACATCCGGTTCCTGTCAGTCTGCACTTCTTTGCTTCATCCATCTTATCTAATTGGGTAGCTGTATATGCATGGGCCACATGTGAGGCAGGCTCTGAATGGGTGTTCCTTCTCAAGGGTATTCGCATTTTGGTCATCCTTCTTGAGTCTCATGTGTTCTGTGCATCTAGGGTAATTCAAGCATTTGGGCTAATATCCACGTATCAATGAGTGCATACCATGTGTGTTTTTCTGTGATTGGGTTAGCTCACTCAAGATGATATTTTCCAGTTCCATCTATTTGCCTATGAATTTCATAAAGTCATTGTTTTTGATAGCTGAGTAATATTCCATTGTGTAGATGTACCACATTTTCTGTATCCATTCCTCTGTTGAAGGGCATCTGGCTTCTTTCCAGCTTCTGGCTATTACAAATAAGGCTGCTATGAACATAGTGGAGCATGCATCTTTGTTATATGTTGGGGCATCTTTTGGGTATATGCCCAAGAGAGGTATAGCTGGGTCCACAGGTAATTCAATGTCCAATTTTCTGAGGAACCTCTAGATTGATTTCCAGAATGGTTGTACCAGTCTGCAACAAATTGGGTATTTCTTATTTACATTTCAATTGTTATTCCCTTTCCGAGTTTCCAGGCCAACATCCCCTTCCCCTTCTATCTGGTTGTTCCCCTCCCCATCCTTCCTCCATTACTACCCTCGTCCACACCAATCCCGTTCACTGGGGGTTCAGTCTTGGCAAGACCAAGGGCTTCCCCTTCCACTGGTGCTCTTACTAGGATATTCATTGCTACCTATGAGGTCAGAGTCCAGGGTCAGTCCATGAATAGTCTTTGGGTAGTGGCTTAGTCCCTGGAAGCTCTGGTTGCTTTGCATTGTTCTTTATATGGGGTCTCGAGCCCCTTCAAACTCTTTCAGTCCTTTCTCTGAATCCTTCAACGTGTGTCCAGTTCTCAGTTCAGTGGTTTGCTGCTGGCATTCGCCTATGTATTTGCTGTATTCTGGCTGTGTCTCTCAGGAGAGATCTACATCCGGTTCCTGTCAGCCTGCACTTCTTTGCTTCATCCATCTTATCAAGTTTGGTGGCTGTATATGTGTGAGCCACATGTGGGGCAGGCTCTGAATGGGTATTCCTTCTACCTCTGTTCTAAACTTTGCCTCCCTATCCCCTCCCAAGGGTATTCTTGTTCCCCTTTTAAAGAAGGAGTGAAGCATCGCATTTTGGTCATCCTTCTTGAGTTTCATGTGTTCTGTGCATTTAGGGTAATTTGAGCATTTGGGCTAATGCAGATAGTTTATTAAATGCTTTCCTGAAAACAAGATTCTACCATGATAGTAGTGGGAGCTTTTAATTACCAGATGAAGTTAACTGAGCCTCATTTACTCTTGCTTTAATTCACACTCTCTCCAAGAGATCACCCTTCCTTTCCTGAGCTTTCATGCTCCATCTGCTTCCAGTTGGCTCTGAAGCTTATTGAAATCAACAACAGATCCCAGAGCTGCCACTTCTGCTTCATTAATTTCCAAAAAAAAAAAAAAAAATGCCTTCATTCCCCTATGAGCCTCTAGAACTTTTTTGCTCTTTTCAACACACTGAAATCCTTTGAACAAATCAAATCCTCTTTGGACTGGAGTTACAGGTGATTGGGTCCTCTGGAATCAGTACTTTGATGCTGTCTGATACATCGTTTGTCACCTAGATTCTCCCATTTATTGTGGTCAAGCACAGACAGGTTATTCTCGGATTCATGGGGCTTAGGTTCTGGCCATATCAATTGAAGATAGCCTGGTCCTCCTCTCTGCACCTCACCTTTCTCATTAGTAATGGTGGTAATACTATCTTCCTTAGAGGATTGTTGTAAGAATTGAAATTAGAATATAAGTAAGCCACTTACATTAGGTAGCTGAGCATGCGTATCCTAAAGAGAGCATGCTAATCCTAAAGAGCCATGTAACTGCGTAATGGCTGCTGTCATTGGATAGAACTTTTGAGTACAGTTTCCGTGACAGTATAATCACTTCTATCCTCATCTACCTTGAACCTCAGTGTTCTCTTTGGAAGCTGAGAAACCTTAGAAAAAGTGGAAGCCAATGGAGAGCTAAACAAGCCAGCTTTCCTACAACTGCAGCAGAGCACTCTAATTCAATGTCAGAAGGTACATGTTTCTTCTTATATTTTTCTTTCTTTCCAACATAAATTTTCAAAAGATTAAAATCATCTGTAGTGATGATGTGGGTGCAGTGTATTCTGGGATGTAGCCTTCCTGATAAGATCATCAAAGGGCATCTCATCTTTTGTTTATCCTTGGCCAGTGTGTCCTTCCTCCCAGCTTTTGAAGGTATCCTTTTAAGACCTCAGTATGTTGAAAGGACCAGAGTAACACTGCACTTCAGTACTTCCTCTCTTCCTTTGTAATTTCAGTGTGAGGGTTTTATTTTACTCCTTGCACTCACATTATATTGGTCCTCTCAATCAACATAATTGTAAATGTAAATAAAACATACTCTCTCCCTCTCCCCTCTGGGTATGCTTAGACTCCCTGTTTCTATAGTTTTAAGTTTATTTTCCTCTGTCTAAGGTAGCCTTATTACTATCTTCTTTATTGTTGACATAGAAGAAAGTTCCTTCCTGCTCTGTGAATTAGGCCTACAGTAGAAATTGCTTTACTTACACACAAGAAAACAAAATTCTCAAGATACATGAGAGGCCTACTAGGTGTTTGACTCCCAATTACACACAGTGTGAAACAAATTTTGTGCTTATTTCTGAAACCCCAAATGTTCCCAGCACTAATATTTTTGATTTTATCACAGAAATTACCCTCCAAAGACTTTAAAGGGAGAGATGGGGACTCATGTATCTCAGATTGGCTTGTTCATGATATGTAACAGAAAATAGCTTTGAACTCCTCTTCCTGCTTTCACCTTCTATGTCCCAAGATTACATGAATTTGCAATCATGTATAGTTTTATGCAGTGCTGGAGAAAAGATCCAGAACTGTGTGCTCAGGCAAGCCCTGTACCAAATAAGCAACATACCTAGACTGGATTTTACATTAATACCTAAGTTTAACTTCTTTTTGTGATAGTGTAGTGCCTTATATTAGTAAGAATTCAAGTTAGCTATCATCTAGCTGACCAGGCTGATACTCTCATACGACTATGATTTAAAGATAGCCCTTTATTCCCCAACCAATGTTTCATGTGAATCTCTGTCCCTTGGTGCTCTGTAATATAATTTTTAAACTTCAGTTTTCTAGCAGTGGCAGGTATAGCTCAATTTCTCACATTTTGTGTCTTGCATTTTGCCTCACTTCCCTCTATCTCTTTCTCGAGTCACTATAATTCCTGAAATTCACACTCTCTGTTTATGTTCTTACTTGAGTTTCTCATTTGTAACCACATGGTGATTAGTAAGTGCTGTGGGGATGTGCTGCTGCTCCTGGTTCTGTTTCTTAGGGAGCAATGAGTCTATCTCCAGGACTGCAGGTCTGTGTCCCACTTACAGTGCTCCACATGGGTGGATACTGACAGATGTGCTGCTCCCATCAATCTTTTCTACATCAAAGGGTGTCTTTTGCTTTAGTCTTGTCTTGTCATGTCCTGTCATGTCTTGTCTTCTCTTGTCTTGATGTATTTTACAGGGCTAGGGAAGCCCAGAGCTTCTCCTATGTGTGGTAAGCACTCTAATACTAAGTTATGATCAGCCTTTAAAACTGAAAATGTTGAGCAGCCTCAAATTAGGGCTGCACGTTTTGTCAAACATTATAATAACCCCTCTTTAAAATCCATTATTCTTACGCTAGATGTTCAAGAAAAGGTTACATAGACACTATAGTGTTCTAATATTTGACCAGGTCATAACCAAACATATCATATAGGCATTTGTTGCTCTAAATAGGAAGTTAACATCTTGATAAATACTCCAGGACAGGCTTGATCGAGATTTTAAAAAAATTAGCTCACTTGAAAAATGCAGTAAGCACCAAGAAAACATGTGGAAGGGGAGATAGAGAGAAGGGAACACCTCAACACAGCATTACTGAGCCACCGTCACAGAGGATAACTGGAGCTTAACCCACAGGGAACCTTCAGGAAATGTTACAAACCACACAGTTCAAAATTATACGACCTGTGAAGTTAATGAATTGTAAACCTAGACAGTTATCTGCCAGGGTCATGTGTTCAGTTTGTGTCCTGAGTTATTTCTGCAGCACCTCCTATCAGCCTGGAGATATATTTGGTTCTTCAAATTGGAGTTCTGAGCACACTAAAAGGTCCCAGTAATTATGAATGAGAAGGGCTCCATCAGCATTATCCACAGACACTTTGAGGACTCCAGTGCTAACCCCTACGTCTACAATTCAGATGACATTGGAAGGACAGGAACACAAATGAAAAGTCAATGTTCAAAATTGGACTTTCTAAGCCAGGTGTGGTGGCATACACCTTTTTTTTTTAACTTTCTTTTTTTTAATTAACTTGAGTATTTCTTATATACATTTCGAGTGTTATTCCCTTTCCCGGTTTCCGGGCAAACATCCCCCTCCCCCCTCCCCTTCTTTATGGGTGTTCCCCTCTCCATCCTCCCCCCCTTGTCGCCCTCCCCTCAACAATCTAGTTCACTGGGGGTTCAGTCTTAGCAGGACCCAGGGCTTCCCCTTCCACTGGTGCTCTTACTAGGATATTCATTGCTACCTATGAGGTCAGAGTCCAGGGTCAGTCCATGTATAGTCTTTAGGTAGTGGCTTAGTCCCTGGAAGCTCTGGTTGCTCCTTCAAGCTCTTCCAGTTCTTTCTGTGATTCCTTCAACGGGGGTCCTGTTTTCAGTTCAGTGGTTTGCTGCTGGCATTCACCTCTGTGTTTGCTGTATTCTGGCTGTGTCTCTCAGGAGAGATCTACATCCGGCTCCTGTTGGCCTGCACTTCTTTGCTTCATCCATCTTGTCTAATTGGATGGCTGTATATGTATGGGCCACATGTGGGGCAGGCTCTGAATGGGTGTTCCTTCTGTCTCTGTTTTAGTCTTTGCCTCTCTATTCCCTGCCAAGGGTATTCGTGTTCCCCTTTTAAAGAAGGAGTGAAGCATTCACATTTTGATCATCCGTCTTGAGTTTCATTTGTTCTAGGCATCTAGGGTAATTCAAGCATTTGGGCTAATAGCCACTTATCAATGAGTGCATACCATGTGTGTTTTTCTGTGATTGCGTTACCTCACTCAGGATGATATTTTCCAGTTCCGACCATTTGCCTACGAATTTCATACACCTTTAACCCCAGCACTTCGGAGGAAGAGATGGGCAGATCTTTGCAGTTTTGAGTCTAACCTGGTCTACAAAGTCATCAGCTATGGCTGATGCACAAAGAAAAAGAAACCCGGTCTCGGAAAAAAAAGACTTTCTCTTCTATCACCATTACTTTTCTCTTCTATTGTCATTGCTTCTCTCCCTGTCACTAGACCTCGGCTTCCTCTGTGCTTTAGTCTACCTTTACACTATCATCAGTCTTATTTTAGCTCCAATCCTCCCTACTTCAACTATCCTCTTTAGCCAATCCTTTGCTACCCACTGATACAGTATGCTTTCAACCATCCCTTATAGTCACATTCTTCACTCTTATTATGTAATAATAATACTCCATTATGTAATAAACTCCAATAACAGTTATGAATAAGATAGAAATCTCAGTGTACTGCTGGAACCTCAAGAGTCTTTTGTTTTCAGTCACAGTAGAAACACAGCAGGAAGATGCTTCTGTGACTTTCACAGAAGTTCAAAGTTTATGAAAATAAGTCTAAAGTAAAGGAAGGCTGAGTTTCTCTCCACTACCTTTTTGGACTGTAGTGTATTTATTACTGCTTGGCAGTTTTATCCATTACCATAGAGACTGTTGTCATAATAAGTAAGTGTTGCAAAAAATCAAAAACCAGAAGAGGGTAGCCAGAGAATACTGCAATTAAGTGGAATTATGATAAATAATCATGTTCTTCATGCTTCTTGCCAGTTTCAGTTTTGCATATATGTCTGCATGCATTTGTGTGTGAGTGGGTATGTGTGTTTATGATAATGCAATGTGTACTAGTACATATATCTATCTATGTACAAAAAGGCCAGAGGGGGATGCTAGATATCTGAACTACCTTACTCCCTTGAAACAGGATCTTTCACTCAATGTGGAGTGAGCCTGGTGGCTGGTGGTCAGCAAACCCCAATTATCCTCCTGACTCTCCCTGCCATCCACTAAACATAGGTTACAGGCACATACAACCACACTCAGCTTGTCTTTGTACATACAGTGTATTCTCAGTATTTGAATTCAGGTCCTCATGTTTATGCAATAAGCATTTTTACCCACCAAACCACATCTCAAGCATTGGAGACATTATTATTGACATCTAACTGGTTGGTCCTTATTAATTCAATGGAGATATTTATAAGAACGCACCTGAATTGGTTAAGTCTTAAGATAATTATATGGAGTAGAACATTCATATGCTCTTGAATCCTAACTTGACATTGAGCTATAGATGTTTATTACATAAACTTTTTTATTCAGATTGATTTCTGGAAACCAGATTCTGCTACACAAGTGAAGCCTCTCACTACAGTTGACTTTCATGTTAAAGCAGAAGATGTTGCTGATGTGGAGAACTTTCTGGAGGAGAATGAAGTTCACTATGAGTAAGTTTATGCTTTACAGGAATTAGAATTCTCTCCTCTTCTCCATAAGCCCATGAATGACCCAGTGAAGGTAAAATGAGGATAAGACTATATTTTTTCACACAAAAATATAATGGCAGAGCTGGCACCATAGATTAAGACTTAGTGACTTTTCTGTTTAGCTATTACACTAGTGAAAATGTTCTACATTCTTGATCCAGCCAAGTCTTGATCTGACTTAATTTTGTTTTTAAAATTATATAGAGAGGAAAGGTCAAACTATGGACACTTTTATCATGTTGGCACCATTTTATCCTCAAATTTTCGCTCTGGGTGACCAACTACATCTCTTCTGGGCAGTTAGGGCCTCTCACATTCCTTTAGTTTAAGAATAAGTTTAAAGATAATATATTCCTTTTAAAGACCCTATCACTAGTATCAGGAAACATGAAAATGGCCAAAAGACAGAAACATGAACTCTGAATAACAAAAGTAGAGTTGTCTAAACTGGTTAGACTGCTCCTCCCAAAATATTACATTGTTAGGTCATCTTTCAAGTGAGAATGCCCTTCAAAGAAGAGAAAGTTGTCTATTGGCTGATATCCCAAAATAGATATTTAGTGCCCAGGTGCTTTAGATATACAAAAGCATGGCTAGGACTTTACATATATTAGAAGAAAATAAACTTCAAGTGAAGGAGTGAAATTAGAAAGAGCAGAGCACCATCGAATAAGCAGAATCAATAAAACTTTTGGCTCATGGAGAGAAGACCTGTAAAATGAGGCTTCATTTGAGAACTGAAGGGTACATAGGCAGAGAGCAGAGAATGTGTTGTAGCTTGAAGTTAAAGAGACCATGCTGATCCAGTAGCAATTGCAGGACAACACAGAACATTTCATCCAGGCATAGACCAAGAATAAAGAAAAAGAACTCCTAGAGCTCCAATCCAGGATGTTCGAATGCTTATCCAGCAATCCTTGGCCATCCATACATGGAAATTTTCATTATCATTTGAGAATATAATATCTACAGAATTTTAGCTTCAGAAACACTTTGTTGGTATGTTTGCATGTTAAAAATGGAGAAAATAGTATCCATGTTCAAGGAACATGTCAGCAGTCAACTATACAATGTGATCCACCATGAGAAGTAGCATAGAGAACAAGAAAATTTTTTTTCAGAGAAACTAAACAAGAGGCTATCATTGCAACTCCCTGGCATGAGAACTTGAGAACATCTTAAGCTTCCCAAGCCTTAGTTTCCTAGCCCACAGGATGAGGATATAATGAGGAAAGATGACACTGATAAAACAACAACATACTATTATTTACACATAATAACATTACTGTTATTGTGAGTTCTACTCTGTTGACAAAGAGGAAACATGTACTTGCCTTTTTATTTACTTATTATTTGAAAATTATGTATATAGGTATCTATATGAATGTGGGTTTTTATATATGAGTACAGTACTCACAGAGGCCGGAGAGGCTGTCAATTCCTCTGAAAATGGAGCTACTGGCTGTTTTGGACCTCTTGATGTGGGTGCAGGGAGCTAAACTCAGGTCTTCAAGAAGAGAAGTGCCTGCTCTTGACTGCTGAGACATCTCTCCAGTCCAATATGGTGATTTTAAAGATACCACAAAACTGCTGCTTCACTCTATTATCATGCTTTATCTGACTTATTCTCTGATCCTTACTGAAGAAAATATCAAAATGCAACACTAAACAGACTATCTTTTTAAAGCAAAATATAACCTTATAAATTGCAAATTGTGATTAAGAGGCATGTCTGATATTTTATTCTCATTTTCTAGTCAGGATTACTAAAATCCCAGCTTAATATGCCTGATGAGTTTCTATAGAATTCTTCCAAGAAAACAAAGAAAAAGCAGTGGCCATGCACTATATTTTGAGAGACTGAAAGGCTGTCTTGATTCTGTTCATATTTTACATCAGTGAAATGATTCCGAACCCCCATCAGTCCTCATTAACAGCATCAAGTAAAAGATTCTCTTCCATTTTCTAGTTACAGATTTCATTCCGTTATGGGTGCATGCTGTCTCCTTCAGTATAGAGTGTACGTTGGGCTTAGATCTTGTGAATGTTTGCATTTTTTCTGAGAGTACTGCACCACATAATTTTCTGAATAATAAATAAGTCCCCAGGAATCTTGAAAGATCACTCCAGCAATAACTATACTAGTCACAGTCACTATATACCCTATTATTAGTCCATATGGTAATTAGTTTATATCAGCTAGTTTCTCACTGGCAAGAACTTGCAGTTAGACGTTCTTGTGTATACAGAGACGATGAACTTGACAAGTCCCATGAAAATATGATTTACATCTGTTCAATGGTTCACACACTCTTCACCATAGCTCGTATCATTCAACAATTTCAGACAGACCTTGAGTTATCATGGGCCAAATTTCAAAATGTGTACAGAAAGAAAGATAAAATTAGTTCCATGTAGCAAGATTGTCTCCTTGAATACAGAAAGACTGAGAATTGGATAGTACATTGACAGAATCTTTGATAAGCAGTAAAAGACATTTTACTTTTTTGTATTCTACAAAATTGCTTCCTAAGAATTCCAAAAAGGTTTTCTCTCCCCTTATTCAAATCACAGTGAGACTGTATTTTGCTAACTGCCTGTACCATCATTTTTCTACACATTGAAAAACTTTGTAGGACTGGAGAGATGGCTCAGCAGTTATAAAAATTGACCGCTCTTGCAGAGGACCCAGGGCTCAATTCCTAGTACTCAGATGGTGTTTCACGACCATCTGCAATTCTAGTTCCAAGTAATCTAATGCTTTCTTCTAGCCTTCATGGGCACTACATGCACATGGTGCATAGACATACATGTAGACAAAATACTCGTGCACATTAATTTTTTAAAAAATACTTTTAGTAAAAAGAATTAAGCTTGTGAAGTCTCTTTGATAAATTACACCATGTTTCCATTTCCTTTCCAGCCATGATGTTCTGTGCTTTATTGAAAGTCACAATGATCTAATTTGCTCACTTGTTTTTAAAAATTAAAAAGAAATTGGATGGCACTAACATAAAAGAATATGAAAGTATACCATGTATGTCTGTGAATTTTATAACCCCAATGATGTCCTTAAGAGGCCTTGTTTTAAGCATTTACAATAGTAGCTAATTGCTATAATAATATTTTGTAATAGAGCTTTATTGTAAATCTAATAAAGCCAACTAACAGAAGGCTGCAAAGGATCATTCGGGGTGCGCCCCAGCCTCCAAGTAGTTAGCAGTGCACTTCAACCTGATCGACAACATCCAGTTCCCAGTATCTCTGTATTTAACTATACAGTCTTGAATGTAAAACTACAATTTATATTTCTTTGTGCACAGATTTTTAAATTTTTCTCCAGGATAATTCATGATCTGACTAAAATTTCAAAATGATACAAGTCTTCTGACGCCCTTTCCCAAGGTGCAAAGGCTATCTGTGCTATAAATTACTATTATTTATATTATTAATTTAAACTCATTTTTTATACCTTGTCATGTTTAAAATATTGGCTATCACAGTAAGAACTTTAAAAGAATGTCTCCTCCTACAACAAAGCACAACCAGTTAGTTTCATAGTTGCTAAGCCTCCTCTAAGTCATGTGAGCTTGAGGTGAGCTGTGTTAAAAAGATCTACATGATCTGTGAGCTTTGCTGTTGCCTCTACCCAACACTGATTGCTGAGAATCAGCAATGGCCATGAGTATAGCTTTAAATAAAAGCTGGCTACAAAAAGACTTATTTTTCCCGGACACCTAGTAAGAACCCATGTACATTACATATTGTGTAACACATCAGATTGTATTTAAATAAAAACTAGAGATACAGATCGACTCTATGTTTGCCTGTACATGCAAGGCCCTGAGCTCAGGCCCCAGCAGTGGGAAAATAAAAAGTTAAAGATACATCACCTGCCATTTCCACTGGATCCTTCTTCCATTCAGAGAATTCCCCCTGTGTTTGGCAGGATTTGTCCTTTCCATTGGATCATGTTGAAATAGAATTGTTTTCACCAATCGGTTGTGTTTTGTGTTTAGATTTTTGTTTTGCTTGTTTAGTTCTTGTTTGACTATGTTTTATTACTAATTTTCCTTGAAGATCATTTTCTGAATCTCTTTCTAATTCATGGCTCAATATCTATGTTTTATTAGTTTATAAAGGTTGTAAATGAGGTTTTTCTATTTCAAAGTCATCTATGTAAGTGACCAAGATCAATTTCATCTCAGAATTTAAAAGGTCATTGAGTATTCTCTAATCAAAAGCCCTATTCTAAAAGCATGAATTTAAAGCCAAGAAGTACATGATTTTTTTCTGAAGTCAATACATAAATTTAGCCAAACCATTACCTTGACCTTTTAATTCCCAATTCACAATTCCTTTTAACTCCCCTTCAAATTTTTCCACATTGATATCTTTCTTGCAGCCCAATGAGACTCCAGAACCATACATTGGTAGACCTACATTTGGGATGAATTGCAAAAGACTAAGTCACTAAGTTTTGATAACTGTTTCCAAGAAAATTTTCTTTGCTCAGATAAGTGCTAAGATTTGCTCCTTTTTATTTTTTAAATATTAAGAGAGTTAATTTATAAGAAAGAATTTGCTAAGAGCTCCAATAAGTCATTTAGTATTAATTTATTGCATTTTCCACAAACAGAAACAAGCTCATACCCAAATTTACCAAAGAAAAGAGGAGCACACGAGAGGTTCAGCCCCTGATAGGTGCCCTGGAGTCTAAGAGACGAAAAGAAGACTTTTATGTGTGCCTGCAATTCTTTCATGTCAGAGAAAACCAGGGAAAAGCTTAACCGTGAATGACAGAAGATTTTACAAACTGACTTGTTCTAGAATATTCAGTGATCACAGATATTGGTGATCAGATTTTTTTCTCCCTTCTAAGCATACTTTCCACTCAAAATAGTAATAAGAAATAAAGATAAATACACACACACACACACACACACACACACACACACACACACACACACACCCCAGATACAGGAATTTTCAACTGAATTAATATGAATAGGCAGGTCTCTAGGGTTGTCTCTTCAGTTTTAATATTGCATTTCTTATAGCTCTATTAGATTATCAAGTCAGCCAAATAGCACAGACACTTGTTGTTTAAACTCAATGTCATTTACCCAATAAATATTTAGTGCTGTTAATATTTCTGAACTTCCAACCAGCAAGTTGTTTTTCTAAAATCCTAAAGACTGGCCCTCAGTGGCCAATTCTTACATTACTTTGGTTATTACGAGTAGGATTCTGGGACATGAGGCATTTAGTGCTAAAATCAGGAAAATGCCTGAGGTTTAAGAAATAAAATAGGACTGGAGAGATGGCACACAGGTTAAGAGCACTGACTGCCCTCCCAGAGGTCCTGAGTTCAATTCCCAGCAACCACACGGTGTCTCACAAGCATCAGTGATGGGATCTGATGCCCTTTTCTGGTGTGTTTGAAGACAATGACAGTGTACTCAGGTACATAAAATAAATAAAGTTTTAAAAAGAATATAAAACAAATATGTGTCAAATATGCATTGTTGTGTGGATGTCCAAGGCCCTGAGGCAAATGTCTGGGTATCAAAGAAAATGTTTCTGTGTTTAGGGTCACTAAGGTATGTGACCTATGGACCCTGGAAGACTCCATCTTACATGAGTAAGTGTGTCCCTAGGTGTCCTCAATGGCTCATGTTTTGTAATTGCTACCAGAATCTCCAATAGTAGTTTAGCCCGAAGACCTCAATAAAAGTCAAAAGGCAACATAAGTCAGGGGGAGATACTGTAGCATCTTCTAAAGCTGTGCTTCTTAGCTGCTTCATGTGTGTTCCCTGGGAAAGAATATATTCATACTCAAAACACCCATTTTGACTCATCCAGGGTACTGATAAGCAACGTGAGAAATGCTCTGGAATCCCAGTTTGATAGCCACACCCGTGCAAGTGGACACAGCTACACCAAGTACAACAAGTGGGAAACGGTATGGGAAGTGCCTGATTCTGCTGCTTTTTTGAGGACTTGGGAGTTTAACCAACTATGTCGCATTAATCCAAGAATGATTCTTTGGTAGATTGAGGCGTGGATTCAACAAGTTGCGACTGATAATCCAGACCTTGTCACTCAGAGCGTCATTGGAACCACATTTGAAGGACGTAACATGTATGTCCTCAAGGTAACAATTTTTAAAGATGACATAAGTGGTTTAAAATCAATGAATTCTGATTCACTAGCATTTCTTTCACAGACATGTTTATCAACAAAGGGGAAAAAAATGCCCTACAGCTCAGATTCCTTGGATTCTTTTATTTATATGCATTTTTGTGTTTTGGTTTTTTTCTTTTGGTTCTTTTTTTCGGAACTGGGGACCGAACCCAGGGCCTTGCGCTTCCTAGGCAAGCGCTCTACCACTGAGCTAAATCCCCAACCCCCTTATTTATATGCATTTTTACATAGTTACTTTTGATTTATCCAAAAGTAAAATCCAATAAAACAAGAGAATTCTTGTAAAATTTACCACAACCCTGTAAGCAGTCTAAGCAACGGTCAAATGTGATGACATTCTTCTCTCCCAGGTGTGGTTTCCAAGTCCACTTGCAAGTTGCAAACTTTTTTGGCAAGCTATCTGTCATGCTTTCCTCATTTATCAGGTCACATTACAATGAGCAACAACATTTGTCTCCATCACCCTGAATGCCACTTTTATCATGAAATTCCAGTGACAAAATGAACAGACAAGAAACAAGTGGGGAGAAGAGAAATTTTCATAAACTTAGCAGCAATTATAATTGCTTATGATTAGTCATCAACTGTCATAGTCACATCACTTAATAAGAGTAGCTGGGCAAGCAGTGTAACCAAGCCTTTTGTGGCAATGTAGGCTTAATAAGCCTAATAGTAATTTGAGCTTTCAGCTTAAACACAGGGACCCTTCAGAGACAAGGAGAGTTTGAGTGTTGGGCACCACCAGATGCTGTCAGGATTCACCTATAGATTCCAACAAAAGTGGATGTTAACCCCTGAGTGCCATGTGGTAAATAACACTTCTCCTTTACCTTTTTCTCACAATAGATTGGCAAAACTAGACCGAATAAGCCTGCCATCTTCATCGATTGTGGTTTCCATGCAAGAGAGTGGATTTCTCCTGCATTCTGTCAGTGGTTTGTGAGAGAGGTGGGTTGACAGAATAATTTTTGATGGAAGAAATAGAAAGTATTAACTTCAATTCATTCCTTTATAAACTAAAATAAGAAAAATGACATATGCACACATGCATACATACATACACATGCACACATGAAAGAACACACATACACAGACATACACACGTAGACACACACAATCCACAATTCCAAGTTTCTATTGGGCTAAATTAGTTTTAACACGTGTCAACAGATCTTTGTACAACATGCATTTTTTTAAGTTAGAAAATTTGGTTTATTTCAATCTCCCTAAGTTACACTTTCTCACCTGCCTTACGTGGACTAGTTGACAGCTAAATTAACAATTCATCCCTTAAAAATTGATCAATATGGATAAATCAGCAGCTACATATTAAATTATGATAAACTGAAATGTTCAAGTTTTAAAATGTACATGCATTCATATTGATACAAATATATTTCATAAATAAAATAAGAGAAAATAACTATTTTTATAGGGTAATTACAAACATTATGTCCCCAAATAAAGACCAAAATCGCCTTTAGAATATCATGGTAATAATGATTTCAGCAAATCTATTAAAAGTGCAAAACTTAGTGTATAAAACTTTAAGAAGATACAAGACATTTTCAGAGCCACAAAGTATGTTCCATGCAACACATATTAATTACAAAGTGAAAGCTTACAATGGAAAATATTTTTTAAAAATTATTTTAGCTAAGTACTTAAGAATAATATCACCAGGGCTGGAGAGATGGCTCAGTGGTTAAGAGCACTGACTGCTCTTCCAGAGGTCCTGAGTTCAGTTCTCAGCAACCACATGGTGGCTCACAACCATCTGTAATGAGATCTGATGCCCTCTTCTGCTGTGTCTGACAACAGCTAAAATGTACTTACATATAATAAATAAATCTTTAAAAACAAAAGAATAATTTCACCAGTGTTAAGTAAAATTGTAATATCATGTAAGACAGGTCACCTTCATATCCCTTTCTAAATATATGATCTCCCTACAATTGCCAATCAACCTAACCCATGCTTTTCCACAATGTGAAAGTTATAAAAGATGAGAAAATATTGAAAATCATCATACATCAGCGGAGAAGGAGGAAATGTAACAGCTGTCTATTCTGCTACAGGCCTATAATCCCAGTGCTTGGAAAATAAAGGCAGGATGATAAGAAATTCAAGAACAAGCTCACCTACAGAGCAAGTTTAAGTCAGTCTGGGCAACATGAGAGCCAAGAAAGAAAGAGACAGAGGAGGAACAAAGTGATCCCTATAACCAGAAGGGAGCATTGATTAAAAAAACTGTGAATAAGATCTGAAGTTTAGTTTATAATATTGTGCCCGTGCTAATTCCTTTACTTTGATACCTGTACCTATACTTTATTGGAAAAAAAATGGTAGTGTTAGGGAAAGCCAGATAAAAATTGTATGAGAATTCCTTGAATTATTTTTATAGCTCTTTTCTAAATGTAAAACTTTACATTGATATGCTCTTAAAATATAAGAATTTATTATAAGAAACCTAATTTCCTTTGCTCAAAGGACTTCTGAATTAATTTGCAATGGTTCATCCAAGAAAGCTCCAGAAAATTTTGGATTTAAATGCAGTCTGGCCATGAGGCAGAGAATCCTGCTTCTATTACTAAAGTCAACTGCACCCAGGCATTGTAAATTTTGACAGCATCATCCATTCCATGGTTGCATGAAATTCCACATTGTTATTCACATCCAGGCTGTCCGTACCTATAATCAAGAGATCCACATGAAACAGCTTCTAGATGAACTGGATTTCTATGTTCTGCCTGTGGTCAACATTGATGGCTATGTCTACACCTGGACTAAGGTATGTGAACTCAGAGGGACTTGTGACATTCACACTGTTACTTCCTGTAGGTTTTGATCTAACTGTTTAATCTACTTTCAGGACAGAATGTGGAGAAAAACCCGCTCTACTATGGCTGGAAGTTCCTGCTTGGGTGTAGACCCCAACAGGAATTTTAATGCTGGCTGGTGTGGTGAGTATATGTCTAGTTAACTATTTTTTATACAACATTAAAAACATAAAAGATAAAGAAGCATGAGAAAGCATTAGGTCAATATTCATAACAAAAGAAACCACAAAGTTTTATATTTTACAATTTTAACTTTCTCAAAACACAGTAAGTAGTTTATTGATTCATTTGATGAAAAAAATATAGTGCAAAGTTCTGTGTTGTGTTCCTAGATATGTTAATTTCTGTAACTGCACAACTGACATACCTGATGCAATCCATCAATGTGTGTGATATATTTACAGAGTCAAATCAAATGATAATTTATACACAATAATTAACAATCATTTAAAATTGAGATGTAATTCAGTGGTTATAGTAACAGGATTTTTCCCTAGACAGGAATAATAATTTAATGATTATTAATGATTGACCCCACTGTCTTGATCTCACTGTATATAGATGTATACATTGCAGACTGAAGCACAGGGAGCACAAGGATACTATCTGTCTTCATAAATATTGATGTTTTTAAAGGTCTATAATGTAATGATGTTAGTGATTTCATATGTAATTTCTTATTATATACGTTTTAAAACATGCTATCCTAATAGGTGCATAGATAGACAATAGATAGATGATAGATAGGTAGATAGATAGATGTTGATAGATAGATAGATAGATAGATAGATAGATAGATAGATAGATAGATAGATAGACAGACAGACAGACAGATGGCAAACAGATGAAAACTCATGAAGAATAGTTGGAGAGAGTGCTAAGAAAACAACTTATATTATTTAGCCTCCTACCTGAAGATATGAAATACCTAACATCTCCTATGAAAACTTCAGTAAGTGGCCATTGGCCACTAATAGAAATACACTTATTTTTGGCAGAAGTGGGAGCTTCTCGGAGTCCCTGCTCTGAAACTTACTGTGGACCAGCCCCAGAGTCTGAAAAAGAGACAAAGGCCCTGGCAGATTTCATCCGCAACAACCTCTCCACCATCAAGGCCTACCTGACCATCCACTCATACTCACAGATGATGCTCTACCCTTACTCCTATGACTACAAACTGCCTGAGAACTATGAGGAATTGGTGAGTGGGAGCAATGAGAGGGAGACCACTCCAGTGCTGAAAATGCTTTTCATTCTAATTCTGACAAAAATTGTCAGAACAAATCCTTATTAGTTTCTGGAGTAGAAAATGTGTGTGTGTGTGTGTGTGTGTGTGTGTGTGTGTGTGTGTGTGTGTGTGAGTGATGTATGTATGTATGTATGTATGTATGTATATACACATATTATACACTAAGGAATTAAATTTTCTGGACAAACTGGATGGGACTAATGGAATTTTGATACAAGGAGCAATCTCACTTGAGTAGGAATTATTTACTAATGTGCAAAATGGCAGTAGTTCCATTTAGCTATATCACAATAATGATTGTATTGTTACTGTTCTATTTCTGTGATAAAGTATTCTGACAAAAAGTGAGTTAAGAAAAAAGGATTTATTTTGGCTAACAGTTCCAGAGAAGACAAAGTTCATCATGTCAGAGAAGGCGGGACAAAAGGATAAGGCTGGTCTGGCTGTCAAGAAGCAGAGAAAGAAAACAGGAAGTGGGGCCAGGCTACATAACCATGACTGGCTGCATTTACCAGTTATGACAAATAGCACAATCTTAGGTTGATACATACAGACTAGTTCACAACAATAATAAGTAATATTACACTGGTTCAAAATGTATTTTGGAAGAATATCAGCTGAATACCTTGTCCCACCTCACACACTTAGCCAGAATTAAACAGAGTGAACCCAGAACTGCCAATCCAGGACACAAGGACCTTTCTGCATTAAAAACTATAAAATAATCTTAGAAATTCTCTGGTCTGTCTCTCATTTTCCCACCTGGACATGAAGGCTTAGACAAGCTGACATAAATGATAGAGTAACCCTGAGCCTTAGAGGTAGTGGCCATTTCCTAGCTTGCAACAACTTCCAAAGACACGCTTTAATATTTTTTCTTTTATTTAAAATAGATTTTTTTCTCATATAATACATATTTATTATGTTTTACCTCCCTCTGCTCCTCCCAATTCTTCCCCACTTCCTCTCTCAACCAGATCACTTCCTTTCTGCCTCTCATTAGAAAACAAACAAGCTTCCTGTTTGTTTTAAGGGATAATTAGAATACAACAAAATAAGTTATAAATTATAAAACTATTGTATATGAGCTAGACAAGGCAAATCTATACAAGGAAAGATCCCAAGAGTCAGAGACCTACTTATTTGCATACTCAAGGAGTTCCATAAAAAACACTAAACTGGAAGCCATAATATACACAAAGGACCTGCTGCAGACCATGCAGGTCCTGTGAATGCTGCTTCACTCTGTGAGTTAATAGAGCTTTGATCATTCTGATTTAGAGGGACTTATTTCTTGATGCCCTCTATCCCCTCTGACTCTTACACTTTTTTAAAAAACAATTTATTTATTTTATTTATATGAGTAGAGTGTAGGTGTTTTCAGATGCCAGAAGAGGGCATCAGATCCCATTACAGATGGTTGTGAGTCACCATGTGGTTGCTGGGAATTGAACTCAGGACCTCTGGAAGTGGAGTCAGTGCTCTTAAACACTGAGCCATCTCTCCAGCCCCATTTTTTCTACATACCCTTCCTCGTTCCCTGAGCTCTGAGCTAAGGGATTTGAAGTAGGCATCCCATGTAGGGTTGCAAAATTAAAGGTCTTTCACTCTCTGCATAATATCTGTCTGTGGGTCTCTGTATTGATTGATTTTGCTTCAGGAGGAAGTTTCTCCGATGATGGTTGAGAAAGGCAATAATCTATGAGTATAGCAGAATATCATTATGAATGATTTTACTGCTAATGGTGTCTAGTCCTTGGTTCATAATCATCAAAACAGTGTTGGGAGTTGGTTCTATTTGTGGAGTGAGCCTAATTGAAATGGTGCCACAATTTTTTGAGGAAATTCATAAAAAAAGTCTTGCAACCAATCTGTAATTATCTCTGACCCTTGATAGTACAAAAGATTTACTTATATTGCCTGATAGCACTGACTTCTAAGAGTACAATCTTGGATCCTGGACCATTCTTTTGATAAGTATTTATCCATTATCCAAAAGGAGAAAGATAATCAGAAAAAAATAACAATTCTCTGAAGAACTATTAACAGTAATGACAGATTTAAAACACCTTCCAATGCTGAAGCCTGTCATTCACTGTCTCTTCATTAAAATTTTAGTTAATGAGCTATAAAAATAGAACCCTGTAAAGCTAAATGTGGTAGCACACACCTTTAATCCCAGCACTGAGGAAGCAGAAGCAGAAAGATCTTTATGAGTTAAAGGTCAATTTGGTCTACATAGTAAGCTCCAAGACAACCAAGGCTACATGAGACTCTGTCTCAAAAATAAAATAATTAATTAATTAAAAACATAAATAAATAACACAAAAAGTAAATGAAACATTGAAAGGAAGGAAGGAGAGAGAGAGAGAGAGAGAGAGAGAGAGAGAGAGAGAGAGAGAAAGGAAAAGCTGTCACCTCACTCAAACATTGAGTATAATGCAAGGTCACAGAAGGGAACACTCAAAGGAAAGGAATACTGATTAGAAGGTAGCCACTACAACATATGCACAAACTCCTGACAGCAGTCATCATGTCCTTTGCTAATAACTAGTCTAATAAGGCCACAGACTCACAGTCAGGAGACCACGAGAAACCAATGTATATGGATCTTGAGGCACAAAATGTATATTTAAGGTATTTTCTCAGAATTTCTCATTTCAAAATTTATAAAGCCCGAAGAAGGTTTAAATGAAACAAAAAATTTGTTTTAGTAAAGAAGCTTGTTGCCAATGTACCATTAGAAACTTCAGGGGATTTTTTGGCTTGATAAAATTCTCTTCCTGGGCCTACATAGTTGTGCTTAACTGAACTTGACTTAAGATTAATTTCATTGAAAGCATACTAAGTTTCTATAAATTATAGATCATGCCAATTGAGAAATTATGATCTTGCTAAAATTCAAAGGAAGGAAACAATAATGTACAAAATGGGGAGTTTAATTGTGCACAGTTGTAGAGATTCATGATACAGAACTGGCGACATGTGTAGCACTCAATAAGAAAGCAGATGTAGCAATGGCATAAAACTTTAATTCCCCACTAAGGAGGTGGATGCACACAGATCTCTGTGAGTTCAAGGCAAACCTGATTTATATGGAGAGTACTAGAACCACCAGAGCTAAGTAGAAAGAAACTATCTCAAAGAAAGGAAGAAAGGAAGGAAGGAAGGAAGGAAGGAAGGAAGGAAGGAAGGAAGGAAGAAGGAAGAGAGAGGGAGGAGAGGAAGAAAAGAAGGAAGAAAGGAGTGAGGGAAGGAGGGAATGGAAAAGAAGAAGGAAACAAAAGAGGAAGGGAGTGAAGGAGAGAGGAGGGTAAGATAAGTCTAAAAAGAAAGGAGATGTAACTTGTTCTGAGAGTTGAAGAATGGACATGATTCAAATGGGGCAATGAACCATAGAGTAAAGCCAATAAAAGTCAGACTAAAAAACAGGGCTAACCCAGTGAACGTGATTGTTGGGGGGAGGGTGGTAATGCGGGGAGGGTAGGGAAGGGAACACCCATAGAGAAGGGGAGGGGGAGGGGTTAGAGGGATGTTGGCCTGGAAACCGAGAAAGGGAATAACAATCGAAATGTAAATAAGAAATACCCAATTTAATAAAGATGGAAAAAGAAACAGGGTTAAGGGGTGTTCTTGATAGAAAATGTGGATGGTGAAGTCCAATCAATAAGTTGGACATCTTGCAGAAAGACTGAATGTATTAATATGATAAATAGTAGCCAGGTCTGTTATATGACTCATTTAATTTGATTTCCATAAAACAACACTTTTTACTATAACCATGTCTCCAATTCATCATGAGATAGAATCATACTAGAGCAATGTCTTAAGTTTATGTGAAATTTACATTTAACTTGGAATCTAACGTTTTTGTTAAATTTAATCAAACCTGCTGGCAGGATGATATTTTGGGAAGCCAAGGTGCTAAAAACATATCTGCAAAGTTGTCAATTGAAGACACCTTTTAAATCTGTCTTCTTTTCTAACTTTTCTCCCAAATGCTCATTAGCCATAACCATATGTTTTTCCTTACTTTGAACTAATTTTGCTACCTACTTCTACCCAGAGAAGGCATTTGGTAATATCTATGAGATGTTTTTTATTTGTTATTTTATTGTATTTTTATTTATTTACATTTCTAATGTTATCCCCTTTCCAGGTTTCCCGTCCATAAATCCCCTATCCCATTTCCCCTTCCCCTTCTTCTATGAGGGTGTTCCCACCTCTCTGCCCTGATATTATCCAATACTGGGTGGGCCCAGCCTTGGCAGGATCAAGGGTTTCTCCTCTCATTGGTGCCCAACAGAGCCACCATCTGCTACATATGCAGCTGGGTCTGTCCATGTATAGTCTTTGGGTGGTAGTTTAGTCCCTGGGAGCTCTGGTTGGTTGGTATTATTGCAAGCCCTTTCAGCTCCTTCAATCCTTTCTCTAATTCCTCCTATGGGGGTTCCATTCTCAGTTCAATGGTTAGCTGCGAGCATCCACCTCTGTATTTGTCATGCTCTGGCACAGCCTCTCAGGAGACAGTTATATCAGGCTCCTGTCAGCATGCACCTCTTGGCATCCCCAATATTGACTGAGTTTGGTGGCTGCATGAATATGGGCTAGATCCCCAGGTAGAGCAGTTTCTGAATGACTGTTCCTTCAGTCTCTGCTCCAACCTTTCTCTCCTCCTTTGAATATTTTTGTTCCCCCTTTTAAGGACTGAAGCATCTGCACTTTGTCGATCTTCTTGAGGTTCATGTGGTCTGTGGATTGTATCTTGGGTAATCCGAATTTTTGGGCTAATATCCACTTATCATTGAGTGCATACCATGTTTGGTATTTTAGTGATTGGGTTACCTCTCTCAGGATGATATTTTGGGCTGGAGAGATGGCTCAGCCGTTAAAGGCTAGGCTCACAATCAAAAATATGAGATGTTTTGATTGACATACTGTGGAAGTTTAGTGACATCTCGTGGTAGAGTACAGAGAATGCTGATAAACATACAGGATACCAGGAAACCTACTCCCACTCCAACAGAGAGAGAGAGAGAGAGAGAGAGAGAGAGAGAGAGAGAGAGAGAGGATGATTCAGGAAAAGCTGGGAGAGCCTATATTGAGAAACTGCTTTAAACAAAGATAAGAGCAGAGTCACATTCCTGGCTAAGTCCTCTTGACTTTTACAAGATCTTATATCCTCCTCAAAATAATATACAGTATTCTGCAAATCTCAGCTGCTAAACACTGTCTGTACCTATGTTATACGGTGTTTATTTTTTAAATGTATTTGGGAGAAATATCATTTCTATAAAAAGAAAATCTCTCTGGACTGCAAATACAACTGCCTCACACTTGCTGTTTTCCTTGAATGTTGGGGGGAGGGGAATACACTTGCAGGTTGACTGGAAGAACAAGTCGCTTCATGTCAATGACAGCATTCCTCTCTCCAACATTGCTCCTGGGCTATGGGGGTAACACCAGGCCGAGCTGCCTTAAATCAATTGTTTCCCTGACTTCTTTTGTCACTGTAATCAGGATCCTCCTTTTATTTAAAGTCACATTGATGTTTCCCACTTCTGAATTCTTTCTCCTTGATGCCTGCTTGAAGCTTAAGACCTCCTTAGGCACCACAATTATAAAAGTAACATTTCTCACTGTTTCCTTGGTATAAGTTAGCCTTATCACAGAACAGGAGGAAGGAAACTGTTGTTAGAGATAATTTGAGGCTCCCATTATCACATGTCTTAACCACAGGGTACGAACTTTGGTCTTTAAGTTAAATTCCTTAGAATTATTTCATACCTCAGGTTTGATGAGGGTTTGGTTGGGGACTCTATTTTTCATGCTGTAATAATTTCAGTTAACCCACTGTGCCTACTCTGGCAATGTGCAAGAGACCGAAGTGAGGGTCATGTGCACTGCAGTGAAGCAGGGACTTTTTTTATCCTGTATTACCTGGGGATGCGAGTCTTTGGAACAGAAGAGTTCCCTCTACTTATGAGGCCCCAGCAGCCCAGGACCCCGTAAATAGTGTACTACTTTTCTTTTATCTCTCATGTTTTGAGTTCTGTGTGACATTTTAGACTCTGTCTTTTGGTATAGGTCCTCTTAAGTTAAGAAAACAAAGGTGACCCTCCATAAGATATGGTAGGAAATTCCTAGTAAGGATTGATACAGGCCATGTTGTCCCTTGATAAACAGCAAAGCTTTATCTAGGCTGATGAATATTTAACTTCCTTCCATTCCTGAAAATCAGTAAACCAGTTCCAACAACATTTCTTTTGGAGTATTTGAAGACTAGGAAAAGTGGAAAAGAAGGGTAGATGGATGGTGTCATAGCTTAAGCTAACCACACCTGGATGCATGCTCTTGGGTATGTCCTTTCAGTATCTCTGCATTTTGTTTCAAGCTCCTAGAAAATCTCTTTGTAAAGTGTAAGGTGTGAGCACATTAGTCATTTTTTGGCCCCTCTTCCACAAGTGGCAGGCTCCAATCAAAGTGTCAATTGAGTTTTCAGTTGTGGACTCTTCTCTTGTGTTGTTCCTTGGATCTTCTGGCATATATAAATGCACTGGTGAATGCTACAGTCACACTTCTATCCACAGTTCTCAACAGTCATTCAGCTTATTTGGAACATTCCATTGAGTGGGCTGTTCCACATGGCATTACATTCCACTAGAAAATTCTGTGGTGGTGAATGTGGACGGGTGATATTGGGATGATAAATGAGTAATATTGGTAAAATTATTTGAATTTTCCAAAAGAAAAGATTACAAGAAGTACTATTAAGTACTATAATTGAAATTTTATACATGACATTTTGGCTGATGTTTATTTGCCTTATTTTTCTGAAATCAGAGAGTGGCCCATAAATTTCTTCCTTTGTAATTAATGTCAGCATCTGAATATGACAGACATCAACCATAAATACACAGTATAACTGTCCACTCCATACAGTTGGCCTTCTCTACTCAGAAGGTAGCAGTCCAACTTTTGAAAAGTTCAGTATTATGAAACCCGGCCAGAAATGATCCTGAACCCCAGAAAATGACTCAGTCAACCACTTATACTGAGTTATCTGCTGAAGATACAATCAAGAGCCTGACTGGGGGCTATGAGGGTCTTAAGTTCAAGACCAACCTGAACTAAATAGAAAGAGAATAAAAGACAAAATTAAAAAAAAGAAAAGAAAAGAATAGCCACAAATCCAACAGGGAACTAATATACAATAATATGTGTCCAAAAAAAACTGACTTCAATAGAGGGAAGGAACTCTGAAAAAATGGAAGCTGCTGCAAAAGAAAAGTAATGTAAAAGTCAACCTGAGAGGAAAGAAAATTCTCTGTTTAAGTGAAGAAAGGGAAGGCCATCCCAATTAGGGAAGAAGAATATCCAAATACAGCGGTAATGAAAGGAAGGAAGTTCTACCTCAGAATGGATGTGAGATGAAAGTTAAGACAGACCTTGAGGTTCACAATGAGAGGAAGTGGGAGATATTGAAGTTACATGACAAGGTAACCTTAAAAATGGTGCGCACAATGAAATAACTATCCAGATGGGAGAGCAGCTAACGACAAGGACAACAGACACTGAGGCACAAACTAAATTTCCTTTAATGTACAATAGCAATAAGATAACAGCCTTTCAAAGCTGATGTGAGTCACAGAGCAATTTTGTCCAAAAGACGTGTCTATACAATCATGTGTGCTCCTCTGCTAATGCTCCAGCCGTAATTCTCACCATCCTGTAATGACTCAACTGGCTCTTGTCCAACCACATTGTCAAGTTATGGTTGTTTTGTTTGCCTTTCAGGTATGTTTTGTTTTTGTGCATTGACATCAATAACCTCTGTTTATAGCGTAAGGACTTCCTGGGGCTTGCTTTGCTCTTACACCCTGCAGCAATGAAATGAAAGAACTTCAGCATGAGTGCTTGTGGAGGGCATTGGGGAAGACATTCTTTCACAAGATTTACTTATCAATATGACTCAGGTGGAAAAACTGAAACAGACATTGAAAAGGCATAAAATATGAATCCAAATGTGCCGTAAAGGTCTTTGGTTTTTGACACAAGTGTGCAGGGTATGTGTTTGTTTGGCATTGTGGCTTTTGTTTGTTCACTTGCTGATGGTTCTTCAACAGAATGCCCTGGTGAAAGGTGCGGCAAAGGAGCTTGCCACTCTGCATGGCACCAAGTACACATATGGCCCAGGAGCTACAACAATCTGTGAGTTGTGGGTTCAGAACTATGCAAAGAAACCGCATATCTAGAAAGGAACTATGCTTCCTACTGTCTTTCTTTTCTCGTCATTTAAAGCACTTGTGCCTCATAGCAATTTTTAAAGGTAGTATATATTTTTCTATGCAATAGGTAGAAATAAATAGCCTTTCCAAACGACAGTGACTTCTGCTACTGTATGCATCCTTTGTGGATTTACTATGTGCCAAGCTTTCGGTAGGTGCTAAAAGAAAAAGAAAAGAAGGATGCAGGGAGGAAAAACTGGAGTAAGCAGACCAAGGCAGTCTTTGAAGAAGTGACCAAAGGGATTTTGGTACTAAGAGATAGAGCATTAGGTTACAAAGTAAGAACATACCCAAATCAAGTGTCCTATGTTTGGATCTTATTCCTAGGGTAATGACTTGGATGTATCACTAAAGGATCATTGCAGGATGAGAGCACAGGAGGGAGTCATTTCTTGAAAAAAAGACCATAGGTAGGGAAAGAATTGAGGAAATAACTCACCCTTCGGAGGAGCCCAATTCCTCTTCCTGAGAAAACAAGTAAAAGAAACACACAGCAAGACAGATACAGTAGAATTTTCTTAGCCATAAAGAAAACTAAAATCACCCAATTTGAAGAAAAAGTGGTGGAACTGGAAAATATCCCATGGAATAGGGTAACCTAGACTAGAAAGACAAAGGCCATGTGCTCTGTCTCATAGGCAAATCTTGGCTTTCCATACACAGGTATTTGCATAACTCACATATTCCAGACCCAGTGTCTATGCATTTCAGGAAAGTGAGAAAAGCCCAGGAGAGTAGGGTAGGGAGTAGGTCAGAAGGAAAAAAGGGAAGGAGGGGACTAGAACACATATGATAAAAGAATGAAACTCCTCTTACACAGAGCCTGGGTTCGGTTCCCAGCATCCACATGATTGAGTCACAATTATCTGCAGCTCCAGCTCCAAGGGATTTAACACCAGCTTCTGCACATATGCAGCACTCATAAAGCGAAAGCAGGAAGAGCTAGGCAAGCTGGACCCCAGCATCGCAGTCACTACAGAGTTTGAAGTTCTCTTAAAAGGCACATTCTGCAGGACAAATATTCTATTTCTATCTCCACTTTCTTCTGCCTCCCACTGATTTCTTCTTGACCAAGTTCTGAAAAGATCGGAAATAGACACAAGGCAAAAGACCCAGTCCTGTCACCAAGGGGCTATTGATGACTGCCATTGAGAAGGCTCCAGCCTTAGCTGTTGCATTTGCTAAAGCTCAAAAGCATGTGAAGTTTGTTAAAGAGGAACGCTTTCTGTGGCCTTGTTGTAAGGTGTCCTCTTAAGGTGGTTCTGACAGAGATGACTTGCTTGTTCACCTATTTTCAAACCATGGGTTTATGCACTCAAGTTTAATTAGGCTTATGTTGCCACTGTCTGTAGGTCAATAAGGGACAAGGAAAATGTCTTTCCTTTGTCCCAGCACCTCTAAAGATGAGCACACGACTTGCAGCTCAGTAGGGGATGTTGAGCTCTTGATTAAATAGATGAACAAAAAAGATAAATTAGTGACAACAAAATTATAATTGAATGATTTAACTAAATAATAACTACGTCAGGCACCAAAGATAAAAAGTGAATACTTAGGAACCAAAGGTGGTGTGGCTGAGTGGATAGCCCTTGCCTAACATGAGCAAAGCTCCAAGTTCAATCTGTAGCAGTGAAAAAGAAGAAGATGGTCACCCTTGCCCTCAAACTGTCAAGCTTCATGATGCTTAAGTTTCTACAAGCTTGAGGTGCTGTCCTCTTACCACTCAGTTTTCTTTGCTTTCCTGGGAGAAAGTCATTCTTTAGTGAGATGCCCACACACTTCCCCACTACATCTAAGTGCACTGAGAATTTCACATTACTAAAAGCATACTTTCTGGGATCGTTTGTTCAAAAATAATTCTAGGATGACATAGAATTGATTTCTTGATATACTTTGCTTTTCTGTTGACTAGGCAGCCTGTTCGTAATATGTTTCATAGTGAAAAACTCGTAGTTAGAAAGAGAAGCTGGTGATTTCTTTTACCCTCCTTGCTAGACTTGAAGGTTTTTCTTTTGCTGTTTTCTCATTTCAGATCCTGCTGCTGGGGGATCTGACGACTGGTCTTATGATCAGGGAATCAAATATTCCTTTACCTTTGAACTCCGGGATACAGGCTTCTTTGGCTTTCTCCTTCCTGAGTCTCAGATCCGCCAGACCTGTGAGGAGACAATGCTTGCAGTCAAGTACATTGCCAATTATGTCCGAGAACATCTATATTAGTGAAGAATCTGGACCACCTTATTCCAAAATGTTTACTGCTCATGTCTTGTTTCTCTTTCTCTTAATTTTTTGGGTGTGTTGACCAATTGGACCTCTAAAAATATCTTAATAAAATCATATCATTGTTGGAAAACATAGCAGATGGCCTGCTTTGGGAGGGAGAGGGAACAATGAGCGACTCAGCTGTGTGCACGTATTGGTATTATCAGTTATGGCGAAACTTCTCCTTCTGGAGTTTTTCAGAGAACTAACAGAGAACCCTGTTTATAATGGAAAACTTATGAATAGGAAAAAATATAGTGGAAAGTGAACATGGTAAAATATAATAGAGTTGAAAAATTGGCATCCTGGCTTAGGTTTTATCTCAGCTCATTCAAGTGACATAATGAAATAGCTATAGAATACCAAAAATTTTAGTAAGCGACTGAAGACAAAACAATGAAAGAGAAAGATTGCACATTTTCCTGTTTTGTGTGTGCGTGTGTGTGTGTGTGTGTGTGTGTGTGTGTGTGTGTGATAAAACAGAAACTGGATAAGTAATCAATAAAAATAATAAATAAAATAATATGTAAATATTTAATACTAAAATAATATGCACTAGAACAAACATGTTATAAAGAAACAATATATAATAAAATAGTAAAATTAATAAAGAAAATTAGTTATTTGCCTTATACTAAATAAATGAGTTCTAGATTGCTCAAAAAGAACATGTAAGAAGTAAACTTCCAGTGTGGGGAGAAGGCTTTTGAGACTTGTTATAATATGGGTAAATGAGTCACAATACACTGTACAAAGTGACATCCAGAACTTCCTGTGGTTGTTCAAATGATAATGAAAAAGTCAGTGAAGAAGGAATTGGGAGAACTGGAGAGGGCACAGGTAGGCTTGGGGAGGGAGAGAAGGGCCACCTCAGGCAGAGCCAACATGCCATGTTTACAACTTAATGCATTGATCTTAGAACCATAGCAAACCATGGAAGCTGGGGAGTGTTGAATGACTTTACCAGAATCTTCTTAGAACAGCAGATTGTGGCAAGCAGACTGGAAGTAAGACAAGAGATGCTAGTAGGGCCAACTGGATCAATAAAAGAACCAAAAGCCACTCTATTATTTTCACATCATACATGAACTGATATTTTTTTTTTTTTGGTTCTTTTTTTCGGAGCTGGGGACCGAACCCAGGGCCTTGCGCTTCCTAGGTAAGCGCTCTACCACTGAGCTAAATCCCCAGCCCCCATGAACTGATATTTTACGGAATTAGAAGAAAGTCAGCTAATATATGACACCAATTCAATATTTTAAAACAGAATTATATATACCTAATTTATAACTTTGGAGCATCTTGTAGAAAAAATGTGGTGCCAAAAATATGAAATCATATTTAATATAACATGATCATAATATATATTAAAATATAACAATGTTCTTATATAAAGTTCATTTGAAGTCACAGCCATTTGGGACTTGAAGTGAAGCTGTCAAGCCAAAAACTGACTAATGCCCTGATTTCCCACAAGATGGCAGCATTGAAACCACAGCTTACCAATGCTCTTCAAAGTATTTTTTCCTATTCATAAGTTTCCGATTATAAACAGTGTTCTCTGTCAGTATTGGTCTACAAATCCTCAACACGTGTATTGAGGGAGATTCTTAAGTGCAAAATTCTCTGTCAGTATTGGTCTATAAATCCTCAACACATGTATTGAGGGAGATTCTTAAGTGCAAAAAGTAAATTACCATGAATTAATTAATTGTGTGCATAGATACATTCGCAAATATGTGTGTATGTGTGTATTCTAGTTAACTTCCTTAGCTCTCCTCCATGCTTTTCATGTATAATCTGCCAACCAACATATGCAAATCATGAATATAAGTCAAATAAGAATGCTCCAAAGTCCCAAACTGAATACTTTTTTAAATGTAAAGAAATGCATGTGGACTTCTCTAAGAATTGAAGAGATAATTTAAGAATAGTAAGGAATAGGGAAGTAATGTAAACATTATCAGGAGTCTAAGTGTTGGAGACTTTTAGCACTTGGGAGATTTTTTTCTATAAATTCCTACCTAGTAAAAACAAGCATGCTAAGAGCTCTGTGCATTTAAAATATATCAAGAAAAACAGAAAAAGCCAGAGTCTGATTCATTCCTTACCAATACATCCTTCTGACCTCTTCTTGTCCATGCAAGAGCACCCACCCTCAGCTCTTAAGAAAGCTTCTTCTTTCTCCGTTATGGACTTGGTGAGTCCATGACCACCTTGGAGCCTTTTGTTCAGCTCCAAGCACTCGAAACATTCATTATAGATTGTGCCATATATTTGTCTCTTATGGTTCAGTTTCAAAAGAAAAAGAAAAAAAGCAGGATATTTTCTGGTGTCACTTATGTAATCTCCATATTATCTAATACCCAGTGCTTTATAGTTCTGTTTTTGTAAATGAACTATATGGACTGATCAAAGATAGATTTTTCTAGAAAATAACATGAAAAATCAACAAGTTAATTTGGAGCTCTCATGGAATTTTGACGAGCTGTCTCCTTTGAGAAGACTATCATTCCCCATCTCCCTATACCACACACTTACATATTGGTTCAGATAAATGAAGACAAATTTCTTTACAGCACTTACTAAGTACTTTGATTTAATTTTAAGAACTCAACCAGGCAGCAGCTCTCTGCTCCCAGACCCGGTGAAAGAGAGACCCAACCACCTGGTCAGGTGGACACTCCTGAGGCTGCAGAGCAGAAGAGACCACCAACACTGCTCACCCCTGCCCACATCCCTGGCCCAAGAGGAAACCTTATAAGGCCTCTGGGCTCCCGTGGGGGAGAGCCCAGGAGCAGCAGGACACCTGCCAGAGACACCGCCAGACCCTGAAGGAAACAGACCGGATAAACAGTTCTCTGCACCCAAATCCCGTGGGAGGGAGAGCTAAACCTTCAGAGAGGCAGACAAGCCTGGGAAACCAGAAGAGACTGCTCCCTGCACACACATCTCTGACGCCAGAGGAAAAAGCCACAGACGATCTGGAACCCTGGTGCACTGAAGCTCCCGGAAGGGGCGGCACAGGTCTTCCTGGTTGCTGCTGCTGCAGAGAGCCCCTGGGCAGCACCCCACGAGCAAACCTGAGCCTCGGGACCACAGGTAAGACCAAATTTTCTGCTGCAAGAAAGCTGCCTGGTGAACTCAAGACACAGGCCCACAGGAACAGCTGAAGACCTGTAGAGAGGAGAAACTACACGCCGGAAAGCAGAACACTCTGTCCCCATAACTGACTGAAAGAGAGGAAAACAGGTCTACAGCACTCCTGACACACAGGCTTATAGGACAGTCTAGCCACTGTCAGAAATAGCAGAACAAAGTAACACTAGAGATAATCTGATGGCGAGAGGCAAGCGCAGGAACCCAAGCAACAGAAACCAAGACTACATGCCATCATCGGAGCCCAATTCTCCCACCAAAACAAACATGGAATATCCAAACACACCAGAAAAGCAAGATCTAGTTTCAAAATCATATTTGATCATGATGCTGGAGGACTTCAAGAAAGACATGAACACACTTAGGGAAGCACAGGAAAACATTAATAAACAAGTAAAAGCCTACAGAGAGGAATCGCAAAAATCCCTGAAAGAATTCCAGGAAAACACAATCAAACAGTTGAAGGAATTAAAAATGGAAATAGAAGCAATCAAGAAAGAACACATGGAAACAACCCTGGATATAGAAAACCAAAAGAAGAGACAAGGAGCTGTAGATACAAGCTTCACCAACAGAATACAAGAGATGGAAGAGAGAATCTCAGGAGCAGAAGATTCCATAGAAATCATTGACTCAACTGTCAAAGAAAATGTAAAGCGGAAAAAGCTACTGGTCCAAAACATACAGGAAATCCAGGACTCAATGAGAAGATCAAACCTAAGGATAATAGGTATAGAAGAGAGTGAAGACTACCAGCTCAAAGGACCAGTAAATATCTTCAACAAAATCATAGAAGAAAACTTCCCTAACCTAAAAAAAGAGATACCCATAGACATACAAGAAGCCTACAGAACTCCAAATAGATTGGACCAGAAAAGAAACACCTCCCGTCACATAATTGTCAAAACACCAAACGCACAAAATAAAGAAAGAATATTAAAAGCAGTAAGGGAAAAAGGTCAAGTAACATATAAAGGGAGACCTATCAGAATCACACCAGACTTCTCGCCAGAAACTATGAAGGCCAGAAGATCCTGGACTGATGTTATACAGACCCTAAGTGAACACAAATGCCAGCCCAGGTTACTGTATCCAGCAAAACTCTCAATTAACATTGATGGAGAAACCAAGATATTCCATGACAAAACCAAATTTACACAATATCTTTCTACAAATCCAGCACTACAAAGGATAATAAATGGTAAAGCCCAACATAAGGAGGCAAGCTATACCCTAGAAGAAGCAAGAAACTAATCGTCTTGGCAACAAAACAAAGAGAATGAAAGCACACAAACATAACCTCACATCCAAATATGAATATAACGGGAAGCAATAATCACTATTCCTTAATATCTCTCAATATCAATGGCCTCAACTCCCCAATAAAAAGACATAGATTAACAAACTGGATACGCAACGAGGACCCTGCATTCTGCTGCCTACAGGAAACACACCTCAGAGACAAAGACAGACACTACCTCAGAGTGAAAGGCTGGAAAACAACTTTCCAAGCAAATGGTCAGAAGAAGCAAGCTGGAGTAGCCATTCTAATATCAAATAAAATCAATTTCCAACTAAAAGTCATCAAAAAAGATAAGGAAGGACACTTCATATTCATCAAAGGAAAAATCAACCAAGATGAACTCTCAATCCTAAATATCTATGCCCCAAATACAAGGGCACCTACATACGTAAAAGAAACCTTACTAAAGCTCAAAACACACATTGCACCTCACACAATAATAGTGGGAGATTTCAACACCCCACTCTCATCAATGGACAGATCATGGAAACAGAAATTAAACAGTGATGTCGACAGACTAAGAGAAGTCATGAGCCAAATGGACTTAACGGATATTTATAGAACATTCTATCCTAAAGCAAAAGGATATACCTTCTTCTCAGCTCCTCATGGTACTTTCTCCAAAATTGACCATATAATTGGTCAAAAAATGGGCCTCAACAGGTACAGAAAGATAGAAATAATCCCATGCGTGCTATCGGACCACCACGGCCTAAAACTGGTCTTCAATAACAATAAGGGAAGAATGCCCACATATACGTGGAAATTGAACAATGCTCTACTCAATGATAACCTGGTCAAGGAAGAAATAAAGAAAGAAATTAAAAACTTTTTAGAATTTAATGAAAATGAAGATACAACATACTCAAACTTATGGGACACAATGAAAGCTGTGCTAAGAGGAAAACTCATAGCGCTGAGTGCCTGCAGAAAGAAACAGGAAAGAGCATATGTCAGCAGCTTGACAGCACACCTAAAAGCTCTAGAACAAAAAGAAGCAAATACACCCAGGAGGAGTAGAAGGCAGGAAATAATCAAACTCAGAGCTGAAATCAACCAAGTAGAAACAAAAAGGGCCATAGAAAGAATCAACAGAACCAAAAGTTGGTTCTTTGAGAAAATCAACAAGATAGATAAACCCTTAGCCAGACTAACGAGAGGACACAGAGAGTGTGTCCAAATTAACAAAATCAGAAATGAAAAGGGAGACATAACTACAGATTCGGAGGAAATTCAAAAAATCATCAGATCTTACTATAAAAACCTATATTCAACAAAATTTGAAAATCTTCAGGAAATGGACAATTTCCTAGACAGATACCAGGTATCGAAGTTAAATCAGGAACAGATAAACCAGTTAAACAACCCCATAACTCCTAAGGAAATAGAAGCAGTCATTAAAGGTCTCCCAACCAAAAAGAGCCCAGGTCCAGACGGGTTTAGTGCAGAATTCTATCAAACCTTCATAGAAGACCTCATACCAATATTATCCAAACTATTCCACAAAATTGAAACAGATGGAGCCCTACCGAATTCCTTCTACAAAGCCACAATTACTCTTATACCTAAACCACACAAAGACACAACAAAGAAAGAGAACTTCAGACCAATTTCCCTTATGAATATCGACGCAAAAATACTCAATAAAATTCTGGCAAACCGAATTCAAGAGCACATCAAAACAATCATCCACCATGATCAAGTAGGCTTCATCCCAGGCATGCAGGGATGGTTTAATATACGGAAAACCATCAACGTGATCCATCATATAAACAAACTGAAAGAACAGAACCACATGATCATTTCATTAGATGCTGAGAAAGCATTTGACAAAATTCAACACCCCTTCATGATAAAAGTCCTGGAAAGAATAGGAATTCAAGGCCCATACCTAAACATAGTAAAAGCCATATACAGCAAACCAGTTGCTAACATTAAACTAAATGGAGAGAAACTTGAAGCAATCCCACTAAAATCAGGTACTAGACAAGGCTGCCCACTCTCTCCCTACTTATTCAATATAGTTCTTGAAGTTCTAGCCAGAGCAATCAGACAATAAAAGGAGATCAAAGGGATACAGATCGGAAAAGAAGAGGTCAAAATATCACTATTTGCAGATGACATGATAGTATATTTAAGTGATCCCAAAAGTTCCACCAGAGAACTACTAAAGCTGATAAACAACTTCAGCAAAGTGGCTGGGTATAAAATTAACTCAAATAAATCAGTAGCCTTCCTCTATACAAAAGAGAAACAAGCCGAGAAAGAAATTAGGGAAACGACACCCTTCATAATAGACCCAAATAATATAAAGTACCTCGGTGTGACTTTAACCAAGCAAGTAAAAGATCTGTACAATAAGAACTTCAAGACACTGAGGAAAGAAATTGAAGAAGACCTCAGAAGATGGAAAGATCTCCCATGCTCATGGATTGGCAGGATTAATATAGTAAAAATGGCCATTTTACCAAAAGCAATCTACAGATTCAATGCAATCCCCATCAAAATACCAATCCAATTCTTCAAAGAGTTAGACAGAACAATTTGTCAAATTCATCTGGAATAACAAAAAACCCAGGATAGCTAAAGCTATCCTCAACAATAAAAGAACTTCAGGGGGAATCACTATCCCTGAACTCAAGCAGTATTACAGAGCAATAGTGATAAAAACTGCATGGTATTGGTACAGAGACAGACAGATAGACCAATGGAATAGAATTGAAGACCCAGAAATGAACCCACACACCTATGGTCACTTGATCTTTGACAAAGGAGCCAAAACCATCCAATGGAAAAAAGATAGCATTTTCAGCAAATGGTGCTGGTTCAACTGGAGGGCAACATGTAGAAGAATGCAGATCGATCCATGCTTATCACCCTGTACAAAGCTTAAGTCCAAGTGGATCAAGGACCTCCACATCAAACCAGACACACTCAAACTAATAGAAGAAAAACTAGGGAAGCATCTGGAACACATGGGCACTGGAAAAAATTTCCTGAACAAAACACCAATGGCTCATGCTCTAAGATCAAGAATCGACAAATGGGATCTCATAAAACTGCAAAGCTTCTGTAAGGCAAAGGACACTGTGGTTAGGACAAAACGGCAACCAACAGATTGGGAAAAGATCTTTACCAATCCTACAACAGATAGAGGCCTTATATCCAAAATATACAAAGAACTCAAGAAGTTAGACCGCAGGGAAACAAATAACCCTATTAAAAAATGGGGTTCAGAGCTAAACAAAGAATTCACAGCTGAGGAATGCCGAATGGCTGAGAAACACCTAAAGAAATGTTCAACATCTTTAGTCATAAGGGAAATGCAAATCAAAACAACCCTGAGATTTCACCTCACACCAGTGCGATTGGCTAAGATCAAAAACTCAGGTGACAGCAGATGCTGGCGAGGATGTGGAGAAAGAGGAACACTCCTCCATTGTTGGTGGGATTGCAGACTGGTAAAACCATTCTGGAAATCAGTCTGGAGGTTCCTCAGAAAATTGGACATTGAACTGCCTGAGGATCCAGCTATACCTCTCTTGGGCATATACCCAAAAGATGCCTCAACATATAAAAGAGACACGTGCTCCACTATGTTCATCGCAGCCTTATTTATAATAGCCAGAAAATGGAAAGAACCCAGATGCCCTTCAACAGAAGAATGGATACAGAAAATGTGGTACATCTACACAATGGAATATTACTCAGCTATCAAAAACAACGAGTTTATGAAATTCGTAGGCAAATGGTTGGAACTGGAAATATCATCCTGAGTGAGCTAACCCAATCACAGAAAGACATACATGGTATGCACTCATTGATAAGTGGCTATTAGCCCAAATGCTTGAATTACCCTAGATCCCTAGAACAAACGAAACTCAAGACGGATGATCAAAATGTGAATGCTTCACTCCTTCTTTAAATGAGGAAAAAGAATACCCTTGGCAGGGAAGGGAGAGGCAAAGATTAAAACAGAGACTGAAGGAACACCCATTCAGAGCCTGCCCCACATGTGGCCCATACATATACAGCCACCCAATTAGACAAGATGGATGAAGCAAAGAAGTGCAGACCGACAGGAGCCGGATGTAGATCGCTCCTGAGAGACACAGCCAGAATACAGCAAATATAGAGGCGAATGCCAGCAGCAAACCACTGAACTGAGAATAGGTCCCCTATTGAAGGAATCAGAGAAAGAACTGGAAGAGCTTGAAGGGGCTCGAGACCCCAAAAGTACAACAATGCCAAGCAACCAGAGCTTCCAGGGACTAAGCCACTACCTAAAGACTATACATGGACTGACCCTGGACTCTGACCCCATAGGTAGCAATGAATATCCTAGTAAGAGTACCAGTGGAAGGGGAAGCCCTGGGTCCTGCTAAGACTGAACCCCCAGTGAACTAGTCTATGGGGGGAGGGCGGCAATGGGGGGAGGGTTGGGAGGGGAACACCCATAAGGAAGGGGAGGGGGGAGGGGATGTTTGCCCGGAAACCGGGAAAGGGAATAACACTCAAAATGTATATAAGAAATACTCAAGTTAATAAAAAAAAAAAAAAAGAAAGAAAGAAAAAAAAAAAAGAACTCAACCAATTCTGGACCATTCAGATATTTTAGCAGGTAAGAACACCTGCTACAAAGCCTTGGAAATGACATAGTAGAATGGGGGAATCGAGTCCCACACCCTCGGATCCCGGCCCGCAGCAGCTCTCTGCTCCCAGACCCGGTGAGAGAGAGACCCAACCGACTGGTCAGGTGGGCACTCCTGAGGCTGCAGAGCAGAAGAGACCACCAACACTGCTCACCCCTGCCCACATCCCTGGCCCAAGAGGAAACCTTATAAGGCCTCTGGGCTCCCGTGGGGGAGGGCCCAGGAGCGGCAGGACCCCTGCCAGAGACACCGCCGGACCCTGAAGGAAACAGACCGGATAAACAGTTCTCTGCACCCAAATCCCGTGGGAGGGAGAGCTAAACCTTCAGAGAGGCAGACAAGCCTGGGAAACCAGAAGAGACTGCTCCCTGCACACACATCTCGGACGCCAGAGGAAAAAGCCAAAGACCATCTGGAACCCTGGTGCACTGAAGCTCCCGGAAGGGGCGGCACAGGTCTTCCTGGTTGCTGCTGCTGCAGAGAGCCCCTGGGCAGCACCCCACGAGCAAACCTGAGCCTCGGGACCACAGGTAAGACCAAATTTTCTGCTGCAAGAAAGCTGCCTGGTGAACTCAAGACACAGGCCCACAGGAACAGCTGAAGACCTGTAGAGAGGAAAAACTACACACCCGAAAGCAGAACACTCTGTCCCCATAACTGACTGAAAGAGAGGAAAACAGGTCTACAGCACTCCTGACACACAGGCTTATAGGACAGTCTAGCCACTGTCAGAAATAGCAGAACAAAGTAACACTAGAGATAATCTGATGGCGAGAGGCAAGCGCAGGAACCCAAGCAACAGAAACCAAGACTACATGCCATCATCGGAGCCCAATTCTCCCACCAAAACAAACATGGAATATCCAAACACACCAGAAAAGCAAGATCTAGTTTCAAAATCATATTTGATCATGATGCTGGAGGACTTCAAGAAAGACATGAACACACTTAGGGAAGCACAGGAAAACATTAATAAACAAGTAAAAGCCTACAGAGAGGAATCGCAAAAATCCCTGAAAGAATTCCAGGAAAACACAATCAAACAGTTGAAGGAATTAAAAATGGAAATAGAAGCAATCAAGAAAGAACACATGGAAACAACCCTGGATATAGAAAACCAAAAGAAGAGACAAGGAGCTGTAGATACAAGCTTCACCAACAGAATACAAGAGATGGAAGAGAGAATCTCAGGAGCAGAAGATTCCATAGAAATCATTGACTCAACTGTCAAAGATAATGTAAAGCGGAAAAAGCTACTGGTCCAAAACATACAGGAAATCCAGGACTCAATGAGAAGATCAAACCTAAGGATAATAGGTATAGAAGAGAGTGAAGACTCCCAGCTCAAAGGACCAGCAAATATCTTCAACAAAATCATAGAAGAAAACTTCCCTAACCTAAAAAAAGAGATACCCATAGACATACAAGAAGCCTACAGAACTCCAAATAGATTGGACCAGAAAAGAAACACCTCCCGTCACATAATTGTCAAAACACCAAACGCACAAAATAAAGAAAGAATATTAAAAGCAGTAAGGGAAAAAGGTCAAGTAACATATAAAGGGAGACCTATCAGAATCACACCAGACTTCTCGCCAGAAACTATGAAGGCCAGAAGATCCTGGACTGATGTTATACAGACCCTAAGAGAACACAAATGCCAGCCCAGGTTACTGTATCCAGCAAAACTCTCAATTAACATTGATGGAGAAACCAAGATATTCCATGACAAAACCAAATTTACACAATATCTTTCTACAAATCCAGCACTACAAAGGATAATAAATGGTAAAGCCCAACATAAGGAGGCAAGCTATACCCTAGAAGAAGCAAGAAACTAATCGTCTTGGCAACAAAACAAAGAGAATGAAAGCACACAAACATAACCTCACATCCAAATATGAATATAACGGGAAGCAATAATCACTATTCCTTAATATCTCTCAATATCAATGGCCTCAACTCCCCAATAAAAAGACATAGATTAACAAACTGGATACGCAACGAGGACCCTGCATTCTGCTGCCTACAGGAAACACACCTCAGAGACAAAGACAGACACTACCTCAGAGTGAAAGGCTGGAAAACAACTTTCCAAGCAAATGGTCAGAAGAAGCAAGCTGGAGTAGCCATTCTAATATCAAATAAAATCAATTTCCAACTAAAAGTCATCAAAAAAGATAAGGAAGGACACTTCATATTCATCAAAGGAAAAATCAACCAAGATGAACTCTCAATCCTAAATATCTATGCCCCAAATACAAGGGCACCTACATACGTAAAAGAAACCTTACTAAAGCTCAAAACACACATTGCACCTCACACAATAATAGTGGGAGATTTCAACACCCCACTCTCATCAATGGACAGATCATGGAAACAGAAATTAAACAGTGATGTCGACAGACTAAGAGAAGTCATGAGCCAAATGGACTTAACGGATATTTATAGAACATTCTATCCTAAAGCAAAAGGATATACCTTCTTCTCAGCTCCTCATGGTACTTTCTCCAAAATTGACCATATAATTGGTCAAAAAATGGGCCTCAACAGGTACAGAAAGATAGAAATAATCCCATGCGTGCTATCGGACCACCACGGCCTAAAACTGGTCTTCAATAACAATAAGGGAAGAATGCCCACATATACGTGGAAATTGAACAATGCTCTACTCAATGATAACCTGGTCAAGGAAGAAATAAAGAAAGAAATTAAAAACTTTTTAGAATTTAATGAAAATGAAGATACAACATACTCAAACTTATGGGACACAATGAAAGCTGGGCTAAGAGGAAAACTCATAGCGCTGAGTGCCTGCAGAAAGAAACAGGAAAGAGCATATGTCAGCAGCTTGACAGCACACCTAAAAGCTCTAGAACAAAAAGAAGCAAATACACCCAGGAGGAGTAGAAGGCAGGAAATAATCAAACTCAGAGCTGAAATCAACCAAGTAGAAACAAAAAGGGCCATAGAAAGAATCAACAGAACCAAAAGTTGGTTCTTTGAGAAAATCAACAAGATAGATAAACCCTTAGCCAGACTAACGAGAGGACACAGAGAGTGTGTCCAAATTAACAAAATCAGAAATGAAAAGGGAGACATAACTACAGATTCGGAGGAAATTCAAAAAATCATCAGATCTTACTATAAAAACCTATATTCAACAAAATTTGAAAATCTTCAGGAAATGGACAATTTCCTAGACAGATACCAGGTATCGAAGTTAAATCAGGAACAGATAAACCAGTTAAACAACCCCATAACTCCTAAGGAAATAGAAGCAGTCATTAAAGGTCTCCCAACCAAAAAGAGCCCAGGTCCAGACGGGTTTAGTGCAGAATTCTATCAAACCTTCATAGAAGACCTCATACCAATATTATCCAAACTATTCCACAAAATTGAAACAGATGGAGCCCTACCGAATTCCTTCTACAAAGCCACAATTACTCTTATACCTAAACCACACAAAGACACAACAAAGAAAGAGAACTTCAGACCAATTTCCCTTATGAATATCGACGCAAAAATACTCAATAAAATTCTGGCAAACCGAATTCAAGAGCACATCAAAACAATCATCCACCATGATCAAGTAGGCTTCATCCCAGGCATGCAGGGATGGTTTAATATACGGAAAACCATCAACGTGATCCATCATATAAACAAACTGAAAGAACAGAACCACATGATCATTTCATTAGATGCTGAGAAAGCATTTGACAAAATTCAACACCCCTTCATGATAAAAGTCCTGGAAAGAATAGGAATTCAAGGCCCATACCTAAACATAGTAAAAGCCATATACAGCAAACCAGTTGCTAACATTAAACTAAATGGAGAGAAACTTGAAGCAATCCCACTAAAATCAGGTACTAGACAAGGCTGCCCACTCTCTCCCTACTTATTCAATATAGTTCTTGAAGTTCTAGCCAGAGCAATCAGACAATAAAAGGAGATCAAAGGGATACAGATCGGAAAAGAAGAGGTCAAAATATCACTATTTGCAGATGACATGATAGTATATTTAAGTGATCCCAAAAGTTCCACCAGAGAACTACTAAAGCTGATAAACAACTTCAGCAAAGTGGCTGGGTATAAAATTAACTCAAATAAATCAGTAGCCTTCCTCTATACAAAAGAGAAACAAGCCGAGAAAGAAATTAGGGAAACGACACCCTTCATAATAGACCCAAATAATATAAAGTACCTCGGTGTGACTTTAACCAAGCAAGTAAAAGATCTGTACAATAAGAACTTCAAGACACTGAGGAAAGAAATTGAAGAAGACCTCAGAAGATGGAAAGATCTCCCATGCTCATGGATTGGCAGGATTAATATAGTAAAAATGGCCATTTTACCAAAAGCAATCTACAGATTCAATGCAATCCCCATCAAAATACCAATCCAATTCTTCAAAGAGTTAGACAGAACAATTTGTCAAATTCATCTGGAATAACAAAAAACCCAGGATAGCTAAAGCTATCCTCAACAATAAAAGAACTTCAGGGGGAATCACTATCCCTGAACTCAAGCAGTATTACAGAGCAATAGTGATAAAAACTGCATGGTATTGGTACAGAGACAGACAGATAGACCAATGGAATAGAATTGAAGACCCAGAAATGAACCCACACACCTATGGTCACTTGATCTTTGACAAAGGAGCCAAAACCATCCAATGGAAAAAAGATAGCATTTTCAGCAAATGGTGCTGGTTCAACTGGAGGGCAACATGTAGAAGAATGCAGATCGATCCATGCTTATCACCCTGTACAAAGCTTAAGTCCAAGTGGATCAAGGACCTCCACATCAAACCAGACACACTCAAACTAATAGAAGAAAAACTAGGGAAGCATCTGGAACACATGGGCACTGGAAAAAATTTCCTGAACAAAACACCAATGGCTCATGCTCTAAGATCAAGAATCGACAAATGGGATCTCATAAAACTGCAAAGCTTCTGTAAGGCAAAGGACACTGTGGTTAGGACAAAACGGCAACCAACAGATTGGGAAAAGATCTTTACCAATCCTACAACAGATAGAGGCCTTATATCCAAAATATACAAAGAACTCAAGAAGTTAGACCGCAGGGAAACAAATAACCCTATTAAAAAATGGGGTTCAGAGCTAAACAAAGAATTCACAGCTGAGGAATGCCGAATGGCTGAGAAACACCTAAAGAAATGTTCAACATCTTTAGTCATAAGGGAAATGCAAATCAAAACAACCCTGAGATTTCACCTCACACCAGTGCGATTGGCTAAGATCAAAAACTCAGGTGACAGCAGATGCTGGCGAGGATGTGGAGAAAGAGGAACACTCCTCCATTGTTGGTGGGATTGCAGACTGGTAAAACCATTCTGGAAATCAGTCTGGAGGTTCCTCAGAAAATTGGACATTGAACTGCCTGAGGATCCAGCTATACCTCTCTTGGGCATATACCCAAAAGATGCCTCAACATATAAAAGAGACACGTGCTCCACTATGTTCATCGCAGCCTTATTTATAATAGCCAGAAAATGGAAAGAACCCAGATGCCCTTCAACAGAAGAATGGATACAGAAAATGTGGTACATCTACACAATGGAATATTACTCAGCTATCAAAAACAACGAGTTTATGAAATTCGTAGGCAAATGGTTGGAACTGGAAATATCATCCTGAGTGAGCTAACCCAATCACAGAAAGACATACATGGTATGCACTCATTGATAAGTGGCTATTAGCCCAAATGCTTGAATTACCCTAGATCCCTAGAACAAACGAAACTCAAGACGGATGATCAAAATGTGAATGCTTCACTCCTTCTTTAAATGAGGAAAAAGAATACCCTTGGCAGGGAAGGGAGAGGCAAAGATTAAAACAGAGACTGAAGGAACACCCATTCAGAGCCTGCCCCACATGTGGCCCATACATATACAGCCACCCAATTAGACAAGATGGATGAAGCAAAGAAGTGCAGACCGACAGGAGCCGGATGTAGATCGCTCCTGAGAGACACAGCCAGAATACAGCAAATATAGAGGCGAATGCCAGCAGCAAACCACTGAACTGAGAATAGGTCCCCTATTGAAGGAATCAGAGAAAGAACTGGAAGAGCTTGAAGGGGCTCGAGACCCCAAAAGTACAACAATGCCAAGCAACCAGAGCTTCCAGGGACTAAGCCACTACCTAAAGACTATACATGGACTGACCCTGGACTCTGACCCCATAGGTAGCAATGAATATCCTAGTAAGAGTACCAGTGGAAGGGGAAGCCCTGGGTCCTGCTAAGACTGAACCCCCAGTGAACTAGTCTATGGGGGGAGGGCGGCAATGGGGGGAGGGTTGGGAGGGGAACACCCATAAGGAAGGGGAGGGGGGAGGGGATGTTTGCCCGGAAACCGGGAAAGGGAATAACACTCAAAATGTATATAAGAAATACTCAAGTTAATAAAAAAAAAAAAAAAGAAAGAAAGAAAAAAAAAAAAGAACTCAACCAATTCTGGACCATTCAGATATTTTAGCAGGTAAGAACACCTGCTACAAAGCCTTGGAAATGACATAGTAGAATGGGGGAATCGAGTCCCACACCCTCGGATCCCGGCCCGCAGCAGCTCTCTGCTCCCAGACCCGGTGAGAGAGAGACCCAACCGACTGGTCAGGTGGGCACTCCTGAGGCTGCAGAGCAGAAGAGACCACCAACACTGCTCACCCCTGCCCACATCCCTGGCCCAAGAGGAAACCTTATAAGGCCTCTGGGCTCCCGTGGGGGAGGGCCCAGGAGCGGCAGGACCCCTGCCAGAGACACCGCCGGACCCTGAAGGAAACAGACCGGATAAACAGTTCTCTGCACCCAAATCCCGTGGGAGGGAGAGCTAAACCTTCAGAGAGGCAGACAAGCCTGGGAAACCAGAAGAGACTGCTCCCTGCACACACATCTCGGACGCCAGAGGAAAAAGCCAAAGACCATCTGGAACCCTGGTGCACTGAAGCTCCCGGAAGGGGCGGCACAGGTCTTCCTGGTTGCTGCTGCTGCAGAGAGCCCCTGGGCAGCACCCCACGAGCAAACCTGAGCCTCGGGACCACAGGTAAGACCAAATTTTCTGCTGCAAGAAAGCTGCCTGGTGAACTCAAGACACAGGCCCACAGGAACAGCTGAAGACCTGTAGAGAGGAAAAACTACACACCCGAAAGCAGAACACTCTGTCCCCATAACTGACTGAAAGAGAGGAAAACAGGTCTACAGCACTCCTGACACACAGGCTTATAGGACAGTCTAGCCACTGTCAGAAATAGCAGAACAAAGTAACACTAGAGATAATCTGATGGCGAGAGGCAAGCGCAGGAACCCAAGCAACAGAAACCAAGACTACATGCCATCATCGGAGCCCAATTCTCCCACCAAAACAAACATGGAATATCCAAACACACCAGAAAAGCAAGATCTAGTTTCAAAATCATATTTGATCATGATGCTGGAGGACTTCAAGAAAGACATGAACACACTTAGGGAAGCACAGGAAAACATTAATAAACAAGTAAAAGCCTACAGAGAGGAATCGCAAAAATCCCTGAAAGAATTCCAGGAAAACACAATCAAACAGTTGAAGGAATTAAAAATGGAAATAGAAGCAATCAAGAAAGAACACATGGAAACAACCCTGGATATAGAAAACCAAAAGAAGAGACAAGGAGCTGTAGATACAAGCTTCACCAACAGAATACAAGAGATGGAAGAGAGAATCTCAGGAGCAGAAGATTCCATAGAAATCATTGACTCAACTGTCAAAGATAATGTAAAGCGGAAAAAGCTACTGGTCCAAAACATACAGGAAATCCAGGACTCAATGAGAAGATCAAACCTAAGGATAATAGGTATAGAAGAGAGTGAAGACTCCCAGCTCAAAGGACCAGTAAATATCTTCAACAAAATCATAGAAGAAAACTTCCCTAACCTAAAAAAAGAGATACCCATAGACATACAAGAAGCCTACAGAACTCCAAATAGATTGGACCAGAAAAGAAACACCTCCCGTCACATAATTGTCAAAACACCAAACGCACAAAATAAAGAAAGAATATTAAAAGCAGTAAGGGAAAAAGGTCAAGTAACATATAAAGGGAGACCTATCAGAATCACACCAGACTTCTCGCCAGAAACTATGAAGGCCAGAAGATCCTGGACTGATGTTATACAGACCCTAAGAGAACACAAATGCCAGCCCAGGTTACTGTATCCAGCAAAACTCTCAATTAACATTGATGGAGAAACCAAGATATTCCATGACAAAACCAAATTTACACAATATCTTTCTACAAATCCAGCACTACAAAGGATAATAAATGGTAAAGCCCAACATAAGGAGGCAAGCTATACCCTAGAAGAAGCAAGAAACTAATCGTCTTGGCAACAAAACAAAGAGAATGAAAGCACACAAACATAACCTCACATCCAAATATGAATATAACGGGAAGCAATAATCACTATTCCTTAATATCTCTCAATATCAATGGCCTCAACTCCCCAATAAAAAGACATAGATTAACAAACTGGATACGCAACGAGGACCCTGCATTCTGCTGCCTACAGGAAACACACCTCAGAGACAAAGACAGACACTACCTCAGAGTGAAAGGCTGGAAAACAACTTTCCAAGCAAATGGTCAGAAGAAGCAAGCTGGAGTAGCCATTCTAATATCAAATAAAATCAATTTCCAACTAAAAGTCATCAAAAAAGATAAGGAAGGACACTTCATATTCATCAAAGGAAAAATCAACCAAGATGAACTCTCAATCCTAAATATCTATGCCCCAAATACAAGGGCACCTACATACGTAAAAGAAACCTTACTAAAGCTCAAAACACACATTGCACCTCACACAATAATAGTGGGAGATTTCAACACCCCACTCTCATCAATGGACAGATCATGGAAACAGAAATTAAACAGTGATGTTGACAGACTAAGAGAAGTCATGAGCCAAATGGACTTAACGGATATTTATAGAACATTCTATCCTAAAGCAAAAGGATATACCTTCTTCTCAGCTCCTCATGGTACTTTCTCCAAAATTGACCATATAATTGGTCAAAAAATGGGCCTCAACAGGTACAGAAAGATAGAAATAATCCCATGCGTGCTATCGGACCACCACGGCCTAAAACTGGTCTTCAATAACAATAAGGGAAGAATGCCCACATATACGTGGAAATTGAACAATGCTCTACTCAATGATAACCTGGTCAAGGAAGAAATAAAGAAAGAAATTAAAAACTTTTTAGAATTTAATGAAAATGAAGATACAACATACTCAAACTTATGGGACACAATGAAAGCTGTGCTAAGAGGAAAACTCATAGCGCTGAGTGCCTGCAGAAAGAAACAGGAAAGAGCATATGTCAGCAGCTTGACAGCACATCTAAAAGCTCTAGAACAAAAAGAAGCAAATACACCCAGGAGGAGTAGAAGGCAGGAAATAATCAAACTCAGAGCTGAAATCAACCAAGTAGAAACAAAAAGGGCCATAGAAAGAATCAACAGAACCAAAAGTTGGTTCTTTGAGAAAATCAACAAGATAGATAAACCCTTAGCCAGACTAACGAGAGGACACAGAGAGTGTGTCCAAATTAACAAAATCAGAAATGAAAAGGGAGACATAACTACAGATTCGGAGGAAATTCAAAAAATCATCAGATCTTACTATAAAAACCTATATTCAACAAAATTTGAAAATCTTCAGGAAATGGACAATTTCCTAGACAGATACCAGGTATCGAAGTTAAATCAGGAACAGATAAACCAGTTAAACAACCCCATAACTCCTAAGGAAATAGAAGCAGTCATTAAAGGTCTCCCAACCAAAAAGAGCCCAGGTCCAGACGGGTTTAGTGCAGAATTCTATCAAACCTTCATAGAAGACCTCATACCAATATTATCCAAACTATTCCACAAAATTGAAACAGATGGAGCCCTACCGAATTCCTTCTACGAAGCCACAATTACTCTTATACCTAAACCACACAAAGACACAACAAAGAAAGAGAACTTCAGACCAATTTCCCTTATGAATATCGACGCAAAAATACTCAATAAAGTTCTGGCAAACCGAATTCAAGAGCACATCAAAACAATCATCCACCATGATCAAGTAGGCTTCATCCCAGGCATGCAGGGATGGTTTAATATACGGAAAACCATCAACGTGATCCATCATATAAACAAACTGAAAGAACAGAACCACATGATCATTTCATTAGATGCTGAGAAAGCATTTGACAAAATTCAACACCCCTTCATGATAAAAGTCCTGGAAAGAATAGGAATTCAAGGCCCATACCTAAACATAGTAAAAGCCATATACAGCAAACCAGTTGCTAACATTAAACTAAATGGAGAGAAACTTGAAGCAATCCCACTAAAATCAGGTACTAGACAAGGCTGCCCACTCTCTCCCTACTTATTCAATATAGTTCTTGAAGTTCTAGCCAGAGCAATCAGACAATAAAAGGAGATCAAAGGGATACAGATCGGAAAAGAAGAGGTCAAAATATCACTATTTGCAGATGACATGATAGTATATTTAAGTGATCCCAAAAGTTCCACCAGAGAACTACTAAAGCTGATAAACAACTTCAGCAAAGTGGCTGGGTATAAAATTAACTCAAATAAATCAGTAGCCTTCCTCTATACAAAAGAGAAACAAGCCGAGAAAGAAATTAGGGAAACGACACCCTTCATAATAGACCCAAATAATATAAAGTACCTCGGTGTGACTTTAACCAAGCAAGTAAAAGATCTGTACAATAAGAACTTCAAGACACTGAGGAAAGAAATTGAAGAAGACCTCAGAAGATGGAAAGATCTCCCATGCTCATGGATTGGCAGGATTAATATAGTAAAAATGGCCATTTTACCAAAAGCAATCTACAGATTCAATGCAATCCCCATCAAAATACCAATCCAATTCTTCAAAGAGTTAGACAGAACAATTTGTCAAATTCATCTGGAATAACAAAAAACCCAGGATAGCTAAAGCTATCCTCAACAATAAAAGAACTTCAGGGGGAATCACTATCCCTGAACTCAAGCAGTATTACAGAGCAATAGTGATAAAAACTGCATGGTATTGGTACAGAGACAGACAGATAGACCAATGGAATAGAATTGAAGACCCAGAAATGAACCCACACACCTATGGTCACTTGATCTTTGACAAAGGAGCCAAAACCATCCAATGGAAAAAAGATAGCATTTTCAGCAAATGGTGCTGGTTCAACTGGAGGGCAACATGTAGAAGAATGCAGATCGATCCATGCTTATCACCCTGTACAAAGCTTAAGTCCAAGTGGATCAAGGACCTCCACATCAAACCAGACACACTCAAACTAATAGAAGAAAAACTAGGGAAGCATCTGGAACACATGGGCACTGGAAAAAATTTCCTGAACAAAACACCAATGGCTCATGCTCTAAGATCAAGAATCGACAAATGGGATCTCATAAAACTGCAAAGCTTCTGTAAGGCAAAGGACACTGTGGTTAGGACAAAACGGCAACCAACAGATTGGGAAAAGATCTTTACCAATCCTACAACAGATAGAGGCCTTATATCCAAAATATACAAAGAACTCAAGAAGTTAGACCGCAGGGAAACAAATAACCCTATTAAAAAATGGGGTTCAGAGCTAAACAAAGAATTCACAGCTGAGGAATGCCGAATGGCTGAGAAACACCTAAAGAAATGTTCAACATCTTTAGTCATAAGGGAAATGCAAATCAAAACAACCCTGAGATTTCACCTCACACCAGTGCGATTGGCTAAGATCAAAAACTCAGGTGACAGCAGATGCTGGCGAGGATGTGGAGAAAGAGGAACACTCCTCCATTGTTGGTGGGATTGCAGACTGGTAAAACCATTCTGGAAATCAGTCTGGAGGTTCCTCAGAAAATTGGACATTGAACTGCCTGAGGATCCAGCTATACCTCTCTTGGGCATATACCCAAAAGATGCCTCAACATATAAAAGAGACACGTGCTCCACTATGTTCATCGCAGCCTTATTTATAATAGCCAGAAAATGGAAAGAACCCAGATGCCCTTCAACAGAAGAATGGATACAGAAAATGTGGTACATCTACACAATGGAATATTACTCAGCTATCAAAAACAACGAGTTTATGAAATTCGTAGGCAAATGGTTGGAACTGGAAATATCATCCTGAGTGAGCTAACCCAATCACAGAAAGACATACATGGTATGCACTCATTGATAAGTGGCTATTAGCCCAAATGCTTGAATTACCCTAGATCCCTAGAACAAACGAAACTCAAGACGGATGATCAAAATGTGAATGCTTCACTCCTTCTTTAAATGAGGAAAAAGAATACCCTTGGCAGGGAAGGGAGAGGCAAAGATTAAAACAGAGACTGAAGGAACACCCATTCAGAGCCTGCCCCACATGTGGCCCATACATATACAGCCACCCAATTAGACAAGATGGATGAAGCGAAGAAGTGCAGACCGACAGGAGCCGGATGTAGATCGCTCCTGAGAGACACAGCCAGAATACAGCAAATATAGAGGCGAATGCCAGCAGCAAACCACTGAACTGAGAATAGGTCCCCTATTGAAGGAATCAGAGAAAGAACTGGAAGAGCTTGAAGGGGCTCGAGACCCCAAAAGTACAACAATGCCAAGCAACCAGAGCTTCCAGGGACTAAGCCACTACCTAAAGACTATACATGGACTGACCCTGGACTCTGACCCCATAGGTAGCAATGAATATCCTAGTAAGAGTACCAGTGGAAGGGGAAGCCCTGGGTCCTGCTAAGACTGAACCCCCAGTGAACTAGTCTATGGGGGGAGGGCGGCAATGGGGGGAGGGTTGGGAGGGGAACACCCATAAGGAAGGGGAGGGGGGAGGGGATGTTTGCCCGGAAACCGGGAAAGGGAATAACACTCAAAATGTATATAAGAAATACTCAAGTTAATAAAAAAAAAAAAAAGAAAGAAAGAAAAAAAAAAAAGAACTCAACCAATTCTGGACCATTCAGATATTTTAGCAGGTAAGAACACCTGCTACAAAGCCTTGGAAATGACATAGTAGAATGGGGGAATCGAGTCCCACACCCTCGGATCCCGGCCCGCAGCAGCTCTCTGCTCCCAGACCCGGTGAGAGAGAGACCCAACCGACTGGTCAGGTGGGCACTCCTGAGGCTGCAGAGCAGAAGAGACCACCAACACTGCTCACCCCTGCCCACATCCCTGGCCCAAGAGGAAACCTTATAAGGCCTCTGGGCTCCCGTGGGGGAGGGCCCAGGAGCGGCAGGACCCCTGCCAGAGACACCGCCGGACCCTGAAGGAAACAGACCGGATAAACAGTTCTCTGCACCCAAATCCCGTGGGAGGGAGAGCTAAACCTTCAGAGAGGCAGACAAGCCTGGGAAACCAGAAGAGACTGCTCCCTGCACACACATCTCGGACGCCAGAGGAAAAAGCCAAAGACCATCTGGAACCCTGGTGCACTGAAGCTCCCGGAAGGGGCGGCACAGGTCTTCCTGGTTGCTGCTGCTGCAGAGAGCCCCTGGGCAGCACCCCACGAGCAAACCTGAGCCTCGGGACCACAGGTAAGACCAAATTTTCTGCTGCAAGAAAGCTGCCTGGTGAACTCAAGACACAGGCCCACAGGAACAGCTGAAGACCTGTAGAGAGGAAAAACTACACACCCGAAAGCAGAACACTCTGTCCCCATAACTGACTGAAAGAGAGGAAAACAGGTCTACAGCACTCCTGACACACAGGCTTATAGGACAGTCTAGCCACTGTCAGAAATAGCAGAACAAAGTAACACTAGAGATAATCTGATGGCGAGAGGCAAGCGCAGGAACCCAAGCAACAGAAACCAAGACTACATGCCATCATCGGAGCCCAATTCTCCCACCAAAACAAACATGGAATATCCAAACACACCAGAAAAGCAAGATCTAGTTTCAAAATCATATTTGATCATGATGCTGGAGGACTTCAAGAAAGACATGAACACACTTAGGGAAGCACAGGAAAACATTAATAAACAAGTAAAAGCCTACAGAGAGGAATCGCAAAAATCCCTGAAAGAATTCCAGGAAAACACAATCAAACAGTTGAAGGAATTAAAAATGGAAATAGAAGCAATCAAGAAAGAACACATGGAAACAACCCTGGATATAGAAAACCAAAAGAAGAGACAAGGAGCTGTAGATACAAGCTTCACCAACAGAATACAAGAGATGGAAGAGAGAATCTCAGGAGCAGAAGATTCCATAGAAATCATTGACTCAACTGTCAAAGATAATGTAAAGCGGAAAAAGCTACTGGTCCAAAACATACAGGAAATCCAGGACTCAATGAGAAGATCAAACCTAAGGATAATAGGTATAGAAGAGAGTGAAGACTCCCAGCTCAAAGGACCAGTAAATATCTTCAACAAAATCATAGAAGAAAACTTCCCTAACCTAAATAAAGAGATACCCATAGACATACAAGAAGCCTACAGAACTCCAAATAGATTGGACCAGAAAAGAAACACCTCCCGTCACATAATTGTCAAAACACCAAACGCACAAAATAAAGAAAGAATATTAAAAGCAGTAAGGGAAAAAGGTCAAGTAACATATAAAGGGAGACCTATCAGAATCACACCAGACTTCTCGCCAGAAACTATGAAGGCCAGAAGATCCTGGACTGATGTTATACAGACCCTAAGAGAACACAAATGCCAGCCCAGGTTACTGTATCCAGCAAAACTCTCAATTAACATTGATGGAGAAACCAAGATATTCCATGACAAAACCAAATTTACACAATATCTTTCTACAAATCCAGCACTACAAAGGATAATAAATGGTAAAGCCCAACATAAGGAGGCAAGCTATACCCTAGAAGAAGCAAGAAACTAATCGTCTTGGCAACAAAACAAAGAGAATGAAAGCACACAAACATAACCTCACATCCAAATATGAATATAACGGGAAGCAATAATCACTATTCCTTAATATCTCTCAATATCAATGGCCTCAACTCCCCAATAAAAAGACATAGATTAACAAACTGGATACGCAACGAGGACCCTGCATTCTGCTGCCTACAGGAAACACACCTCAGAGACAAAGACAGACACTACCTCAGAGTGAAAGGCTGGAAAACAACTTTCCAAGCAAATGGTCAGAAGAAGCAAGCTGGAGTAGCCATTCTAATATCAAATAAAATCAATTTCCAACTAAAAGTCATCAAAAAAGATAAGGAAGGACACTTCATATTCATCAAAGGAAAAATCAACCAAGATGAACTCTCAATCCTAAATATCTATGCCCCAAATACAAGGGCACCTACATACGTAAAAGAAACCTTACTAAAGCTCAAAACACACATTGCACCTCACACAATAATAGTGGGAGATTTCAACACCCCACTCTCATCAATGGACAGATCATGGAAACAGAAATTAAACAGTGATGTCGACAGACTAAGAGAAGTCATGAGCCAAATGGACTTAACGGATATTTATAGAACATTCTATCCTAAAGCAAAAGGATATACCTTCTTCTCAGCTCCTCATGGTACTTTCTCCAAAATTGACCATATAATTGGTCAAAAAATGGGCCTCAACAGGTACAGAAAGATAGAAATAATCCCATGCGTGCTATCGGACCACCACGGCCTAAAACTGGTCTTCAATAACAATAAGGGAAGAATGCCCACATATACGTGGAAATTGAACAATGCTCTACTCAATGATAACCTGGTCAAGGAAGAAATAAAGAAAGAAATTAAAAACTTTTTAGAATTTAATGAAAATGAAGATACAACATACTCAAACTTATGGGACACAATGAAAGCTGTGCTAAGAGGAAAACTCATAGCGCTGAGTGCCTGCAGAAAGAAACAGGAAAGAGCATATGTCAGCAGCTTGACAGCACATCTAAAAGCTCTAGAACAAAAAGAAGCAAATACACCCAGGAGGAGTAGAAGGCAGGAAATAATCAAACTCAGAGCTGAAATCAACCAAGTAGAAACAAAAAGGGCCATAGAAAGAATCAACAGAACCAAAAGTTGGTTCTTTGAGAAAATCAACAAGATAGATAAACCCTTAGCCAGACTAACGAGAGGACACAGAGAGTGTGTCCAAATTAACAAAATCAGAAATGAAAAGGGAGACATAACTACAGATTCGGAGGAAATTCAAAAAATCATCAGATCTTACTATAAAAACCTATATTCAACAAAATTTGAAAATCTTCAGGAAATGGACAATTTCCTAGACAGATACCAGGTATCGAAGTTAAATCAGGAACAGATAAACCAGTTAAACAACCCCATAACTCCTAAGGAAATAGAAGCAGTCATTAAAGGTCTCCCAACCAAAAAGAGCCCAGGTCCAGACGGGTTTAGTGCAGAATTCTATCAAACCTTCATAGAAGACCTCATACCAATATTATCCAAACTATTCCACAAAATTGAAACAGATGGAGCCCTACCGAATTCCTTCTACGAAGCCACAATTACTCTTATACCTAAACCACACAAAGACACAACAAAGAAAGAGAACTTCAGACCAATTTCCCTTATGAATATCGACGCAAAAATACTCAATAAAGTTCTGGCAAACCGAATTCAAGAGCACATCAAAACAATCATCCACCATGATCAAGTAGGCTTCATCCCAGGCATGCAGGGATGGTTTAATATACGGAAAACCATCAACGTGATCCATCATATAAACAAACTGAAAGAACAGAACCACATGATCATTTCATTAGATGCTGAGAAAGCATTTGACAAAATTCAACACCCCTTCATGATAAAAGTCCTGGAAAGAATAGGAATTCAAGGCCCATACCTAAACATAGTAAAAGCCATATACAGCAAACCAGTTGCTAACATTAAACTAAATGGAGAGAAACTTGAAGCAATCCCACTAAAATCAGGTACTAGACAAGGCTGCCCACTCTCTCCCTACTTATTCAATATAGTTCTTGAAGTTCTAGCCAGAGCAATCAGACAATAAAAGGAGATCAAAGGGATACAGATCGGAAAAGAAGAGGTCAAAATATCACTATTTGCAGATGACATGATAGTATATTTAAGTGATCCCAAAAGTTCCACCAGAGAACTACTAAAGCTGATAAACAACTTCAGCAAAGTGGCTGGGTATAAAATTAACTCAAATAAATCAGTAGCCTTCCTCTATACAAAAGAGAAACAAGCCGAGAAAGAAATTAGGGAAACGACACCCTTCATAATAGACCCAAATAATATAAAGTACCTCGGTGTGACTTTAACCAAGCAAGTAAAAGATCTGTACAATAAGAACTTCAAGACACTGAGGAAAGAAATTGAAGAAGACCTCAGAAGATGGAAAGATCTCCCATGCTCATGGATTGGCAGGATTAATATAGTAAAAATGGCCATTTTACCAAAAGCAATCTACAGATTCAATGCAATCCCCATCAAAATACCAATCCAATTCTTCAAAGAGTTAGACAGAACAATTTGTCAAATTCATCTGGAATAACAAAAAACCCAGGATAGCTAAAGCTATCCTCAACAATAAAAGAACTTCAGGGGGAATCACTATCCCTGAACTCAAGCAGTATTACAGAGCAATAGTGATAAAAACTGCATGGTATTGGTACAGAGACAGACAGATAGACCAATGGAATAGAATTGAAGACCCAGAAATGAACCCACACACCTATGGTCACTTGATCTTTGACAAAGGAGCCAAAACCATCCAATGGAAAAAAGATAGCATTTTCAGCAAATGGTGCTGGTTCAACTGGAGGGCAACATGTAGAAGAATGCAGATCGATCCATGCTTATCACCCTGTACAAAGCTTAAGTCCAAGTGGATCAAGGACCTCCACATCAAACCAGACACACTCAAACTAATAGAAGAAAAACTAGGGAAGCATCTGGAACACATGGGCACTGGAAAAAATTTCCTGAACAAAACACCAATGGCTCATGCTCTAAGATCAAGAATCGACAAATGGGATCTCATAAAACTGCAAAGCTTCTGTAAGGCAAAGGACACTGTGGTTAGGACAAAACGGCAACCAACAGATTGGGAAAAGATCTTTACCAATCCTACAACAGATAGAGGCCTTATATCCAAAATATACAAAGAACTCAAGAAGTTAGACCGCAGGGAAACAAATAACCCTATTAAAAAATGGGGTTCAGAGCTAAACAAAGAATTCACAGCTGAGGAATGCCGAATGGCTGAGAAACACCTAAAGAAATGTTCAACATCTTTAGTCATAAGGGAAATGCAAATCAGAACAACCCTGAGATTTCACCCCACACCAGTGCGATTGGCTAAGATCAAAAACTCAGGTGACAGCAGATGCTGGCGAGGATGTGGAGAAAGAAGAACACTCCTCCATTGTTGGTGGGATTGCAGACTGGTAAAACCATTCTGGAAATCAGTCTGGAGGTTCCTCAGAAAATTGGACATTGAACTGCCTGAGGATCCAGCTATACCTCTCTTGGGCATATACCCAAAAGATGCCTCAACATATAAAAGAGACACGTGCTCCACTATGTTCATCGCAGCCTTATTTATAATAGCCAGAAACTGGAAAGAACCCAGATGCCCTTCAACAGAAGAATGGATACAGAAAATGTGGTACATCTACACAATGGAATATTACTCAGCTATCAAAAACAACGAGTTTATGAAATTCGTAGGCAAATGGTTGGAACTGGAAATATCATCCTGAGTGAGCTAACCCAATCACAGAAAGACATACATGGTATGCACTCATTGATAAGTGGCTATTAGCCCAAATGCTTGAATTACCCTAGATCCCTAGAACAAACGAAACTCAAGACGGATGATCAAAATGTGAATGCTTCACTCCTTCTTTAAATGAGGAAAAAGAATACCCTTGGCAGGGAAGGGAGAGGCAAAGATTAAAACAGAGACTGAAGGAACACCCATTCAGAGCCTGCCCCACATGTGGCCCATACATATACAGCCACCCAATTAGACAAGATGGATGAAGCGAAGAAGTGCAGACCGACAGGAGCCGGATGTAGATCGCTCCTGAGAGACACAGCCAGAATACAGCAAATATAGAGGCGAATGCCAGCAGCAAACCACTGAACTGAGAATAGGTCCCCTATTGAAGGAATCAGAGAAAGAACTGGAAGAGCTTGAAGGGGCTCGAGACCCCAAAAGTACAACAATGCCAAGCAACCAGAGCTTCCAGGGACTAAGCCACTACCTAAAGACTATACATGGACTGACCCTGGACTCTGACCCCATAGGTAGCAATGAATATCCTAGTAAGAGTACCAGTGGAAGGGGAAGCCCTGGGTCCTGCTAAGACTGAACCCCCAGTGAACTAGTCTATGGGGGGAGGGCGGCAATGGGGGGAGGGTTGGGAGGGGAACACCCATAAGGAAGGGGAGGGGGGAGGGGATGTTTGCCCGGAAACCGGGAAAGGGAATAACACTCAAAATGTATATAAGAAATACTCAAGTTAATAAAAAAAAAAAAAAGAAAGAAAGAAAAAAAAAAAAGAACTCAACCAATTCTGGACCATTCAGATATTTTAGCAGGTAAGAACACCTGCTACAAAGCCTTGGAAATGACATAGTAGAATGGGGGAATCGAGTCCCACACCCTCGGATCCCGGCCCGCAGCAGCTCTCTGCTCCCAGACCCGGTGAGAGAGAGACCCAACCGACTGGTCAGGTGGGCACTCCTGAGGCTGCAGAGCAGAAGAGACCACCAACACTGCTCACCCCTGCCCACATCCCTGGCCCAAGAGGAAACCTTATAAGGCCTCTGGGCTCCCGTGGGGGAGGGCCCAGGAGCGGCAGGACCCCTGCCAGAGACACCGCCGGACCCTGAAGGAAACAGACCGGATAAACAGTTCTCTGCACCCAAATCCCGTGGGAGGGAGAGCTAAACCTTCAGAGAGGCAAACAAGCCTGGGAAACCAGAAGAGACTGCTCCCTGCACACACATCTCGGACGCCAGAGGAAAAAGCCAAAGACCATCTGGAACCCTGGTGCACTGAAGCTCCCGGAAGGGGCGGCACAGGTCTTCCTGGTTGCTGCTGCTGCAGAGAGCCCCTGGGCAGCACCCCACGAGCAAACCTGAGCCTCGGGACCACAGGTAAGACCAAATTTTCTGCTGCAAGAAAGCTGCCTGGTGAACTCAAGACACAGGCCCACAGGAACAGCTGAAGACCTGTAGAGAGGAAAAACTACACACCCGAAAGCAGAACACTCTGTCCCCATAACTGACTGAAAGAGAGGAAAACAGGTCTACAGCACTCCTGACACACAGGCTTATAGGACAGTCTAGCCACTGTCAGAAATAGCAGAACAAAGTAACACTAGAGATAATCTGATGGCGAGAGGCAAGCGCAGGAACCCAAGGAACAGAAACCAAGACTACATGCCATCATCGGAGCCCAATTCTCCCACCAAAACAAACATGGAATATCCAAACACACCAGAAAAGCAAGATCTAGTTTCAAAATCATATTTGATCATGATGCTGGAGGACTTCAAGAAAGACATGAACACACTTAGGGAAGCACAGGAAAACATTAATAAACAAGTAAAAGCCTACAGAGAGGAATCGCAAAAATCCCTGAAAGAATTCCAGGAAAACACAATCAAACAGTTGAAGGAATTAAAAATGGAAATAGAAGCAATCAAGAAAGAACACATGGAAACAACCCTGGATATAGAAAACCAAAAGAAGAGACAAGGAGCTGTAGATACAAGCTTCACCAACAGAATACAAGAGATGGAAGAGAGAATCTCAGGAGCAGAAGATTCCATAGAAATCATTGACTCAACTGTCAAAGATAATGTAAAGCGGAAAAAGCTACTGGTCCAAAACATACAGGAAATCCAGGACTCAATGAGAAGATCAAACCTAAGGATAATAGGTATAGAAGAGAGTGAAGACTCCCAGCTCAAAGGACCAGTAAATATCTTCAACAAAATCATAGAAGAAAACTTCCCTAACCTAAATAAAGAGATACCCATAGACATACAAGAAGCCTACAGAACTCCAAATAGATTGGACCAGAAAAGAAACACCTCCCGTCACATAATTGTCAAAACACCAAACGCACAAAATAAAGAAAGAATATTAAAAGCAGTAAGGGAAAAAGGTCAAGTAACATATAAAGGGAGACCTATCAGAATCACACCAGACTTCTCGCCAGAAACTATGAAGGCCAGAAGATCCTGGACTGATGTTATACAGACCCTAAGAGAACACAAATGCCAGCCCAGGTTACTGTATCCAGCAAAACTCTCAATTAACATTGATGGAGAAACCAAGATATTCCATGACAAAACCAAATTTACACAATATCTTTCTACAAATCCAGCACTACAAAGGATAATAAATGGTAAAGCCCAACATAAGGAGGCAAGCTATACCCTAGAAGAAGCAAGAAACTAATCGTCTTGGCAACAAAACAAAGAGAATGAAAGCACACAAACATAACCTCACATCCAAATATGAATATAACGGGAAGCAATAATCACTATTCCTTAATATCTCTCAATATCAATGGCCTCAACTCCCCAATAAAAAGACATAGATTAACAAACTGGATACGCAACGAGGACCCTGCATTCTGCTGCCTACAGGAAACACACCTCAGAGACAAAGACAGACACTACCTCAGAGTGAAAGGCTGGAAAACAACTTTCCAAGCAAATGGTCAGAAGAAGCAAGCTGGAGTAGCCATTCTAATATCAAATAAAATCAATTTCCAACTAAAAGTCATCAAAAAAGATAAGGAAGGACACTTCATATTCATCAAAGGAAAAATCAACCAAGATGAACTCTCAATCCTAAATATCTATGCCCCAAATACAAGGGCACCTACATACGTAAAAGAAACCTTACTAAAGCTCAAAACACACATTGCACCTCACACAATAATAGTGGGAGATTTCAACACCCCACTCTCATCAATGGACAGATCATGGAAACAGAAATTAAACAGTGATGTCGACAGACTAAGAGAAGTCATGAGCCAAATGGACTTAACGGATATTTATAGAACATTCTATCCTAAAGCAAAAGGATATACCTTCTTCTCAGCTCCTCATGGTACTTTCTCCAAAATTGACCATATAATTGGTCAAAAAATGGGCCTCAACAGGTACAGAAAGATAGAAATAATCCCATGCGTGCTATCGGACCACCACGGCCTAAAACTGGTCTTCAATAACAATAAGGGAAGAATGCCCACATATACGTGGAAATTGAACAATGCTCTACTCAATGATAACCTGGTCAAGGAAGAAATAAAGAAAGAAATTAAAAACTTTTTAGAATTTAATGAAAATGAAGATACAACATACTCAAACTTATGGGACACAATGAAAGCTGTGCTAAGAGGAAAACTCATAGCGCTGAGTGCCTGCAGAAAGAAACAGGAAAGAGCATATGTCAGCAGCTTGACAGCACATCTAAAAGCTCTAGAACAAAAAGAAGCAAATACACCCAGGAGGAGTAGAAGGCAGGAAATAATCAAACTCAGAGCTGAAATCAACCAAGTAGAAACAAAAAGGGCCATAGAAAGAATCAACAGAACCAAAAGTTGGTTCTTTGAGAAAATCAACAAGATAGATAAACCCTTAGCCAGACTAACGAGAGGACACAGAGAGTGTGTCCAAATTAACAAAATCAGAAATGAAAAGGGAGACATAACTACAGATTCGGAGGAAATTCAAAAAATCATCAGATCTTACTATAAAAACCTATATTCAACAAAATTTGAAAATCTTCAGGAAATGGACAATTTCCTAGACAGATACCAGGTATCGAAGTTAAATCAGGAACAGATAAACCAGTTAAACAACCCCATAACTCCTAAGGAAATAGAAGCAGTCATTAAAGGTCTCCCAACCAAAAAGAGCCCAGGTCCAGACGGGTTTAGTGCAGAATTCTATCAAACCTTCATAGAAGACCTCATACCAATATTATCCAAACTATTCCACAAAATTGAAACAGATGGAGCCCTACCGAATTCCTTCTACGAAGCCACAATTACTCTTATACCTAAACCACACAAAGACACAACAAAGAAAGAGAACTTCAGACCAATTTCCCTTATGAATATCGACGCAAAAATACTCAATAAAGTTCTGGCAAACCGAATTCAAGAGCACATCAAAACAATCATCCACCATGATCAAGTAGGCTTCATCCCAGGCATGCAGGGATGGTTTAATATACGGAAAACCATCAACGTGATCCATCATATAAACAAACTGAAAGAACAGAACCACATGATCATTTCATTAGATGCTGAGAAAGCATTTGACAAAATTCAACACCCCTTCATGATAAAAGTCCTGGAAAGAATAGGAATTCAAGGCCCATACCTAAACATAGTAAAAGCCATATACAGCAAACCAGTTGCTAACATTAAACTAAATGGAGAGAAACTTGAAGCAATCCCACTAAAATCAGGTACTAGACAAGGCTGCCCACTCTCTCCCTACTTATTCAATATAGTTCTTGAAGTTCTAGCCAGAGCAATCAGACAATAAAAGGAGATCAAAGGGATACAGATCGGAAAAGAAGAGGTCAAAATATCACTATTTGCAGATGACATGATAGTATATTTAAGTGATCCCAAAAGTTCCACCAGAGAACTACTAAAGCTGATAAACAACTTCAGCAAAGTGGCTGGGTATAAAATTAACTCAAATAAATCAGTAGCCTTCCTCTATACAAAAGAGAAACAAGCCGAGAAAGAAATTAGGGAAACGACACCCTTCATAATAGACCCAAATAATATAAAGTACCTCGGTGTGACTTTAACCAAGCAAGTAAAAGATCTGTACAATAAGAACTTCAAGACACTGAGGAAAGAAATTGAAGAAGACCTCAGAAGATGGAAAGATCTCCCATGCTCATGGATTGGCAGGATTAATATAGTAAAAATGGCCATTTTACCAAAAGCAATCTACAGATTCAATGCAATCCCCATCAAAATACCAATCCAATTCTTCAAAGAGTTAGACAGAACAATTTGCAAATTCATCTGGAATAACAAAAAACCCAGGATAGCTAAAGCTATCCTCAACAATAAAAGAACTTCAGGGGGAATCACTATCCCTGAACTCAAGCAGTATTACAGAGCAATAGTGATAAAAACTGCATGGTATTGGTACAGAGACAGACAGATAGACCAATGGAATAGAATTGAAGACCCAGAAATGAACCCACACACCTATGGTCACTTGATCTTTGACAAAGGAGCCAAAACCATCCAATGGAAAAAAGATAGCATTTTCAGCAAATGGTGCTGGTTCAACTGGAGGGCAACATGTAGAAGAATGCAGATCGATCCATGCCTATCACCCTGTACAAAGCTTAAGTCCAAGTGGATCAAGGACCTCCACATCAAACCAGACACACTCAAACTAATAGAAGAAAAACTAGGGAAGCATCTGGAACACATGGGCACTGGAAAAAATTTCCTGAACAAAACACCAATGGCTCATGCTCTAAGATCAAGAATCGACAAATGGGATCTCATAAAACTGCAAAGCTTCTGTAAGGCAAAGGACACTGTGGTTAGGACAAAACGGCAACCAACAGATTGGGAAAAGATCTTTACCAATCCTACAACAGATAGAGGCCTTATATCCAAAATATACAAAGAACTCAAGAAGTTAGACCGCAGGGAAACAAATAACCCTATTAAAAAATGGGGTTCAGAGCTAAACAAAGAATTCACAGCTGAGGAATGCCGAATGGCTGAGAAACACCTAAAGAAATGTTCAACATCTTTAGTCATAAGGGAAATGCAAATCAAAACAACCCTGAGATTTCACCTCACACCAGTGCGATTGGCTAAGATCAAAAACTCAGGTGACAGCAGATGCTGGCGAGGATGTGGAGAAAGAGGAACACTCCTCCATTGTTGGTGGGATTGCAGACTGGTAAAACCATTCTGGAAATCAGTCTGGAGGTTCCTCAGAAAATTGGACATTGAACTGCCTGAGGATCCAGCTATACCTCTCTTGGGCATATACCCAAAATGTGCCTCAACATATAAAAGAGACACGTGCTCCACTATGTTCATCGCAGCCTTTTTTATAATAGCCAGAAAATGGAAAGAACCCAGATGCCCTTCAACAGAGGAATGGATACAGAAAATGTGGTACATCTACACAATGGAATATTACTCAGCTATCAAAAACAACGAGTTTATGAAATTCGTAGGCAAATGGTTGGAACTGGAAAATATCATCCTGAGTGAGCTAACCCAATCACAGAAAGACATACATGGTATGCACTCATTGATAAGTGGCTATTAGCCCAAATGCTTGAATTACCCTAGATCCCTAGAACAAACGAAACTCAAGACGGATGATCAAAATGTGAATGCTTCACTCCTTCTTTAAATGAGGAAAAAGAATACCCTTGGCAGGGAAGGGAGAGGCAAAGATTAAAACAGAGACTGAAGGAACACCCATTCAGAGCCTGCCCCACATGTGGCCCATACATATACAGCCACCCAATTAGACAAGATGGATGAAGCAAAGAAGTGCAGACCGACAGGAGCCGGATGTAGATCGCTCCTGAGAGACACAGCCAGAATACAGCAAATATAGAGGCGAATGCCAGCAGCAAACCACTGAACTGAGAATAGGTCCCCTATTGAAGGAATCAGAGAAAGAACTGGAAGAGCTTGAAGGGGCTCGAGACCCCAAAAGTACAACAATGCCAAGCAACCAGAGCTTCCAGGGACTAAGCCACTACCTAAAGACTATACATGGACTGACCCTGGACTCTGTCCCCATAGGTAGCAATGAATATCCTAGTAAGAGCACCAGTGGAAGGGGAAGCCCTGGGTCCTGCTAAGACTGAACCCCCTGTGAACTAGTCTATGGGGGGAGGGCGGCAATGGGGGGAGGGTTGGGAAGGGAACACCCATAAGGAAGGGGAGGGGGGAGGGGGATGTTTGCCCGGAAACCGGGAAAGGGAATAACACTCGAAATGTATATAAGAAATACTCAAGTTAATAAAAAAAAAATAAAAAAAAAATAAAGGAAAAAAAATAAAAAAAAAAAAGAATGGGGGAATCAACTCTACAAAGTTATGCTCTGACCTCTACAACACACACACACACACACACACACACACACACAATTAATAAATAAATAAATAAATAAATATAATTTTAAGTTATGGGATCTATTACCTTTGTTTAACCCCAAACACGATGGGAAAAATTAATAAATCCAGAATCTGCAACTAAATACAGAATTTTTTTCTCTTTCAGCATACCCTTAGAGAGATATCTAAAGATATTCTAACCATTCGTTGAGTAGAATTTTTGAAAGGAGAATCATTAGAAAGATCCTACTAACAAAATCTTTTCACTTCCATTTTCTGTGACAATTCTTTGATGGTAATAATGTTAGAGAGCAGAAAAGCAGAGTGGAAAAATAAAGCAATATCTTAACACATGCTTAGATTAGCATGGTCATAGACGTCCTAGGATTCTGGAACTCCAAAAGATAGAAATGTATTGCTGTGTGAAGTGTTAAACTTTTAATTTGAGGTGACTCACTTAAACTGAAATATAACAACTTGATATAGTCTATTCTGAAATGGCATTATTCTCACAGCTATTTGTCCTGCTTTACACACAGACTGAGCCCTTTCATAAACTTTGATATGGTGATAGGAAGCTATGCTGAATTCTGTATGACAAGAAATAACCCACATTCTGAATAAAAGTTCATGAATATATCTGAACTCTATTGTCCTTTGCCCCAAACAGTAAGTGGACAGTTGGGGAGAGAGGCCCTGAATATGTGCCTGAATGAGTGTCAGCTTAAGATTTTATTCAGGAACACTGACTTATCAACATGCACAAGTCAAAAGATGTACTTTATCATCAGAATTCAATCATGAGGTTCCCACTTGCCTCAACTTATCTAGATCCCTAGGAAAATCAAGCCTCTTCTTTATATAAAGTGGTATAAGGTTGTCTCAGGACTACCGAGGTGAGTTGGTTCTCTCCTTCTACTATGTGAGTCCCACAGATCCAGCTCTGATCATCAGGCTTGGTGTCAGAGGTTTACGACCAAAAGGAAAAAAAATACGTTAGACTAACAGAATTAAAATTTTCTTTTTTTCTATTTTCTTATATAACTGGCAAAACTATTTTCAGTAGTGAATTAGAGGTTTGAAAAGTCTGAGGATGAAGTGCCTAGAAACATTTCTGTTTGAACAATCCTTTACTTGAATCTATCACATGATACATGTTGATACTGATCAGTTCTCCAGCCTAACAGTGTCCAACTGTGAGTTTCTGTTTGTCTAACCTGAAGGAGAGCTCATACTTTAGAGTCATTTACCAAATGCTAATTCCTTTACATATACTATCTTGGTTAATCTTGTCATTCATGAACATCTTCATAGTATCTTTACAGATAAGGAACTAAGGCAAGACACCACTCACATGGGTACAGCTAAGTTTTAGGACCCATTTTAACCTTTATCTGTCTAAATCTAAAATCAAGCCTTCCTTTTCAGTTTGCTCTTGTCAAACACATGTTCAGGCAAAAGCAACAGATCAAGCCTTTGTTCTGAGAGTTTCTAGTGTTGCCAACATTGACCAATGAAGACACACAGAATTTTATAAAAATTTTTACTTTCTTATTTTCAGAGTTTAGACAAGATTCTTGAGAGTATACATGAAACTCTTGAATGGAATATCTATTGTTTCTCAGGACATTCTTCAATAACAATATTTTGATAAGTATATGTAGCCAAGTTGACGTTATAACACACACTTACAATACCAGAACCAGTAAGGCTGAGGCAAGAAATTTCTAACTTCAAGGCCAACCTTTAACTCCAAAATCCAACTCAAACATAGCAATATCTTGCCTACCCAAACTTCCAAAGAAAGAAAGAGAGAAGGAAGAGGAAGCAAGAAGGAAGGAAGAGGAGGGGGAGAAGGAGGAGGAGGAAGAAGACAAAGGGGAAAAGGAGGAGGAGGAAGAGAAGAAGGACAAGGAGAAGGAGGAGAAGGTGGAAGAGGAATAGGAGGAGGAGGATTAGGAGGAGGAGAAGAAAGAGAAGAAAAGAAGAGGAAGAGGAGGAGGAAGGAGAAGAAGAAGAAGAAGAAGAAGAAGAAGAAGAAGAAGAAGAAGAAGAAGAAGAAGAAGAAGAAGAAGAAGAAGAAGAAGAAGAAGAAGAAGAAGAAAAGAAGAAGAAGAAGAAGAAGAAGAAGAAGAAGAAGAAGAAGAAGAAGAAGAAGAAGAAGAAGAAGAAGAAGAAGAAGAAGAAGAAGAAGAAGAAGAAGAAGAAGAAGAGATAACTTGCATAAGACTGTGCACCAAAGTGCCGTGGTAGTTACTCAAATTCATTTGAGGTTATAAATGTAACTTTTAAAAAGTAGGATACAGGCCAGTGCAGAGAGTCAGTGGGTAAGGGCACTTGCCACCAAGATCCATGACATGAGTCCAATCCCCAAAGACCCACATGGTAGAAGGATAGAATATGTTTTCTATGTAAGTTGTCCTCTTTCTCCACACATATGTCACAGCATGCACAAACTCCACTTCAAACACATACTCGCAAAAAATTAAGTACATTTATTTTTTTTCTACTTAAAATCTATGATTAGGCTTCATCTGCTGTTTAATTCAAGCTTACTAGGAGGTTAGTATTTTAGAACAAACAGAGTTAAGTTACTGCCTTACCTCTCTGAATAGGCTCTTCCTATCACCTTGGGCAAAGTACTTGCTAAAGGGATTTTCTTCCTAATCTTTTTCAGAGAAGTGTATATTTCCTATTATTAAGAAAGGAGAAAGAAACCTGGATATTCACATGCCCACCCCCCTCCCAACTGTAAAAATATGAGACAGAAGGACTGTTCATGCCCGGAAACCCCAGAGGAAATCAGTTGCTCCTTGAGATAAAAGCCAAGGTATAAAACCCGTAAAGGGGTCAGATCAAGCATAGAAAAACCATGAGGTCCTTCTTGCTTATGGGGGTCATCTATTCCACACTTGCAATTGCTCCTGTTCAGTTTGACAGGTAAATTTCCCTTCCTATTGTCGTCTCTGGGTGAAAAGAAGAATTAAGGAATATGTCTTTAAAAGTCACTGAGATTTGTTTCTTTGGTTTCTGTCTTTTATCTACATAAAGGGAGAAGGTATTCCGTGTGAAACTCCAGGATGAAAAGCAAGCAAGTATCTTGAAGAACTTGACCCAAACCATTGAGGTAAAATACTCAGAGGGGTCTTACATCTTTCTTTTCTATTCTCTAAGAGATAATCCTTTGATTTTGTCTTCAATGCCCATGGGCTATGAAAGGTTGACAAACAGCGAGAAATGACAGGAACCATTGGTAGAACTCAGCCAGGAGCCAGCACCTCCCTTAGTTTTGTTTCAAGTTTCACTGATTTTCCTTCTGGCTTTATAAGCAACAGCTCCTAAGTAAATCTGTAAAACAAGGGGCATTCTGGGTGCCTTTCTCATTGTCTTCTTTCACTCCTGTGAATCCCCCCACCCCCAACATCCACTCCAGTTTCTTCTGCTGACTTCTGTTCAAGTATAATCTGATGAGAGTAAAGTACTGGCTTGCCAATAGTGAGTACACTTTCAAAAGAAATCCTTAAGTGTAAAGCAGTATCTTAAAATCCAACAGAAAAGAGAGCATTTTTTCTATCCTGGGTTCAGCCACTCCTTTTACACAAGTCACCTTGTCCCAGTCACCTTACTCTTATGCCATGTTCACCATCAGACTTACAATGTAACACTCTTAAAACAGAGAACCTGACCTAAGAAGATAGTAACTGAAACCACTCACATTACACCTCGGATTAAAACCCAGAGCCAAGCCTGGCTTTCATTCCAATCACTCTCTTCAGTCAAACCAGTCAAAAGTTCTGCATATTCTAATTCCTAAATATTCTTCACATCCACACGATCAACACCCCTGTGCTGCTCTGGCCTGTCTCAGACTGGAACAATTCCGGTGTCTCTTCACTAGAACACCAGTGTCCAGCATTTTTGTTCTGCCTCCCACAAAGTCACGTGTTCACTGCGATCTTTAAACTTGACAACTGTGCTTCCTCATTTGAAAATGTCCACAAGCGCAGCATGTTCTTCAAAGCCAGGTGTAAGGGTTCAAATCCTAGTTCTATAGTGGCTTTGTGGCCCTTAGAAGTTACAGAAGCCACTGCCTGCAACATGTAGCTGATCATCGCCTGCTCTCCAGTCATAGGAGCATCACTAAGTAGGCACAGTAACAAATATCACAAGGGACTTCTGTGAACAAAAGCTATGAAAGCCTTTGGCAGTGATTAGTGTGGCCAGAGACCTCCATGATTTGCCATATGGATACTCTTTTTAGTCCCCAGCCCCTCTTCTCTGTTTCCTGCCCCTGGAGATCCACAGACATCACAACTTCACCCACCTTATATCCCTTTTTTTTCACAAAGAATGTTATTTCTAATTCTTTATCTGGCTAAGTCTTCCTGTTTCTACAAGACAGATCAGTCCATAGCTCCAGCAGGAAACTGCCTTGTTCTTTTTGTAAGGATACCCTGCTCGTTCCTCTGCTGCTAGCTAACATGGTGGAAATATTTGTGTGCAGCTTTGTCAGGTACACACAACCTCCTCTTATAACTTCCCTATGGGGCTCTTCTGTGACACACCTATATGCTTGCTACTTAATATTCACAACAGTCTTTAGAGCATGAAATCCTTCCTCCACATTTTCTTGCTATAGCACAGATATTGTTATTATGATATCTAGCCTATAAACTAACTCCTGATATGTACAACTTGTTCTACGATGTTTCAAAGTAAACAGATGTGTTGATTGGTTCGTAAAAAACTCATGTTGTCCCATAGTGGACTGCCCAAAACCTGACATGTGTTGTAACTAAGAGACATCCACAGTGACTTGGACCACACCTCAATCTCAGTGTCATGGCAGAAACTGAGCAGCTCCCTCACATCTCCCAGGTGGGGTGTGATGGTGGAGACTGGACATCATCGTCACATCTCCCAGACTGGGAATTTGTATTTCACTAGGTTTCAAAATTGACTATTATTTTAAAGAAACTTAAGAGCTGGAACCTTCTCAAACTATTTTAACATAAATGCTGTTCTTGTGGGCTCATGTGTTAAATTTGCTGAAATTTCCAGGTATGGGAATATAGCAACCAGGACATTAGCACTCACGATATCTCAGGACATATGTCCACCTCACTACATCTATAGTACCCACCAAGGAAGCCGGGCGACCACATTTTTAAAATTAAAGCACACTGAAAAATAATGTTTCAGTGTTTTGACCAAGGACATATTACTAAAATAGAAAATTTTAAAAAGAAGATTAATAAATTGTACCTTCTTGTCAGCTATAAACTTTACCAGAATTCTAAAATTCACAGGGAAATTCATGGGACAAGCCAAAATATCATAAAAGCTAAATTACTGTCAAGTGTGGCCAAATCAATTATTAAATAATCATGTTGATACCCAGTAAAACATGATTAATCAAGGGTTGTCTCTTTTATTTGCTCTGATAAATGCATTATTCCAAAATGTTAGTTAGTACGAATGATTTCTTTCCTACTATTTTATAGTCAACAGCTCTTAAATACATTTGTTTTTTAAAAAAGATTCTCATTAGCTTATTAGTTACACAAACCCTACACCCCTTTATGCTGCACAATGCACGGCCAGTGTGGGTCTAATACCTATATGTACTATAGAGTGTTTCCTCTCCTGTGTGGGGGAGCCTATAGATACCCATATAAAAGCAGAGGCCAAAGAAATTAACAAATGCCTTTATCACTCTAGCTTATTCCTTTGAGAATGTATTTCTTACTGAACCCAGCAACCAGCAAGCCCCAAAACAGAATCCTCGTGTTTTTACACCCCAGATTTCTAAAGGTACAGGTATACAGCTACACTCAGCATCTTAAAATTCATACGTGTTTGGCAAACAAACAAGCACAGTTATCAATGGTCTTGTCTTGTAGCTTGACTTCTGGTATCCAGATGCTATCCATGATATTGCTGTTAATATGACTGTGGATTTCCGAGTTACTGAGAAGGAATCTCAGACTATCCAGTCTACCTTGGAACAACATAAAATGGACTATGAGTAAGTCCTGGGCAAATATCCATCTATATTTCATAGAGTTTGGGTAACCTTAAAATCTTTAGGATTTTTTTTAAAAAGTCCTTGAGGTATCAGGGGTTGGATTTTATACATGAGCGCACTAAGTTTTCATCATTTCCAAACCTCTCTCCATCCTCAAACTCTTCCTGTGTCTTTCCATTTACACCCTCTGGAATTCATGACTTCATCTTCTATAATCATTATTGATACACACACAAGCATACCCTTACTGAGTCTACTTAGTGTTCCTTGTATGTATGTATGTTTAGGGATGACCACATGGGACTATATAAGCTGAAGAAAACTGATAATCCCTTCTTCAGCAGTTATCAGCTTCTTGTAGATCTTCATCTAGTGGTGGGTCTTGTGATATTTGTCCCATCCACGTTGACATGTTGACTTGTATGGTTATGATGAAGATATTGTATAGGCAGCTATATTGTTGGGACTTCATGAATTTTGTGGCAAACCCGTTGTGTCTAGAAGTCATTGTCGCACATTGGGAGTCTGGGTCCTCTGATTCTTACAGTCCTTCTCTCTCTTCTAAGATGCTGCCCAAGCCTTAGGTAAATATATACATATACATATATATATATATATATATATATATATATATATATTCTCTTCAATGGTGACCTGTCCAGCCATGAACCTTTCTAAGTTTCCATCTCTTGCAAAATGAAGCTTCTTTGGTGAGAGGTGAAAGGTAAATCTATCTATGGGTGTATGGATAGCATATGGGTTTAGCATATAGTAAGAAGCTATATTGATTTAGGAAATTGGCAGTAATGGGTTGTTCTCTAGGTCAGTGGTTCTCAACCTATTATGGCTCCTTTAGCAAACCTGAATTTCCAAAAATATTTACACTACAATTCATAACAGTAACAAGGTTATAGTTATGAAGAAGCGACAAGAATAATTTTATGGTGGGGGTCACCATAGCATGAGGAACTGTATTAAAGGATCATAGCATTAGGAAGATTGGGAATGACTACTCTTAAGGTTTATGACCTCTCCAACCATGGGTCTACAGTACCAGGCATGAATTCCCTCCTACTGAATGGGCTTAAAGTCCAACTAAACAGCTATTGTTCACTCTTAAAATAAAAGTGCAATTGGCTGGACAAGGTGGCACATACCTTTGATCCCAGCTCTATGGAGGCATAAGCAGGAAGATCTCTTTGAGTTCAAGGACAATCTGGTCTACATAGAAAATTCCAGGACAGCCATGACTACATAAGAGACAGAGTAGGTACTGTCACAAACCCCACCAAAAAAAGAAAGCAAGGAAGGAAGGAAGGAAGAAAAAAGAAGAAAGAAAGGAAAGGAAAGGAAAGGAAAGGAAAGGAAAGGAAAGGAAAGGAAAGGAAAGGAAAGGAAAGGAAAGGAAAGGAAAGGAAAGGAAGATAGAATGTGGCTATGATAAATCATCACTATTGTACCACTGGGGATATCTTGCCTTACCAGATGGTCATTGTTAAGGGTGAATAGGTTTATAACCAGGTAGACTTGTTGAATGTCTCTCTCCTGTAGCAGCCTGCAATACACCCCCTGATATTGTAAAAGGATCACCTCAGGAAAAATGTTTCCACATCAGTTTCACCTCAATGGTACTAAGTCCTGTGTCTGAAATATATAGTGTCTTCAGTAACATGCTCTTACCTTCAAGTTCTGGGAAGCAACCAAGGGAAATGGTAATAGCCTATATTGTTTTTGGGCAGGTGGGGGGTGCCTTGGACCCCTTGACCAACAGCACTGGGGTTTTGTGTATCTGTGGCTTCTTGCAGGGGACCATTATCACTTCATGTGGCAGAATTCCACTATTATCTCTGTGGGTGTGTTTAAGTAAGTTTATAAAACAATGTTTTTTCCCTATGGCTTTTTCAAATACTCTTGGTGTTCTTTATCTGTCCTTTCTCCTTCTACCCTCCTTGGGTAAGCACTTTTCCCTATTTATTCCCTGCTCCCTTTCTACTTTACTGACTTCTGCAATTATTCTAGGTTATGTACTCACATCTAAAGAGTTGGAACTCGGTATCACAAATAGAAGAGAGCATATGGCATTTGGCATTTATCCTCCTGGGTCAGGGTTACCTCATTCAGTAAAATACTTTCCTGTTCCATCCATACAATGGAACTAGTTTTAAATTGGGCCTGCTAAATACTAAAGTGCTATCTATACAAGATAAAATTCACAGTTTCTTTCAGACTACTGGAGTATGTTTGTAGAGGCGATAGGGTTATTGACAGTTCACACTCTATTTACATTTGCTCTAATCTGCTCCATAAGCAGAGAGTTCAGACGTGAACCAGCAGTAGCCTGAGCAAGGGCACAACACTACCACTGATTGGAAGTCAGCCCAGGGTACATAAGCTATGTGAGCTATGGATAGTGGCCAGCACTCTGTGTGTGTGTGTGTGTGTGTGTGTGTGTGTGTGTGTGTGTGTGTGTGTCCATTCACACATATCAAATAGAAAGAGAATATAATTAATCAACCAATCATAGTCTAGGAGATAAAACTGACCTCATCAAAATAAAAATGAAGCACTAGAACAAGATTTAAACTGCAGAAGAGACACTTTTAAAATAACTGGTTACAAAATAACTCATTCTGCTCCACAGAATAGTAAAAGGGACTTACAATTGGCTGAACAACAACCATGAGCCATATATCAGTCTGAGTCTTGGGGCCATGGACACACACACACAAAGACCCTTATGGTGAATATCATAAACAAATTCACAGTTTAGAAAATAAACTTGAAACACTCTGATGGCACTGGGGGACACCGTTATAACCTCAACTTTCTGTTGTCATGTTAAACACCAGTAAACACTACCTCTTTCTTTTTGAACTTCCTATATCATATTTCACTGTAGACCTTAATGATTTAATTCAAAAGGGCTTTTTCGTCCTGCTGAGGTAAAAATTATTAATGTCTATGATATATTGCATAGTGAGGTGAATTGTGACTCACTATAGCTTAAATAGATTTATGATAATGTACAGTATCATAAACACATTATTGCTTGAAATGATAAGGAAATGCATTCATTAAAAAAGTATGAAGACATTTGTATTCCTAGTTTTTAAAATAAAAATATTATTGTAATAATTATAGATCACCATTTTTGGTTTTGTTGCTTCAAGAAGATTATCATAGTAATAAGGAAATGTAAGCATTTAAGCTTACAATTAACATGCTTGTATATGCTCTTCTACATTTTAATAAATGGGACTATAAAAATCGAACAAGTACTTTGCAGAATTCTCATATTTCAGTACCAAGGTTAGAGGAAACCCCTAGGACATTCTGGCTTCCATTATTACACTACATTCAGCTAGCATCTTGATCTTTTCATCTGAAAGAATTGGCTCCTCCCCTCTAAATAATGCTGGGCACTGGGTCTCTAGACTTGTGGGGGTCCCTATAAACACTATGGCTGGCAGAGAAATGATGTTTATGAGGCAAGAAGGAAAGAAATCCAGTTCAACGAGACTTAGCAGGTCTGGGTTCAAACTTCTGGAGTCTGACCCTGAGCAGTTTATTTTCGATGTATTTAAGCATAGAACAACGTTGGAAAATAATTTCCTTGTGACATTTAAGGCATGACTGCATCAAAATTCCTTTGCAAATTACCTGTGATGTCTTCCATAAAAATGGGTTCTATTGGCTGACAAACAATGCTCAGATTAAGGGTCTAGGAAATAAGGGTCTGGGACAAGCATAATAGTAAATTATTTTGCAGAGTACATGGGACTTCTCTCATAAGAATTGGTTTAATTGACTGAGAACCAACCCTCAACTGTCTGGGGGATTTGAATGAGGCTGGGTTCTACAGTAGCAAAGGATCACTGGATTATAAACTACATCCAGCTTTCTGGGCAGAAAACAAGTGTAAATGCTTTCTGTTACATAAAAAATCCTGTGTGAGTTAAACTACTGGTTTCTCTAGTGCTATCTGTGAGCACAAAACCTCATGCCCTCTACATAGATTCACTGCATAACCAGGCTTCTCACTTGTGATTTGTGCTCCAGTGGCTACCCTTCAATTTACCTAATTAATAGAGACCTGATATCAATCCCTAGTATTAATTAATTTTCCACACAAAGTACCTAGCCCAAACTGAATTCTAGCCCAGCCGAATTCTATAAAATCTAGCTTGAACAGCAGGATCGAAAAACAACAAACAAACAAAAAAAGACTTCCATTTTCCAAAAATGAAGACTTCCATTTTCCTTATTACCATTCTAATGGAGATGAATAGCGCAATGCTTGACATGACCTTAGACAGCCAAGTGAATCAGTGGAAGACTGAGGCAAGGGGCCAACACCACACATTTAATCAGATGCCTGTCTTTCTCCTCTTGGGTCCTCCAGGCCTCTCTCATCTGAAATAGTCCTGACTCTATAGAGGTGTGAATGAGATCCTCACAAATGTCACTTCATCCCAGATAGTTTCTTGCTTCCTGCATCAAGAAGCAAAATGTGACACTAATTATAGACTTATCTATCTATGACTGGGTTTCTAGAAAGTGTCTCAATTTAGCTATAGACATGGGAAAGTCATGTGATTAAATACCTTCCTCACAAATGTAAATATAGAAGGTGATCTGTAAAGACAAAAACCATTTAAAACTCTACATTCAAGGACATAATTTATTTGCATGTGAATTATGTGCATTTCTTGGTGTTAGTCACAGAAGAGAGTTCTAGAACAAAAAATGTCAACTTTTGTTCAAGACACCAGGCCAACAAGACCATAGAAGCTAGCTTGATAAGATAATTCACTTAAGCACTCTTTGTTAAACAGTGCACACACAAACCATTATTCAGTTTAAAGGATCAATACCTAATAGCTATTAATTTTCAGAAAATTCAGCTACTAAAGTAGACTTGATTTTAAAGTACCATACATGCTTAGTTCCTTGTTATTTATACTTTTATACAATTATAAAAAGCAAAATCTAAAACACAAATAATGAGTATATACTAACAATCCCAAAGAGACTGGCACATGGGTATTGGAAGGAAAATGCACATACTGGACGGGGTATCAGGGGTATACACACCATTTCAACTCAACTCTTAAAACTCTGAGTGATTTTATGACTTTTTCATATTGAGATTGCCTTTTCTTTGATCAAAAGTTAAAGTTGGAAAATAAAGTTATTCATAAAAATTAATTTAGAAATCAGCTGTTAATACAATAAAACTCAAATGGTACAATAGAATAAAATGCTAGTAAGAACTACCCAAGATTACATGGAAATGCAAGTTAAAATGTACAAACTCACACAGTAACATTCAACACTCTAGGTCAACGGTTGATTACCTAATAATGTTCATACACATAAAATTCACGCTCTGCATCCACCCTGTTGATGATTGTTTCAATCAGTTAAAGCTAACGATTTACTCTGTATACTAGTTCATTCATTTCTCTTCCTGCTCTGCAGACACTTCTACACATTATCTGCTCAAGCATATAACAAGATTGTGAGCTTGACTGCAAGAACTAAAGATGTATTGATCATGGGAAAAACAAAACTAAACTAAACTAAACTAAAACAAACAAAAACAGAAGAGTGTGGTAGGTGTGAAGGGGGAACGATTCTGAATCAAAGCTGCTTGCATTCAGGCTCATCCCAATCAGGTGTTTGGCACTATTTAAAATAGGGTTAATAAAGGGAGCTACTTCACACGGTTTCCTTGAGGAGAGACTGGTTCTGTATGGCTGGTTCCTTTTATTAGCTCAGGAGGAAAGGCCATTTATATGCATGAGTATATGAGCCCTCACACACACACACACACACACACACACACACACACACACACACACAAATACATTCAGTGCAACAGAGAACTGAAGGCTTCTATTAGATATTCTTCCTCCCTCTAGAGAACAAGTCTAATGCCATAATGTTTATTTTCAATATATGATATGCCACAGACATTAAGGAATCTATGTCAGCAAATCCAGAGTTTAATACCCATGGTAACCCAATTAGGAGATTGTCAAATTCAATTGTGAAGAAACCTAAAAACATATTTTTAAAATAGGTCTGCTATAACATGAGCACCAAGAGTCCAGACCAATTGTACAAAACACCCAACAATGATGCCATCTCTCTCACACACACATGCACACAGACACACATGCATACACATACACATAGGAACACACAGATGCATACATGCATACTCATGCTCATAGCAGTGAAACACTTGCCCATACTTCTCTAATCTTTCTTTTTTTAAAGATTTATTCATTTATTATATATAAGTACACTGTAACTGTCTTCAGATACACCAGAAAGGGGAATCGGATCTCTTTACAGATGGTTGTGAGCCACCATGTGGTTGCCGGGAATTGAACTCAGGACCTCTGGTGCTCCCAACTGCTGAGCCATCTCTCCAGCCCTCTAATCTTTCTCTGATAACTCTAAAAGTAGCCTTAAAATTGAAGTCCATCTGGCCCCTTCTCAGAACCAAGTGGAGGCTCACTGACTTTGAAAAACAAAACTTCCAAGGGAAAGGGAGGACTGAAAAACCTGACCAAAATTTCTAAAAGCAATGAAGACTATGACCCAATGGCCTTGCACAAAGCTCTCATCCTAAAAACTAAGGCACTATTATGCAATGGTTCTGACAATGTCAACAGAGTCAGACATTGTAGGTTCAAATTTTCAATCAAGTGCTTTAGGTTATGGCAGTATTGAAATAGATTTAAGGTCCTCCAGAACCCTATATATAAGAAGTAATAATAGTGCACAACCACTGTTGCTGATAACGTTGACAAGATATAAGCACAGTATCTGATACAAAATAAAGACTTGATAAACATCACCTATGTATATTATTAAATCCACAGTAATACATCATTACTTATCATTTTTCTTCATTTAGAATTAGAATACTTTTCAAACAAAGTAGATGAATCTAGGAAATAATATTTGAGAGAAGTAACTTGATTCCCTCTGCTAAACCTGGCTTCAAGCTAGTAGAAGGGCTCAAAAAAAAATTACATCTGCCACTAGGTCATAATTCCCAGTAAAAGGCTTAACTTGTAGTCCATATCACCAATCGTCTGGTATTGTCATACATTTGTGTAAAGACTGATTTGCCACTTACATAGTTTTAATTTTTGCTGTTGCTATCATGAAAGCCAAATCAACCAGTGTTAAGTCTAAAAATTCTCTTTGATATAAGGTTCAACTTCTCATAAGAAATCGTGTGTGTAAGAGGTATAGATCACTGAGTCACATGACTACAGATAATAAAATTTAGTTAAAGTGTATTAACTCTGTACAGTGGTTATCAACTATGAAATTCACCTCCACTGCTCTAGATTCACTGGATAACTAAGGAATATTGAGGACATCTCACCACCTATTCACAGATCTTCAAAATCTTGGGTGATATATTTGGTCCCATTACAAAAGGGAGAAAAATGAGGATCAGAAAAATACTTAAACTGCTCAAGGTCACATTTAGCATCAAGCAGAAAACTAGAGTTCAGAATCAAAAGCATTTGAACATAAGCTGGTGTTATTTTATTAGATCACTAAGTAAATGATTGCAGATGATTACTAAATGATTACAGAGCACATTTTAAAAAAAAACATATAGCACCTTCCTGAATTCAGGGTTTGCTGCTAACAAAAGGAAAATGTCATCTCATCAGCAAAAGCAGAACACTGTCTTTTAATAGATTTAACAAGAAATAACATAATCCAGACATGAAGATCATTTCCAAAAGTTTTCAATTTGTTCTTTTAAATATTGTTTGAAATGTTTCTATCCTAATGAGCCACTCCCTGTGTCTTAGAATAGAATATATTGATTAGTTCATTAAGAAAACATTGTCATTTTAATCATGATTTTCATAATGTGTTGTTAGAGAGTGAAGTCCTCATAGGCTACAATAACTACCAAGATGTGTTGGACCATGTGAACCAACATCTAGGACAATGTGCTCACTATGTCCTGTTGTCAAATAGGTTGACCCAATATGGTTTGTTTTTAAGCAAGTCATTTCCCAGTAATTCATTCTATCTATCCCTTTTATGTTAACCATGGATTTTAAGACTATGTAAAAGAAGCAAAATGAAACACTTCTAAATCTTCTATAGCTGTAATATAGTATTTAATACACTCAGGAATCAGTAATAGACATCAGTGCAACTTTGCCTTAGTGAGCAATAATATAAAGGCCATCTAAGTAGACTCAATTATATCAATCCCAAGTGTCATTCAACATCCTGTTTGCTCATGAGAAATAGGTTTTTCTATCAAGAGGAGAAATGTTTTAAAAAGAAGAATGCCCTCTTCTAGTTCTATTATTTGCTATGTTTTGACAACTTAATCAACACAATAAAGCAAAGAAATAGAAATAGTAAATAGTAAGTCTAAAGAAGAAGATGCAGTTACTCAAAGAGAAAATAAGTACACTTGGATATATATATCTGAATATATAATTAGTATTTAAAAGTAAAATGTCAATAAAAGTTTAAAACCATTAAGATAAATGTAACCAAAGCAAATATATTCCATATGAATAATAACCAATGTAAAAGTTTACTAGAGAGAATGCCACTTACAAGACTAGTTTAAAATACATGAAATGGTAATCAAAATATATAAAATTCTGCTGAAGTATCAATACAAGTTAGTCTGATTTTAACAAAACTCTTCTCAAACTTATCCATAGTTTAATATCGAAATTTCTATCAAGAAACCACTTTTCTGATGATTTTATTTTCTTAAATTATTCTAACAAATTGTTTTTGAAAATAAGAACATGAAGGTGGCATACCCCCATCATTGAAATTTATCATATGTAAGGACAGTTTCTACTACAGGAATTTCAAAACAAGTTCATGAACCTGGGTAGTAATTGACAAATAAGCAAAAATGCATTCAAATATCTGTGCATATTAAACTGCACATTTGAAACAAAGCTGAAGCATCCCGGATTCTAATCCCTAACTCCAAATACAAAGACATTTTAACTACAGGACTACATTGTGGGTGGGTGAGTGAAGGAGTTCACTGATGAGTCTGTCTGAGTCTGGTCCCAGAAGTCCAAATGGGAGAAGAGAACTGACCCTGGTAAGTTGCCCTTGACCTGAGCACTCACACAAAATAAACAAACAAATGTTAAAAAGTTACAAATTATAAATATATAGTCTTTCTGGGTGATAATTTCCTCACTGGTTAAGTGGTAATAATATTGGCAGGATTAAAAATGTATATGAAACAGAATCTGGCCCATATTAACCAAATTTAGGACAGAGTAGAAGAAAAAAATGAAGGGTAGGAAGTTTGATGTGTTTGGGAGAGGTCTAGGATAGGGATCAAAGCTGAAAATTAAACCTAGGCAGACCTCAGGTAGCCAGTTATTCTCCAGTCTGTGAGATCTTGAAATGGTGAAATGGGTTGACTCAAGAAGAGGTGAAGATTGAAAGTGGAGGTGTAAACTTTTGACACCAGCAGTGTCACCCTCCTCATAACTTTTCTTGACTCTTCACCCTCTCTAAAGCACCCTAGCCATATTCTACCTCTATCATTAGACAAGGTGTTTAAACACAACGTAGGTAAAGTTTAATCAGTATAATGAAGTTTAAAACATTTCTTATGAAGAAAAAGTAACTTAATGTACTTAAAAGCTTAGAGAAATACTTGGTTTATGCTAAGTTCTAAGTCACTGGTTGTTTTACAATCATTGTTATTCAAGCTTCATCCCAAGCATCATACGCTAAAGTCATGCAATTCCATTCTGTACATTTGTGCACTGCTGCCTGTGATACGGGTATTCACGTGTTTGCTTTGGGAAAGTATAAGAACATTATAGTGATAAAAACTATGGGTCAGTTTATGATTTCAAACATGCTGCTATTGTACTGTAAAGGAAAAGGTCATGAATATAATCAATTTTATTTAACTAAATGTTAAATGCTATTATTTAATCATGTAACCAATATAAGATGTATTGGTGAAATATATTACATACAGACTCTTCAAATTTTCATGCATAATGTACATTTACTACAATCTCTACTTCTGGAGAAAGCTGTTTAAAGTTCTGGGTAGCAATATGAGTTCAAAGCCGTCATGAAGTTCAGCATAGCTCAAATAGATGGGGTGGCAGAAGTCATCCAATGGAGATGCCAAGGGCAGAGAATTGAGGAAGTGGACTTTATTTCAGATAAAGGAAAGGAAAGGTCATTTTCCTGCAAATGAAAGATAAAATGTCCTCTTTCTTATGATAAAATTTTCCTGTGATAAGTGTATTTTATCATTCTTCTGTCAAACAGAATTCTGATAAATGACCTACAAGAAGAGATAGACAAACAGTTTGATGTGAAAGAGGAAATCGCAGGCAGGCACAGTTATGCAAAATACAATGACTGGAACAAGGTAGGCTATACAATGTCTATTATCATGTTTGTAAATCACTCCCTTCCTTGGTTGTTATGCAAGTTTCCTTTATTTTAATTCTTCAAATTTGATTTTGTTCTTAAGATTGTTTCTTGGACTGAAAAAATGGTAGAAAAACATCCTGAAATGGTTTCAAGGATTAAAATTGGATCAACTGTTGAAGATAATCCATTATATGTTCTCAAGGTAAAAATCATTGAAGATCCAGTAATTCACTTGCTATTTCAAAACATGAACAAGAAAGTCATTTTGTGGTAGCTAAGCTTAATTTGGAATTTCAAAACACATTATTTTTGGAATATTTAAATTCTGAATATCAATTTAAGAACATATTATTAAAAAATAAACAAGTACCTGCTGGAGGTTGCAAGCTGAGCAAACCTATTTCACGGGATAGCTGTGTTATAACTCAGTTTGCAGTGTAGCTGTGTATGCACTCCTTTCAAGTCCATTGAAATGGAATGAATCTGGTGAATGAAAGTCCCGAAGAGTTAACTGTCGTACATGCGTTAGTCACACCAGAGCAGCAGTTTATGTGCCAGAGCTCAGAGTTAATGCATTGTCAGGTTCTGTACACCCCAAGATCCTGCTCCCTGAGCACCTCATTAATAATTGGGAAGGCATTCACATCTTATGCCTCTATTCACTTAGTGAATATTCACTGGTGGTTTTCAACCACCCAGACAAAATCTGAACTCCATTTAAAACAAAAGCCTTTCAAACAACAGTCTACATACCACACCAAGCCTCATTCCAGGCTAAATATTTCCTGTGTACAAACTAGCATTATAATTCATATCTCAACACAGAACATTAATGTTGGAGTAAGAAAGACAATAAAGTTTATTGCTATTTTATTTTTGAGGGAAATTGGATATTTTTTGATGCAGACTTTAGTTTGCTACAAGCTGACCTAAAATTCAGGAGTTCTGGGATTCACGTGGCCTCCTGTCCAAGAACAGGTGGTGGGTTTTAAATTTTTTATTGTTTTTATTTAAGTGTGTGTGTGTGTGTGTGTGTGTGTGTGTGTGTGTGTGTGTGTGCAGTTACATGCATGGCATGACACATATGAATTTCTAAGAACAACTTAAATTGTCTGTTCTCTCCTTTTTATCATGTGGGTCCTAAAGTCTGAATTCAATCAACAAGTGCCATTATCAAATGAGCCTTCTCACTGGAATTAGATTATGTTTTGTGAAGATGTATTTTATTTATAAAGGATGTATTTGTATGTATGTGTGCATGTATGTATGTATATATGTATGTATGTATGTATGTATGCATGCATGCATGCATGCATATGGATGTCTACATGTGAGTGAGTACCTAAGAAGGCAAAAGGAGGAAATTGGTTGCCTTGAAGCTGGAGTTCCGAGCAGTTGTGAGCCATTAGATATGGGCACTGTGATCAGAACTCGGGCCCTCTGCAAGAGCAGCAAGTACTTTAACGGCTGAGCTATCTCTCCAGCCCCAGACAGTGTTGTTTTCTGTTTTGTTTGTAGTTTTGTTTGTTTGTTTTTTAAAAACCCTAAAAGCAGCTCTGAACCTTGGAGATTTTCTTGAAAACATATCCTGTAACAGCAGATGCATCATGAGTAGACAGGATAGCTGCCATCGTCTTCCCTGGGGTAGTCTGCACTAGCACTGCTCAGGTTCGACAAGAGACAGGAAAACAATTGCTTGAGAAAATGAACTATTGATTGACAATGGACTAATATTTGAGCTAGTACAATGTAATCTCTTATTTTAATAGATTGGGAGAAAAGATGGAGAAAGAAAGGCTATCTTTATGGACTGTGGCATCCATGCTCGTGAATGGGTTTCCCCAGCTTTCTGTCAGTGGTTTGTCTATCAGGTAAGTGAACCAATCACAACCAACATCTCTCTGACCAGTCTCCAATGCCTGACTGACTGACAACACCCCTTCCCAACTGTGAAGCACTCCACCTAGTTAGAGAAGCCTACATTTACCTCTGGCAGCAATACAAGACCTGAGTTTTATTCATTCTTGCAGTTTTTATAGAAATTATATCTTCCTTCAAACTCTGTAAACTCCACCCAAGAGTTTACATGAAAGCAACTGACTATTATCCTGTAGTTAAATAGGTAAAACTTGAATCCCCTTTCATATTGCAAACTACAAAGTAAATTTCATTTGACTAACTCAGAAATAAACATTTAATTTTGCTTGACATTTAACTGGTCATACATGAATTTAAGGTTTTCCTACTAATTTCCTTTCCCTCTCCCTCCCTGTCTCCCTCCCTCCCTCCCTCTTGTCTCCCTCCCTCCTGGCTCCCTCCCCCCTTTCTCTCTCTCACACATACATAAACATATACATTTATACACTCTCAAATCACTCACACACACACACACACACACACACACACACACACACAAACACACACATATTTTGTTTATAATACAGGTGTTTCTAAGAGGAATTTTCCAAGAATGGGAAGGGGTTTTGTTTTGTTTTGCTTTGCTTTGCTTTTGAGAATTTTGATAGCCACAGAAAGCTCAGATAATTAGAGGAATTTATGCCAGAAAATAGAAGAACTGACAGGTCAATCTCTAAATTTGTGACATTTAAATTTTTATCTTATGATTGCTAAAAACTGAACCCAGAGAGTTGTAATTGCTCAGAGGCGTATACCACTACCAAGGGTTTTATTAATTTTCTGAGGTGGGAGAGATGGCTGAGTCAGTAAAGTGCTAAGGACACAAGCATTAGGACCTGAATTCAGCCCTCAGCATCTATGCAAAAATTCTGGGCAGAGCACATGCCTGTAATCCTAGCAGAGGCAAGGGACTGGCAAATGGCAAAGATCCCTGAGGCCTGCTGGCAGCTACTCTAGCCAGATGTCAAGCTCTGGGGTCAGTGAGAATAAAGAGAAATTAAGGGAGTCATCTAAGCTTCTGTCACCTCTGACCTTCACACACAGGTGCACATGGGCACACGGGCACACAGGAACACATATTGGTTTCTTTGGTTGAAATCATGGCCCAGCAGTAAAGAACATGTTTAGTATGCACAAGAATTTAGGGTGAATGCACAGAATTATAAAGGCTCTCCTCTTCAGTCATTTGTATAACTATTCATGAACACTCTCCAATGCTCCTATCTCCCTGTGCTCAGGGATAATCTATATATCTCTCTGGGCATGAAAGAATGAACTCAAGTACTTGGTGCTATTAATTTCCACTTGGCTCTGTTTCTTCTGTGGATCTGGTTAAACAGGTTATGTCTGGCAGCTTTATGTCTTGATAGTTCAGTGAACCTTTAAATAATGTCTACTTCAGTTCAAGTTCCTGTGTTTAATATGTGGGTTTTTCCTGAAATCTACATGGGTCATTTATTTTAAATCATTTAACCTTGGAAACAACTTAAACAGTGGTAGCTATGGTTCATAGGATCTAGCTTTCTCCATAATAGCCCAACTTTCTATCCCCTCCAGGCAGCCAAGAGTTATGGAAAAAATAAAATCATGACCAAACTTTTGGACCGGATGAATTTTTATGTTCTGCCCGTATTCAATGTAGATGGATACATTTGGTCATGGACAAAGGTATGCTCTACATACAGTTGCTGCACTTAAGTAATATATTAGCCAGTGGCTTTAAAGCACATTTATTGTTGCTTATTAGGTTTAATGTTTGGGTAACTACTTGATTCCCCATTCAGAAAAATGTATTTTTCTATTTTTTAAAATAAACTTTATTTAATCTCTTAGAATTTCATACAGTATATTTTGATCTTAATCGTTCCCCTTTCCAAAAGTCCCATATCCACCCCCACCTTCCTACTTACCCAACTTCACATTTTCTCTGTCTTTAAAAAAAAAAAAAGATTCCTGCTTTTGTTAGCTAACTATTGTTGACCATGGGGCTTGCCCAGAGTGCTTGAAATACTGCATCACTCTCTAAAGAAAACGTATTCTCTCTCTCCCAGTAGCAACAAAATGTCAGTAGCTCCTCAGTTAGGCATGGACTTCATGCCCACCTCTCTACCCAATGCTGAAATTTTTGTCTGGCTTGAGCTTGTGCAGATTTGGTGTATGATGTCATATCACTGTGACTTCACATGTGTATCTGCCCTGTTTTATCTAAAAAACACTATTACCTGGAACTCACCTACCACCTCTGGCTCTTCACAATCTTCCCTATCTCTTTTCCCCATAGGTCCCTCAGCCTGGAGGGAAAGATACGATTACAAACATCCCCCTTAGGGCTGAGCCCTACTCAGGATGAGCATGCCCATGTTTCTTATGTTCCGTTCATTGATCAATTGTGATGTTCTAATCACACAAGTGTCATTAAAATAATATGAACATTTTCTTGCTTTTTGATGCATGTAATGGTCATTTTCTAATACAAAAAAACTTTCTATTGATTATTTTATTTATTTACATTTCAAATCTTAGCTCCCTTCCCAGTTTTCCTTCCACCACCCCACAAACTCCCTATACTCTCCCCCATCCCCCTGCTTCTATGAGGGTGCTCGCTCACCCATCCACCCACCTGCTCCTGCCTCAGCGCTCTAGCTGGGTCATTGATTCTCCTAATCAACCATTTTTAAACTTATTGAAAATTTTCATCCATGATAAAAACATTAAGATTAAAACTATGTATCTGGAAATATTACAAATTGTAGAAAAACAACTTTCCTTGACAATAAAGGAGCTCGAGTTAGCTACAGAGATTTCAAATAAACTTGTAGACAAGTACAAAAAGAATCTGAGGCAGTAAGGATGGAAAATGGCAACTGACCATGTGTACACACTCTCTTGTCCCTTCTGGCAGGATCGAATGTGGAGAAAAAACCGTTCCAAGAACCCAAATTCAACCTGCATTGGCACTGACCTCAACAGGAACTTTGATGTCTCATGGGACTGTGAGTTACAGATTTGGTGTCAAGAAATTGGCTTTACATTTAGACTTTGAGTTTAAATAGACCACATACTTATTTCAGCAAAAATAGAGATCTCCTGAGTGCAGACTTCCTTATCTGCTAAATAGAACATAATTATCAATAGCCTAGGAAGGTTATGAAGGTTTTCTGTGGGAAGAAGTAGGGAGATGTTATGTGTCTATCAAGCTACCACTTACAGAACATTAAAAATGTACAAAAGTCAGGTAACCTGAGCGATCGTGGATCCTTCCTCTTTCTAGAAGTTGAGAAATAGCAGTGGTTACAGCCAATTATTTGTATATGTAGTAATTCTGCAGATGCTTAACAAAGAAACATTTGGGACAGCAGGCAGTGAAAACGTTTAATACAATAACTATTGTCTATCTGCTACTTCCATTTCTACACAAACACAACTTTACATTACAGACGTTTGGGGAGACCCCACCTCTTTCCCAATTTGTGCATTTCTTCTTTGTCCAATTTGGGTTTTAAAAGGACACCACATCTTTTAACTCTATTCTACTATAAGAAATGTTGAAATAGCAGCAGCTAAAACTGACTCTCCTGAAAGAAACTGAAGAAATTCAGTCTCAAGACAGGTGATTTATACCAGTTCTTCAAGAGTCCAGGCTGTGAAATGGTGTGAATCTGGCTTTAAAGCATGAGATGATTGTGGTCTGTTTTTCTTTCTCATTTTTTAATATTTATTTATTTATTTATTTATTTATTTATTTATTTATTTATTATGTATACAATGTTCTCCCTGCATGTATGCTTGCATGACAGAAGAGGGCACCCGATCTCATCATTGATGATTATGAGCCACCATGTGGTTGCTGGGAATTGAACTCAGGACCTGCTGGAAAAGCAGTCAGTGCTCTCAACCTCTCAGCCATCTCTTTAGCCCCCGTGATGTGTTTTTCTATGACCTAGAAAAAGAGGGCAAATTAGGCTAAGAATTCTCCCTCAGACAGTCTGTGCACATATGCGCACAAAGCCTCTAGTGACTGTAACAGGAGACACCTGATGTTTTAAGCATCAAGTGAACCCACGTCAGAAGAGGCAGAAGAGGAGCTAGTAGACAGCACATTCTGATGCCATCCACATTTCTTCTGTAGCTTCCCCAAACACCGACAACCCATGCCTCAGTGTCTACAGGGGACCTGCACCAGAGTCCGAGAAAGAGACAAAAGCTGTCACTAACTTCATTCGAAGTCATCTGAACTCAATCAAGGCTTATATCACCTTCCATTCCTACTCTCAGATGCTGTTATTTCCTTATGGCTACACAATCAAACTGCCACCCAACCACCAGGACCTGGTATGTAACAAAAAAAAATCTATGGTGTGTACATTGGCACCCATTGACTCTCTCTCTCTCTCTCTCTCCTCTCTCTCTCTCTCTCTCTCTCTCTCTCTCTCTCATATATATATATATATATATATATATATATATATATATATATATTACCTTTAAGGTATGCTGAACTGGCTTCAGTTTGTTTCTTTGCTTCTTTATTAACCTGAGTATTTCTTATTTACATTTTGATTGTTATTCCCCTTTTCAGGTTCCGGGCCAACATCCTCCTAACCCCTCCCCCTCCCCTTGTCTATGGGTGTTCCCCTCCCCATCCTCCCCCCATTACCACCCTCCCCACAACAATCACATTCACTGGGGGTTCAGTCTTGGTAGGACCAAGGGCTTCCCCTTCCACTGGTGCTCTTACTAGGATATTCATTGCTACGTATGCAGTTGGAATCCAGGGTCAGTCCATGTATAGTCTTTGGGTAGTGGCTTAGTCCCTGGAAGCTTTGGTTGGATGACATTGTTGTTCATATGGGGTCTCCAGCCCCTTCAAGTTCTTTCAGTCCTTTCTCTGATTCCTTCAACGGGGGTCCCGTTCTCAGTTCAGGGTTCAATGATGGCATTCGCCTCTGTATTTGTTGTATTCTGGCTGTGTCTCTCAGGAGAGATCTACATCCGGTTCCTGTCGGCCTACACTTCTTTGCTTCATCCATCTTATCTAGTTTGGTGGCTGTATATGTATGGGCCACGTGTGGGGCAGGCTCTGAGTGGGTGAGGGTCTTACTATGTAGTTCAGGGTAGCCTTGAACTCACCATGTGACCCAGCCTCACCTCACACTCACCATCCATCTGTCTCAGCTTCCCAAGTCTAGAATCCAAAAGAAAGGACACACCATGCTGGAAAGATGATTTTGCTATGTAGAGCACTTGTTTTTGCTGATAACTGGTGTTTTATTCCCATGTGGTGTCTCACAGCCATCTGTAATTTCAGTTCCAGGGAGTCTGTTACCCTCTTATGACCACCATGGGCACCAGGCACCCATGTGGTGCTAGTGCATCCATGTAGGCAAGAAATTCAAACATTCAAATACATAAAATAAATCCTCAACCTTTTTGAAATAGAAAGGGTACAGAGAGAGAGAACACAATATAATTCCATGTAACTGATATATTGCACTTTGACAATGTTTTTGCCTAGCCATTTATCTTACTTTGATCTTCAAGTACTAAATAACCTGTAAAATTGATTTTTAACTCATAGTAAATATATATTTTTTTTATTTTGAGACTGTATTTTATTTTTTTCAGAGTTTTCTTTTTTTCTTTTTTTTTTATTAACTTGAGTATTTCTTATATACATTTCGAGTGTTATTCCCTTTCCCGATTTCCGGGGAAACATCCCCCTCCCCCCTCCCCTTCCTTATGGGTGTTCCCCTACCAACCCTCCCCCCATTGCCGCCCTCCCCCCAAAGACTAGTTCACTGGGGGTTCAGTCTTAGCAGGACCCAGGGCTTCCCCTTCCACTGGTGCTCTTACTAGGATATTCATTGCTACCTATGAGGTCAGAGTCCAGGGTCAGTCCATGTATAGTCTTTAGGTAGTGGCTTAGTCCCTGGAAGCTCTGGTTGCTTGGCATTGTTGTACTTTTGGGGTCTTGAGCCCCTTCAAGCTCTTCCAGTTCTTTCTCTGATTCCTTCAATAGGGGACCTATTCTCAGTTCAGTGGTTTGCTGCTGGGATTCGCCTCTGTATTTCCTGTATTCTGGCTGTGTCTCTCAGGAGCGATCTACATCCGGATCCTGTCGGTCTGCACTTCTTTGCTTCATCCATCTTGTCTAATTGGGTGGCTGTATATGTATGGGCCACATGTGGGGCAGGCTCTGAATGGGTGTTCCTTAAGTCTCTGTTTTAATCCTTGCCTCTCCCTTCCCTGCCAAGGGTATTCTTTTTCCTCATTTAAAGAAGGAGTGAAGCATTCACATTTTGATCATCCGTCTTGAGTTTCGTTTGTTCTAGGGATCTAGGGTAATTCAAGCATTTGGGCTAATAGCCACTTATCAATGAGTGCATACCATGTATGTCTTTCTGTGATTGGGTTAGCTCACTAAGGATGATATTTTCCAGTTCCAACCATTTGCCTACGAATTTCATTAAACTCGTTATTTTGATAGCTGAGTAATATTCCATTGTGTAGATGTACCACATTTTCTGTATCCATTCCTCTGTTGAAGGGCATCTGGGTTCTTTCCAGTTTCTGGCTATTATAAATAAGGCTGCGATGAACATAGTGGAGCACGTGTCTCTTTTATATGTTGAGGCATCTTTTGGGTATATGCCCAAGAGAGGTATAGCTGGATCCTCAGGCAGTTCAATGTCCAATTTTCTGAGGAACCTCCAGACTGATTTCCAGAATGGTTTTACCAGTCTGCAATCCCACCAACAATGGAGGAGTGTTCCTCTTTCTCCACATCCTCGCCAGCATCTGCTGTCACCTGAGTTTTTGAACTTAGCCAATCACACTGGTGTGAGGTGAAATCTCAGGGTTGTTTTGATTTGCATTTCCCTTATGACTAAAGATGTTGAACATTTCTTTAGGTGTTTCTCAGCCATTCGGCATTCCTCAGCTGTGAATTCTTTGTTTAGCTCTGAACCCCATTTTTTAATAGGGTTATTTGTTTCCCTGCGGTCTAACTTCTTGAGTTCTTTGTATATTTTGGATATAAGGCCTCTATCTGTTGTAGGATTGGTAAAGATCTTTTCCCAATCTGTTGGTTGCCGTTTTGTCCTAACCACAGTGTCCATTGCCTTACAGAAGCTTTGCAGTTTTATGAGATCCCATTTGTCGATTCTTGATCTTAGAGCATAAGCCATTGGTGTTTTGTTCAGGAAATTTTTTCCAGTGCCCATGTGTTCCAGATGTTTCCCTAGTTTTTCTTCTATTAGTTTGAGTGTGTCTGGTTTGATGTGGAGGTCCTTGATCCACTTGGACTTAAGCTTTGTACAGGGTGATAAGCATGGATCGATCTGCATTCTTCTACATGTTGCCCTCCAGTTGAACCAGCACCATTTGCTGAAAATGCTATCTTTTTTCCATTGGATGGTTTTGGCTCCTTTGTCAAAAATCAAGTGACCACAGGTGTGTGGGTTCATTTCTGGGTCTTCAATTCTATTCCATTGGTCTATCTGTCTGTCTCTGTACCAATACCATGCAGTTTTCATCACTATTGCTCTGTAATACTGCTTGAGTTCAGGGATAGCGATTCCCCCTGAAGTCCTTTTATTGTTGAGGATAGCTTTAGCTATCCTGGGTTTTTTGTTATTCCAGATGAATTTGCAAATTGTTCTGTCTAACTCTTTGAAGAATTGGATTGGTATTTTGATGGGGATTGCATTGAATCTGTAGATCGCTTTTGGTAAAATGGCCATTTTTACTATATTAATCCTGCCAATCCATGAGCATGGGAGATCTTTCCATCTTCTGAGGTCTTCTTCAATTTCTTTCCTCAGTGTCTTGAAGTTCTTATTGTACAGATCTTTTACTTGCTTGGTTAAAGTCACACCGAGGTACTTTATATTATTTGGGTCTATTATGAAGGGTGTCGTTTCCCTAATTGCTTTCTCGGCTTGTTTCTCTTTTGTATAGAGGAAGGCAACTGATTTATTTGAGTTAATTTTATACCCAGCCACTTTGCTGAAGTTGTTTATCAGCTTTAATAGTTCTCTGGTGGAACTTTTGGGATCACTTAAATATACTATCATGTCATCTGCAAATAGTGATATTTTGACCTCTTCTTTTCCGATCTGTATCCCCTTGATCTCCTTTTGTTGTCTGATTGCTCTGGCTAGAACTTCAAGAACTATATTGAATAAGTAGGGAGAGAGTGGGCAGCCTTGTCTAGTCCCTGATTTTAGTGGGATTGCTTCAAGTTTCTCTCCATTTAGTTTAATGTTAGCAACTGGTTTGCTGTATATGGCTTTTACTATGTTTAGGTATGGGCCTTGAATTCCATTCTTTCCAGGACTTTTATCATGAAGGGGTGTTGAATTTTGTCAAATGCTTTCTCAGCATCTAATGAAATGATCATGTGGTTCTGTTCTTTCAGTTTGTTTATATAATGGATCACGTTGATGGTTTTCCGTATATTAAACCATCCCTGCATGCCTGGGATGAAGCCTACTTGATCATGGTGGATGATTGTTTTGATGTGCTCTTGAATTCGGTTTGCCAGAATTTTATTGAGTATTTTTGCGTCGATATTCATAAGGGAAATTGGTCTGAAGTTCTCTTTCTTTGTTGTGTCTTTGTGTGGTTTATGTATAAGGGTAATTGTGGCTTTGTAGAAGGAATTCGGTAGGGCTCCATCTGTTTCAATTTTGTGGAATAGTTTGGATAATATTGGTATGAGGTCTTCTATGAAGGTTTGATAGAATTCTGCACTAAACCCGTCTGGACCTGGGCTCTTTTTGGTTGGGAGACCTTTAATGACTGCTTCTATTTCCTTAGGAGTTATGGGGTTGTTTAACTGGTTTATCTGTTCCTGATTTAACTTCGATACCTGGTATCTGTCTAGGAAATTGTCCATTTCCTGAAGATTTTCAAATTTTGTTGAATATAGGTTTTTATGGTAAGATCTGATGATTTTTTGAATTTCCTCTGAATCTGTAGTTATGTCTCCCTTTTCATTTCTGATTTTGTTAATTTGGACGCACTCTCTGTGTCCTCTCGTTAGTCTGGCTAAGGGTTTATCTATCTTGTTGATTTTCTCAAAGAACCAACTTTTGGTTCTGTTGATTCTTTCTATGGTCCTTTTTGTTTCTACTTGGTTGATTTCCGCTCTGAGTTTGATTATTTCCTGCCTTCTACTCCTCCTGGGTGTATTTGCTTCTTTTTGTTCTAGAGCTTTTAGGTGTGCTGTCAAGCTGCTGACATATGCTCTTTCCTGTTTCTTTCTGCAGGCACTCAGCGCTATGAGTTTTCCTCTTAGCACAGCTTTCATTGTGTCCCATAAGTTTGAGTATGTTGTATCTTCATTTTCATTAAATTCTAAAAAGTTTTTAATTTCTTTCTTTATTTCTTCCTTGACCAGGTTATCATTGAGTAGAGCATTGTTCAATTTCCACGTATATGTGGGCATTCTTCCCTTATTGTTATTGAAGACCAGTTTTAGGCCGTGGTGGTCCGATAGCACGCATGGGATTATTTCTATCTTTCTGTACCTGTTGAGGCCCGTTTTTTGACCAATTATATGGTCAATTTTGGAGAAAGTACCATGAGGAGCTGAGAAGAAGGTATATCCTTTTGCTTTAGGATAGAATGTTCTATAAATATCCGTTAAGTCCATTTGGCTCATGACTTCTCTTAGTCTGTCGACATCACTGTTTAATTTCTGTTTCCATGATCTGTCCATTGATGAGAGTGGGGTGTTGAAATCTCCCACTATTATTGTGTGAGGTGCAATGTGTGTTTTGAGCTTTAGTAAGGTTTCTTTTACGTATGTAGGTGCCTTTGTATTTGGGGCATAGATATTTAGGATTGAGAGTTCATCTTGGTGGATTTTTCCTTTGATGAATATGAAGTGTCCTTCCTTATCTTTTTTGATGACTTTTAGTTGGAAATTGATTTTATTTGATATTAGAATGGCTACTCCAGCTTGCTTCTTCTGACCATTTGCTTGGAAAGTTGTTTTCCAGCCTTTCACTCTGAGGTAGTGTCTGTCTTTGTCTCTGAGGTGTGTTTCCTGTAGGCAGCAGAATGCAGGGTCCTCATTGTGTATCCAGTTTGTTAATCTATGTCTTTTTATTGGGGAGTTGAGGCCATTGATATTGAGAGATATTAAGGAATAGTGATTATTGTTTCCCTTTATATTCATATTTGGATGTGAGGTTATGTTTGTGTGCTTTCATTCTCTTTGTTTTGTTGCCAAGACGGTTAGTTTCTTGCTTCTTCTAGGGTATAGCTTGCCTCCTTATGTTGGGCTTTACCATTTATTATCCTTTGTAGTGCTGGATTTGTAGAAAGATATTGTGTAAATTTGGTTTTGTCATGGAATATCTTGGTTTCTCCATCAATGTTAATTGAGAGTTTTGCTGGATACAGTAACCTGGGCTGGCATTTGTGTTCTCTTAGGGTCTGTATGACATCAGTCCAGGATCTTCTGGCCTTCATAGTTTCTGGCGAAAAGTCTGGTGTGATTCTGATAGGTCTCCCTTTATATGTTACTTGACCTTTTTCCCTTACTGCTTTTAATATTCTTTCTTTATTTTGTGCGTTTGGTGTTTTGACAATTATGTGATGGGAGGTGTTTCTTTTCTGGTCCAATCTATTTGGAGTTCTGTAGGCTTCTTGTATGTCTATGGGTATCTCTTTTTTTGGTTAGGGAAGTTTTCTTCTATGATTTTGTTGAAGATATTTACTGGTCCTTTGAGCTGGGAGTCTTCACTCTCTTCTATACCTATTATCCTTAGGTTTGATCTTCTCATTGAGTCCTGGATTTCCTGTATGTTTTGGACCAGTAGCTTTTTCCACTTTACATTATCTTTGACAGTTGAGTCAATGATTTCTATGGAATCTTCTGCTCCTGAGATTCTCTCTTCCATCTCTTGTATTCTGTTGGTGAAGCTTGTATCTACAGCTCCTTGTCTCTTCTTTTGGTTTTCTATATCCAGGGTTGTTTCCATGTGTTCTTTCTTGATTGCTTCTATTTCCATTTTTAATTCCTTCAACTGTTTGATTGTGTTTTCCTGGAATTCTTTCAGGGATTTTTGTGATTCCTCTCTGTAGGCTTCTACTTGTTTATTAATGTTTTCCTGTGTTTCCCTAAGTGTGTTCATGTCTTTCTTGAAGTCCTCCAGCATCATGATCAAATATGATTTTGAAACTAGATCTTGCTTTTCTGGTGTGTTTGGATATTCCATGTTTGTTTTGGTGGGAGAATTGGGCTCCGATGATGGCATGTAGTCTTGGTTTCTGTTGCTTGGGTTCCTGCGCTTGCCTCTCGCCATCAGATTATCTCTAGTATTACTTTGTTCTGCTATTTCTGACAGTGGCTAGACTGTCCTATAAGCCTGTGTGTCAGGAGTGCTGTAGACCTGTTTTCCTCTCTTTCAGTCAGTTATGGGGACAGAGTGTTCTGCTTTCGGGCGTGTAGTTTTTCCTCTCTACAGGTCTTCAGCTGTTCCTGTGGGCCTGTGTCTTGAGTTCACCAGGCAGCTTTCTTGCAGCAGAAAATTTGGTCTTACCTGTGGTCCTGAGGCTCAAGTTCGCTCGTGGGGTGCTGCCCAGGGGCTCTCTGCAGCGGCAGCAACCAGGAAGACCTGTGCCGCCCCTTCCGGGAGCTTCAGTGCACCAGGGTTCCAGATGGTCTTTGGCTTTTTCCTCTGGCGTCCGAGATGTGTGTGCAGGGAGCAGTCTCTTCTGGTTTCCCAGGCTTGTCTGCCTCTCTGAAGGTTTAGCTCTCCCTCCCACGGGATTTGGGTGCAGAGAACTGTTTATCTGGTCTGTTTCTTTCAGGTTTCGGCGGTGTCTCAGGCAGGTGTCCTGCTGCTCCTGGGCCCTCCCCCACGGGAGCCCAGAGGCCTTATACAGTTTCCTCTTGGGCTGGGATGTGGGCAGGGGTGAGCAGTGTTGGTGGTCTCTTCCGCTCTGCAGCCTCAGGATTGCCCACCTGACCAGGCGGTTGGGTCTCTCTCTCCAATATATTTTATTCATACAGCATTCTGTAATCCCCTCTTACTTTCCTCTCCAGCTGAAGGTTGCGAGGATTGCCACTGATGTTCTCTCAAGTAGATATGAAACCCGTTATATCTACGGCCCAATAGCATCCACAATTTGTAAGTTTTTCTGTCATTTACTGTGACTATTTCTGTAAATCTTAGTTGAATAATAAGGAAAAGTATCAAATTTGTAGTTTATAAACTCCAACTTTTACAAGGGATTCTGCATTAAATGTGAACCGAAAGCATATAGTGTGCCTATCTCCTGAGATAGAGCTGGTGTTTGAAACCAATTACAATGAACTTTTATAAGGCTATAAAATTAAGGCAAATTGTTAAATCAATAGAAGTTTATAGCTTAATTCATCTACCTCCCTGTTCTCCAACATCAGTATTCCATATTCAACAAGACTTAACAAGAATTCGTTAGGATTGAGGCAATATCTGGTTTCATCAATTTGACTTGAGTTAAATTTTTCTCTTCTTTGGTTATGTCTCTACTCTGGTAGTGCCATCTAACTAATCTCTGTGGATTGTGTATTGCAGTCATTTAGGCATGGACTCATCCTCTTGTCTTTCTGATCTGTTCTTCCTGGAATAGGCAAATGAATCTGTGTGTTAGTGTAGGAAAGCAAATGGTAAGATGTGAGTTCTCTTATTTTGTTTATATTCTCAGCACCATTTCTAATTCTTCAGTATTTTATAGACCTTTATAATTATTGATGTTTTACTTAGATTTTACTTTGGTTGGCTTTTTTATCTCTTATTCTTTATACATTGAATCAGAAAAGTTTTTACAAGGTCAGTTATTTATTTAGACTTTAAAGCCAGAATGCTCTCTGACTACTCAACTAGGGCATTATAACTCAAAAGAAGCCACAGATGACAAGCTAAAATGAGCATAAATATGTTCATATAAACCCTCAATCACAAGAACAGGAGGATATAATTTGCCAAGTCTCAGGCTGTGTTCTGAACACTCTCTGTAGTTGTTCATTGACTCAAAAGTTGGTCACTGGGCTCAGCACTTGATTCTCATGGTCTAAATTACTCATCACAAAAACACCCCAAAAGATGGACAAGTATAACCTACCACTTCCACAGAATGGCAAAGGAATGGCAAAGTCAATGTTATACTAAAACCAAAGTCCTCCCTGCTGTGTATTTGCTTTCCTTATTGAGTTTTTGTGACTCCCCAAGATTTTCTATTGTCAAGAAATTAACAATAACAAAAACATAGTTGTATTTTTGCCAAAGACAAGACTCTGTGAATGAAGATCATTTCTTCTCTTATATTGCTATAAGAGTTATAGTTATAGCTAGCAGGATGTCTCCATCAAACCCCTCCCCTCAGGGCTCAGGGAACACTGTGGAAAAGGAGGCAGAAACAGTGTAAAAGCCTGAATGCATGGAGGACAGTAAGGAAGCAGGTTCTCTAACTCCATAAAAGCAAAGTTCACATGAACTCACAGAGACTGAGACACCTGAATGAATTTGCCCCTAGTCCTCTGTGTATATACCGTGGCTCCCAGTTTAGTATTTTTACAGACTTACTGAGTGTGTGAACTCTGAGTCTTGTGCCTTCTCTTGGGTTTTTTTCTGTGTTTGTCTTCTCCAACTCCAATGTGTTAGTTTCTGTTTTATTTTATCTCGTTTTGTTTTGTTTATTATTATTATCCCTTAGAAGCCTTTTTTTTCTAGCTAGAGACAGAACGGGAGTGGATCCAAATGAAAGAGGAGGTGAATAGAAACTTGGAAAAGTAGAAGGAAAGGAAAATGTAATCAGGATATATTATGTGAGGAAAAAATCTATTTTTCAATAAAAGGAAAAAATTAAAGAGTTACAGTTCTAAGTTACCATATGTATAAGTTAGTCAGCCTCTCAGAGCCCCTAGCACCACAATGCAGAAAATGGAACAAGAATAGAATTAATCCCTATAAACTTGTGTCCTAACCTATCCAAAGGCATTTGTTTGACTATTTTCCATTTGAAATAATGGTGATTTTTAAAAATGTAATCTCAGATGCTGAAATAAAAGAATTATTAAGCTTAGACTCTAAACATATGTAAAGGGGGAAACAGACACAGCAAACAGAGAACCTAGTACCTATAGATCTTCCTTTAAATTATTGCTTAAGGAATCTTTCCAAATACAAAGAAAATAATAGAAAAAAAACAGTTGGGAAATGCAGAAAGGAAGAATAGCAGACTAAGAGTAGAGGGAAGATAGTTAGACTGGTAAATAATAGAAACATATGCATACATTCATATATAATATAATAATTATGATGAATGATAAATCAAAAAATTTTATTCCATCAGACATTCAATGTATATGAAGACTTGAGATATCTCACTGCTATTTGTCAATGTACAATCTATATGAAACATTTCTAATCTAACTCCACAGGCAGGTTGAAATAAAGAGGGTAAAAACTAATCAAAACGATGGAGGAAGTTCTGTTAAATATCAGATAAAATAAATATACATTTGTGTTTGAAGAGGCCAGAGGACAACTTCTTACACTATTGTTCTATACCCTTTTTATTTCCTTTTTTTTTGAGACAAGGTCACTTATGGGACCTGAAACTCACCATCTGTCTAGACAGGATGACCAACAAGCCCTGGGGATCCTCCAAACACTGACATTGCAGACATGAGCCACTATGTCTGACTTTTTTCTGTGTGCACAGGACTATGTTTGCACTGCATGCACTTTACCCACTGAGTCAGATCCCAGTCTTCTACATCAGAAATTCTCATGTCTTGCTTTTTGTTTTAATAAGAGAAATTTATTTTGAATTCAACCTTCCTGATTCCAGTTCCCTGTTCCAATTTGTTGTGTCGATGTGTTTAAGATGGTGTTGCTGTGGGCAGGTGAAGCAGGTCAACAAACTGTCCAACTACCTGCAGCGTTGTACAGGACATGTGTGAATAGAGTGAAAAATATCTGTTCCCTAAAAATGCTTAAAAGTCAATTGTATTAATAGAACCCTAGGAAGACAATCAATCCATTGTCATTTGAAACTTGAAAGCAAACCAAAATTTAAAAAGGCCACTGCAACTGTGTCCCATGGAGAACTAAAAGAATATATCTCTGGTCCTGTGGGATGCAGTGTGGTCAGCTCCTAAAAGGTGTGTCTTAAGTGATGACTGCTCTCTCACAATCGCAGAACTTATCTATTATGATACTAACTGGCTGCCTAGATGGCAGTGGACAAGGTAAAGCAAACTTTAGCTGTAGACTCCCATACCCTCTTCCCCTGCTTCTATGAGGATGTTCCCACTCCTACCCACCCACTCCAACTTCAATGCCCTAGCATTTCCCTACACTGGGAAAATGAACCTTCACAGGACCAGGGGTTTTTCCTTCTATTGATGCTGGACAATGGCATCCTCTGCTACATATGCGGCTGGAGTCATGGGTCCCTCCATGTGTACTCATTGGTTGGTGGTTTAGTCTCTGGTGGGGTTTGGTTGGTTGATAGTGTTGTACTTCATATGGTGTTGCAAACCCCTTCAGCTCCTTCAGTCTTTTCTCTAACTCCTCCATTGGAGTCCCCTTGTTCAGTCCAATGGTTAGCTGCAACCATCGTCATCTGTATTAGTAGGACTCTGGCAGAGCCTCTCAAGAGACACCCATGTTTTGAAAACAAAAAAAGCCTTAGTACTCTCCTCTAATAAAACATTTATTGATTCTGTTTTGCAGACAAGACATCAGGTTCTTCTTTAGACTGGGCTTATGACCTGGGCATCAAACACACATTTGCCTTTGAGCTTCGTGATAAAGGAAAATCTGGTTTCCTTCTTCCAGAATCTCGGATAAAGCCAACATGTAAAGAAACCATGCTTTCTGTCAAATTTATTGCCAAGTATATCCTCAAGCATACTTCCTAATAAGTTGCCCTTGGTTTGAAATGTGCTAATTAATCCTTGGGTGGAGCCTTTCCCTGGAAAGACAACCTTCTGCATCACCTGGATCCATCCTTCTCTTATTCATGAAGTCCTGCATTATTTTCTACTTATTCTTATTTACTCCCAATAGCCCCACAACAATAAAGCTTTAAGTAAATCCAATTACTCTTGTTTGTAAGTAAAATTTTAGCCTTGCAGACGTATATTTTGAATACTCTGAAATGATATGTAGTAAGCCTGGGAATGAAAACATTATTCCTATGGAATCTGATTGACTTCCTTCATGCCACATGATAACAAACTGAAAAATAAATAAGTTGCATTCTGATGCTTTACAAAGGTATCATCTGTTTTGAACAAACTATGCTCTCAACATTTCTCAACTAGCCTTAATAGTCTACATCAATGGTTCGTCAATCGGATGATAGGAAAAAGTGTCCTCAACTTTCAAATATGTAATTAACCTTTCAAACACGTATTTTCTGAGAGGTGTGAACATTGTTTGTATCTTCAAAATAACAAAGAACAATGGAGTAAATAAAATAATTTGTGGAGAGATAAATTTCTGAGCTTTAAACAAGCAATCTGGTTTCCATCAGTACAATGTTCATTAAATGAAAAGTACCTTAATCTAACCTGTAATATTCATGGGAAACTTCCTCAGTCAAAATCATTTGACAATTATAAGCACAGCTGAGAAAGTTTGCTTCCCGATGCATACAATTAATGCCAGTCAATACAGTGAAAGTTGGTGACTAAAAGTCATGTTGACCAAAGGAAGAACTCAGATACAGAGGCAGGGTAGGGTGATACAGGGACAGAGAAACACACAGAGAGAGGTGTTTCATTATCTTGTTATAAAACCACAAGGCTAAATTCAAAAAAATTAACAAAGTTTATTCAGGAGCCAAATGTAAATGACTATGGACAAAAAACACAAATTCTGATTGTCCTAAATATAACACTCCAATAATTTCATAATATTTTTCTGGAAACAGAACAAATAAAATCACAAATTTTGTTGCATTTTAAAATTGTAAGACTCAGGCAGGCAGGCTGGATCAAAGCATAAAAATCCTTTCTGTAGGTTTTATATAGTACCTCCAGCGGAAGCTCAAATTCATAGAGTTATGTCTAATAGTCACTATGCTGTTAGGTCAAACACAGAAGTGGGCAATAAACAGCAATTTGATGATTGAAAGTTGGGCTCTAGACCTGTAGCATATCAGCATCTCACAATTATAGATTTGGACTAGAAGTGGATCTCCCTGCTTTAAAATAGGTAAAATTCTCCCACAGCATACCCTCCATTTGGGGATTTTAATTAATTCCATATGTAGTTAAGTTGACAACCAAAAATAGCTATCACACATTCCCTGTATGCTTTAACCACTCAGAGTGAGAGACCTATCAACCTGCTGTGACAGGTAAACTTACTTGCATCCCTTTGACTAATACTACAATATTCATCATCATGAACTTTTCATTTTTGAAGATCCAGTGCCATGATGGATTAAACTTTAAAGATATGTCTTTGTATTTTGGATTTAATAATATTGTTTTCATGAGAAAGACTACCAAACACTTGAGGAATGCCCTGATCATAGGCAGAAAAGAAAGCAGGGTCGTGTAATGTGAGGAGAAATCTGAAAACTTCAGGATAGATCTTAAGTAAGCATAATAGAACATAGTGTGTCGCTATAATGATCTTAAATAAAAACTTCAGCTAAACCACAAATTGACGTGAATTGTAGACAGTGAAACAAATAAATTTGTTTAATTTGGATTCATGGTAGCCATAAAATCAGTGGCTACTCCTTAACCACTTTGGTCCCTCTCAGTCTCTTTGTAGCTTTGAATATGGCTTGGTCCTTCTTGATCTCCCTGTAGACCTGAATCTAGCTTGATAGTAACTGGAATGATGTTAGTCTGTCTTACCTGTGATGTCCTACTTGTTACCTCCTTGCATTGTTCAGTGGAGTGTAGGCAGAAAACAGTAGTAGATAGGCAAGAGTGTGTTTCCACACCTGTTGTAAGATCATGTGACACCCATGGAAAACCCAAGCTGACCTCAACAACTACATTCCAACTGCACTTATCTGTCTCCTTACAGCTCCTCTCCACACCTTCCTCGAGAACTGTGCACCTAATGTTCCCTCAGGTGAAATGCCATTCCTATCTTCCTTTGCAAAGCTTGCTGTCCCTTTTCATGAGGGTCTAAGACTCAAATATCTCTTCCTGGCACAGGCTGGGTTCCTCAAATGGCTCTTAAATATGTGATTCTTTCTGTCAGTTTTTCCCTTTAAATCTGCTGCATCCCTTCAGAATATATATCATTACCTAACATGTTATTATATACTTACTGTGGATTTTGTTAACAATAATCCTGGAATTTCTCCAGAGATTCTGCATATGGGGGTACCCCAAGGCTGTTCAGTGCAAAAAAGCTACCAGGATATTCTGATAAATGTTCTGTTTAAGAAACTTGAGTTTGATGGGTGTTATCACTTCTGGAGATCTGAATAAAAATTCAAACTTAATGGGTTTGGGAAGGTAGGGCTTGAGGCCTGGTGAGTAACATAATATGAACACCGTCCTCAGGATCACAGTGAAGAAAATAGAAAGTGATGGATTTGAGGCTGCCTCCAAAACAGGGAAGTGTTAATATTCATTCACTCGTGTCCCATTTTTTAAACAGGAAATACATTTTCTATATTTGGAAGAAAATATATTTAAATTTGAATGAATTTAATGTTTAATTAGGACTTCAATCTTTCTTAATCAGATTTGTCAGATCTGTTGCTATCTATAAACTCAAATTGTACTTCTATCCTTATTCCAAAAATGAACCAAGTTGGCCAATACTTATAATCAATCTAGATAATCCCACATTCTGAAATTCCAAACCTGCTCACAGTGATTCTACTTACTGCTGTTGATACCCTCTGTGTACCGTTCTATGGCTAACCTTTTAGCGGAATAGGGATATAAGAGAGGAAGAAAGGAAAGAAAAAGGGAAGGAGAGAAAGAGAAGATCGGGGCCAAATACAGCAGGATATAGGTTATTAAAGTCCATGTTTACAAATGAGAGAGAGGTAGGTGCTATGTAAAACACCTATAAAGAGCCATAAACCTCATAGCCCTGTGCTTTTAAAGAAAATACCTTCTGTCATAGTTTGCTTTCCATTGCTATGATTAAAACATCATGACCAAAAGCAGTTTGGGGAAGAAAGCATGTACTTCAGCTTACAATTGAAGTTCATCATGAAGGAAAGTCACAGCAGAAACCCCAAAAAGAAATCTAGAGGCAAGAACGGAAGCAAAGGTCATAGAGGAATGTTCCTTACTGGCTTGCTTTCATGACTTGCTCAGCCTGTTTTCTTTTATAACTCACAACCACCTACCCAGGGGTGACACCATCCATAGTGGGATGGACCCTTCCATGTCAGTCACTAAGGAATAAATGCCCTTACATATTATTTTTCCTAGGGAGGTGATATGAACACAAATGTACACACACACACACACACACACACACACACACACACACACACACGTGTCTATTTACCCAGATAAGGAACACATGGCAGACTAAATAAATGCACTGACATCCAAGTTAGTGAACCAATGAGATTTGATTGGGAGTATTGGTGAGAGGCTACGTATAGAAACAAGAATGACTCAAAAGTAGGTGACCCAACACAGAGAACAACTCACAAAAGTTTCATCCCTGGAGCTCTCTGCACAACCTAAACATACTCAACATAAGAATTCTCTCCTGAGTTTGACTGGTCAGTTCCTCCCTCAGAAGATTCCTTTTATGAATCTAAGAAGGAACCTTCCAGAATCTTCCAAGTTTCATATTTACCAGACACTTGACATTTTGTTGACCTCCTAAGTCCATCAGCTTTCCCCGCCCTTCTGGAGAGAACGTTTTAATTCTAAGGAAAATTCATAGAATACTTTCTTCTTTAGTAAGAGCACCTCTTTCTTTCCATCTTTCTGGGCTTGTCTTTTCTTTACATATTTTATTCAGTAAGGGTTGTCTCCCAACCTGCATAGTCTCTCATGGTGTTCAGAGCATTAGTTGAATTTATTCCAAAGCAAAAGAGTTCCTGCACTGGCCATATTACACAGATCCACAAGGACCCAGTACAGGATCTGAGAGAGGCCTAGATATCTCTAAATACTTATGCCCTACTATGAAAGGTTCTATGCTTTCAATGTCCACCAATTAATCCTAATTCACAAAGCCCATGTCTTTGCTTGGGATCCACTGGGTCCCAGAAAAACCACCACACCTCTAGACTTTCTCATACTACTGCATCATTTGCACAACTCCAGGGTGTTTTTTTTTCTGCCCTGATTGATCAGTCTTGGGGCGTAGCATTCAATAAACAATCCCTATTTGACTGAAATCACTGTCTGAGTAGTTTGTGAGGCAATTGCTAAAAACTAACGACAATCAAACAAGCAAAGAATTAATTTTAAAAAATTGGTTCTTTGAGAAAGTCAATCAGACTGGCAAATCTTTATCCAAATGAACTAAGAGATAGGAGGAGAAGATATAAGTTAAAAGGGGTAGCATAACAACAGATACCAAGTAAATCAAGGTGTTAGCAGTGGAAACTTGGGTGACCTCTCTTTCGACTCTATCAACTAACCTGTTCCATCAGGCTATATCTGACATCCCAGGGCACTCTGATGCCCAGGGCAATGAATTATGGTCACTTTGAGAGGAAACCATGATGCCTCCAATAAAACACGCATTACTTCCTTGTTTTTGATGTTTTTTCCTTCAGCAGTCAATAACCGCATCAGCTGTCAGGGTAAATGTTAGCTATGGCTCCTTTTGCCAGTTTCCAAGCCTGGGTTAGAGCCTTTAGTTCAGCTTTCTGGGCTAAAGTTCCCAGCAGCAAAGCAGTTGCTCAAATAACAGAGCCCAAGTCCATTACCACAGCCCCTACATACCGGATTCCATTTTGGATGAAGCTGCTCCCATTTGTGAAGTAGATACATTCCACATCTGGCCAAAGTATGTCTGTCAAGTCTGACCCGATGTTCTGGATGTGCACCAGTACTATGGAGCAATCATGCTGCATGTCTGAGGATGGGTCTGGTAGCAGGGTGGCTGGGTTTAGGTCAGATGATGGGTTATATCTTACTCAAGGGGATTCAAAAGTAGAGCCCGAAAGTGCACCATTCTGGCATTGGACAGCCACTGGCTACATGGATCCTTGAGGGCCCCTCAATAGCACAGGGTGGGCGGTGGGGGAGTGATAACAAGTTCCTGCTTCATGGTTATTTTGTCAGCACCCTTGACTAGCAGGGCAGTGGCAGATATGATCCAGAGGCAGGCTAGTCATCCTTGGGCCACTAGCTCCAACTTCTTAGGTAAATAATCCACAGATCTTTTCTAAGGTTCCAAAGTTTGAGTGAGCACCCCCTTTGCTAGCCCCTTTCTCTGTTCCACATACAGGTGGAAAGCTTTGAGAATGTCTAGTAGGGCCATGGCCAGTGCCCCCCAATTAGGCAGATAGTTGCTCCTAGTGGATATGCTTGTAGACATTCTGTGTTATAAACTTCTTATTCAATTTATGGCCTGAATTGATCTGCAAACTCATAGTGAACTTTTTACCATGTGAACATATACTCCTAGTGTATGAGAACAAAAAGCAGAGCCAGGCTTTCCTCTCCTTCTCTTCCAGAGACTTAAAGAAGCACAATTCACTGCCCAAATAGAACAAAAGCTACTTTACTTGTCCTCATTCTGTTTTACTATGAGGTGCTAAACTGGAGACTGCAGCTTCTCCCCTCAGAGCAACACATACTTCCATATCAAAAAAACACTCTGCTATTTAGTATGCTTTGCAATTTCATGAGGTCCCATTTGTCAATTCTTTATCTTAGAGCAAAGCCATTGGTGTTCTGTTCAGGAAAGTTTCCACTGTGCCTATGTGTTTGAGGCTCTTCCCCACTTTCTCTTCTATTAGTTTCACAGTATCTGATTTTATGTGGCTGTCTCTGATCCACTTGAACTTGAGCTTTGCACAAGGAGATAAAATGGATCAATTTGCATTCTTCTACATGCTGACTTACAGTTGAACCAGCCCATTTGTTTAAAATGCATTCTTATTTTCATTGGATAGTTTTAGCTCTTTTGTCAAATATCAAGTGGCTACCTGCATCCAGAGATGACCCTGGGACAAAGCTCTCTGCTCATATCCTGTGGGTAGAAAGCTGGATTCTCAGAAGCATGGACAATACTGAGAGGATCAACACTTCTGCTCCCATGCCTGGCCCAAGAGGAACCTGTCTGGAGCCCTCTGGAGACAGGAACCAAGGATCAGTCTGGGAGAGGACACTTCTGGTTTCCACCTGTGCCCAGAGCTGATTCTGTGACACAGCTCTCTGTACCCAGATCCTGCTGGGGAAAACCGATCTCTAGGAGTGCTAACACACAGGCTTACAGGAAAGTCAAGCCACTGTCAGAAACAGCAAGACAAGCTAGCACCAGAGATAAGATGGTGAGAGGCAAGGGCAAGAACCTAAGCAACAGAAACCAAGGCCACTTGGCATCATCAGAATCCAGTTCCCTCCTACAGTATAACAAAAAAAAATGCTCTACTCAATGATAACTTGGTCAGGGAAGAAGTAAAGAAAGAAATTAAAGACTTCTTAGAATTTAATGAAAATGAAGGCACAACATATCCAACTTATGGGACACAATGAAAGTAGTGCTAAAAGGAAAACCCATAGCTCTGAGTGCCTCCAAAAAGAAACTGGAGAGAGCATACATTAGCACCTTGACAGCACACCTAAAAACTGCAGAACAAAAAGAACCAATACACCCAAGAGGAGTAGATGACAGGAAATAATCAAACTCAGAGCTGAATCAACCAAGTAGAAACAAAGAAAACTATACAAAGAATTTAAAAAAACAAAAAACCAGAAGCTTTGATTCTTTGAGAAAATCAACAAAATAGATAAGATAAATAAACCCTTAGCCAGACTAACTAGAGGGCACAGAGAGTATTTCCAAAGTAACAAAATCAGAAATGAAAAGGGAGACATAACAACAGAATCTGAGGAAATTAAAAAAATCATCAGATCCTACTACAAAAGATTATATTCAACAAAACTGGAAAATATGGATGAAATAGACAATTTTCTAGACAAATACCAGGTACCAAAGTTAAATCAGGATCAAATAAAAAAATCTAAAAAGTCCCATAACTCCTAAAGAAATTGAAGCAGTTATTAAAAGTCTCCCAACAAAAATAGAGTCCAGGACTAAATGGGTTTAGTGCAGAATTCTATCAGACTTTCATAGAATACCTTATATCAATACTGTACAAACTATTCCACAAAATATAAACAGAAGGAACATTAGCCAATTCTTTCTATGATGTCACAATTACTCTTATACCTAAACCACACAAAGACCCAAAAAAAGAAAGAGAACTGCAGACCAACTTCCCTCATGAATGTTGATGCAAAAATATTCAATAAAATTCTCAAAAACTGAATCCAAAAATACAAAAGGATCTTCCATCATGATCAAGTAGGCTTTATCCCAGGCATGCAGGGATGGTTCAATATATGGAAATGCATCAACATAGTCCACTATGTGAACAAACTCAAAGGGGGAGGGGGTGATGATCATCTCATTAGATGCTGAGAAAGGATTTGACAAAATTCAACACCCCTTCATGTTAAAAGTCCTGGAAAGATCAGGGATTCAAACATAGTAAAAGCAATATACAGCAAACCAGTAGCCAACGTTAAATGGAGAGAAACTCAAAGCAATCCCACTAAAATCAGGGACTAGACAAAGCTGACCACTTTCTCCCTACTTATTCAATATAGTACTCCAAGTCCTAGCCAGAGCAATCAGACAACAAAAGGATGACAAAGGGATACAAATTGGAAAGAAGAAGTCAAAATATCACAATTTGCAGATGTTATGATAGTATACTTCAGTGGCCCCAAAAGTTCCTTCAGAGAACTACTAAGCCTGATAAACAACTTCAGCAAAGTGACTGGGTACAAAATTACCTCAAACAAATCACTAGCCTTCCTCTATTCAAAGGATAAACAGTCTGAGAAAGAAATTAGAGAAATGACACCCTTCACAATAGTCCCAAATAACATAAAATACTTCAGTGTGACTCTAACCAAGCAAGAGAAAGATCTGTATGAAAAGAACCTCAAGTCTCTGAAGAAAGAAATTGAAGAAGATCTCAGAAGATGGAAAGACCTACCATGCTCATGGCTTGGCAGGATTAATATAGTAAAATTGGCCATTTTGCCAAAAGCAATCTACAGATTCAATGTAATCCCGATCAAAATTCCAACTCAATTCTTCATAGAGTTAGAAAAAGCAGTTTGCAAATTCATTTAGAATAACAAAAACCCAGAATAGGTAACACTATCCTCAACAACAAAAGGACTTCTTGGGAAAATCACCATCTCTGACCTCAAGCAGTATCCCAGAGCAATAGTGGTTAAAAAAAAATAACAAAACAAAAAAAAACTGTATGGTAGAGACAGGTAGATCAGCCTGTAGAAGAATGCAAATCGACCCATTCTTATTGCTTTAATTCTTACTGCTTTAAAGAATTATTTGTGGGACTCTGGTGAACAGGGGCTCCCGGAAAGGGCGGCGCAGGTCCTCCTGGTTGCTGCCCCCGAGGAGAGCTCATAAGCAACACCCCACGAGCAAACTTGAGCCTCAGGACCACAGGTAAGACCAACTTTTCTGCTGCAAGCGACCTGACTGGTGGCCTCAGGACACACAGAGGCAAAATTCCTCTAGGACTGGACACTTCCGGTTTTTAGCAGGATTCCCAACTTCGAGCTCCCCGTGGGAGAGAGAGCTCACTGCCCGGACAGGTGGGCACTCCTGAGACTGCAGAGTGGAAGAGACCACCAACACTGCCCACCCCTGCCAACATCCCTGGCCCAAGAGGAAACTGTATAAGGCCTCTGGGTTCCTATAGATAAGGGCACAGGAGCAGCAGGTCCCCTGCGTCTGAGACACTGCTGGAACCTGAAGGGGCTGACCAGATAAACAGTTCTCTGCACCCAAATCCTGTAGGAGGGAGAGCTAAACCTTCAGAGAGGCAGACACTCCTGGGAAACCAGAAGAGACTACATTCTGCCCACATCTCTGACTCCAAAAGAAAACACCAAATGCCATCTGGGACTCTGGTGCACAGGGGCTCCCAGAAAGGGCGGCACAGGTCCTCCTGGTTGCTGCCCCCAAGGAGAGCTCATAAGAAACACACCACAAACAAACTTGAGCCTCGGGACCACAGATAAGACCAACTTTTCTGCTCGAAGCGACCTGCCTGGTGAACTCAGGGCACAGGCCCACAGGAATAGCTGAAGATTAGTAGATAGAAAAAACTGCACGCCCAAAAGCAGAACACTCTATTCCCATAACTGGCTGGAAGAAAACAGGAAAACAGGTCTACAGCACTCCTGACACACAGGCTTATAGGACAGTCTAGCCACTGTCAGAAATAGCAGAACAAAGTAACACTAGAGATAATCTGATGGCGAGAGGCAAGCGCAGGAACCCAAACAACAGAAACCAAGACTACGTGGCATCATCGGAGCCCAATTCTCCCACCAAAGCAAACACGGAATATCAAAACACACCAGAAAAGCAAGATCTAGATTCAAAATCATATTTGATCATGATGCTGGAGGACTTCAAGAAAGACATGAAGAACTCCCTTAGAGAAATGCAGGAAAACATAAATAAACAAGGAGAAGCCTACAGAGAGGAATCACAAAAATCCTTGAAAGAATTCCAGGAAAACACAATCTAACAGTTGAAGGAATTAAAAATGGAAATAGAAGCAATCAAGAAAGAACACATGGAAACAACCCTGGATATAGAAAACCAAAGGAAGAGACAAGGAGCCATACATACAAGCATCACCAACAGAATACAAGAGATAGAAGAGAGAATCTCAGGAGCAGAAGATTCCATAGAAATCATCGACCCAACTGTCAAAGATGATGTAAAGCAGAAAAAGCTACTGGTCCAAAACATACAGGAAATCCAGGACTCAATGAGAAGATCAAACCTAAGGATAATAGGTATAGAAGAGAGTGAAGACTCCCAGCTCAAAGGACCAGTAAATATCTTCAACAAAATCATAGAAGAAAACTTCCCTAACCTAAAGAAAGAGAAACCCATAAGCACACAAGAAGCCTACAGAACTCCAAATAGATTGGACCAGAAAAGAAACTCCTCCTGTCACATAATAGTCAAAACAACAAATGCACAAAATAAAGAAAGAATATTAAAAGCAGTAAGGGAAAAAGGTCAAGTAACATATAAAGGCAGACCTATCAGAATCACACCAGACTTTTCGCCAGAGACTATGAAAGCCAGAATATCCTGGACAGATGTCATACAGACCCTAAGAGAACACAAATGCCAGCCCAGGTTACTGTATCCTGCAAAACTCTCAATTAACATAGATGGAGAAACCAAGATATTCCATGACAAAACCAAATTTACACAATATCTGTCTACAAATCCAGTGCTACAAAGGATAATAAATGGTAAAGCCCAACATAAGGAGGCAATCTACACCCTAGAAAAAGCAAGAAACTGATCGTCTTGGCAACAAAACAAAGAGAAGAAAAGCACACAAACATAACCTCACATCCAAATATGAATATAACGGATAGCAATGATCACTATTCCTTAATATCTCTCAAAATCAATGGTCTCAACTCCCCAATAAAAAGACGTAGATTAACAAACTGGATACGCAATGAGGACCCTGCATTCTGCTGCCTACAGGAAAGACACCTCAGAGACAAAGAAAGACACTACCTCAGAGTGAAAGGCTGGAAAACAACTTTCCAAGCAAATGGTCAGAAGAAGCAAGCTGGAATAGCCATTCTAATATCAAATAAAATCAATTTTGAACTAAAAGTCATCAAAAAAGATAAGGAAGGACACTTCATATTCAACAAAGGAAAAATCCATCAAGATGAACTCTCAATCCTAAATATCTATGCCCCAAATACAAGGGCAACTACATACAGAAAAGAAACCTTACTAAAGCTCAAAACACACATTGCACCTCACACAATAATAGTAGGAGATTTCAACACCCCACTCTCATCAATGGACAGATCATGGAAACAGAAATTAAACAGAGACATAGACAGACTAAGAGAAGTTATGAACCAAATGGACTTAACAGATATTTATAGAACATTCTATCTAAAGCAAAAGGATATACATTCTTCTCAACTCCTCATGGTACGTTCTCCAAAACTGACCATATAATTGGTCAAAAAACGGGCCTCAACAGGTACAGAAAGTTAGAAATAATCCCATGCATTCTATCAGACCTCCACGGCCGAAAGCTGCTCTTCAATAACAATAAGGGAAGGACACCCACATATACGTGGAAGTTGAACAATGCTCTACTCAACAATAACCTGGGCAAGGAAGAAATAAAGAAATTAAAAACTTTTTAGAATTCAATGAAAATGAAGGTACAACATATCCAAACTTATGGGACACAATGAAAGCTGTGCTAAGAGGAAAACTCATAGCGCTGAGTGCCTGCAGAAAGAAACAGGAAAGAGCATATGTCAGCAGCTTGACAGCACACCTAAAAGCTCTAGAACAAAAAGAAGCAAATACACCCAGGAGGAGTAGAAGGCAGGAAATAATCAAACTCAGAGCGGAAATCAACCAAGTAGAAACAAAAAGGACCATAGAAAGAATCAACAGAACCAAAAGTTGGTTCTTTGAGAAAATCAACAAGATAGATAAACCCTTAGCCAGACTAACAAGAGGACACAGAGAGTGCGTCCAAATTAACAAAATCAGAAATGAAAAGGGAGACATAACTACAGATTCAGAGGAAATTCAAAAAATCATCAGATCTTACTATAAAAACCTATATTCAACAAAATTTGAAAATCTTCAGGAAATGGATAATTTCCTAGACAGATACCAGGTATCGAAGTTAAATCAGGAACAGATAAACCAGTTAAACAACCCCATAACTCCTAAGGAAATAGAAGCAGTCATTAAAGGTCTCCCAACCAAAAAGAGCCCAGGTCCAGACGGGTTTAGTGCAGAATTCTATCAAACCTTCATAGAAGACCTCATACCAATATTATCCAAACTATTCCACAAAATTGAAACAGATGGAGCCCTACCGAATTCCTTCTACGAAGCCACAATTACTCTTATACCTAAACCACACAAAGACACAACAAAGAAAGAGAACTTCAGACCAATTTCCCTTATGAATATCGACGCAAAAATACTCAATAAAATTCTGGCAAACCGAATTCAAGAGCACATCAAAACAATCATCCAACATGATCAAGTAGGCTTCATCCCAGGCATGCAGGGATGGTTTAATATACGGAAAACCATCAACGTGATCCATTATATAAACAAACTGAAAGAACAAAACCACATGATCATTTCATTAGATGCTGAGAAAGCATTTGACAAAATTCAACACCCCTTCATGATAAAAGTCCTGGAAAGAATAGGAATTCAAGGCCCATACCTAAACATAGTAAAAGCCATGTACAGCAAACCAGTTGCTAATATTAAACTAAATGGAGAGAAACTTAAAGCAATCCCACTAAAATCAGGGACTAGACAAGGCTGCCCACTCTCTCCCTACTTATTCAATATAGTTCTTGAAGTTCTAGCCAGAGCAATCAGACAACAAAAGGAGGTCAAGGGGATACAGATTGGTAAAGAAGTCAAAATATCACTATTTGCAGATGATATGATAGTATATTTAAGTGATTCCAAAAGTTCCACCAGAGAACTACTAAAGCTGATTAAACAACTTCAGCAAAGTGGTTGGGTATAAAATTACTCAAATAAATCAGTAGCCTTCCTCTACACAAAAGAGAAACAAGCTGAGGAAGAAATTAGGGGAATGACACCCTTCATAATAGACCCAAACAATATAAAGTACCTCGGTGTGACTTTAACCAAGCAAGTAAAAGATCTGTACAATAAGAACTTCAAGACTTTGAAGAGAGAAATTGAAGAAGACCTCAGAAGATGGAAAGATCTCCTATGCTCATGGATTGGCAGGATTAATATAGTAAAAATGGCCACTTTACCAAAAGCGATCTACATTTTCAATGCAATCCCCATCAAAATACCAATCCAATTCTTCGAAGAGTTAGGCAGAACAATTTGCAAATTCATCTGAAATAACAAAAAACCCAGGATAGCTAAAACTATTCTCAACAATAAAAGGACTTCAGGGGGAATCACTATCCCTGAACTCAAGCAGTATTACAGAGCAATAGTGATAAAAACTGCATGGTATTGGTACAGAGACAGACAGATAGACCTGTGGAATAGAATTGAAGACCCAGAAATGAACGCACACACCTATGGTCACTTGATTTTTGACAAAGGAGCCAAAACCATCCAATGGAAAAAAGATAGTATTTTCAGCAAATGGTGCTGGTTCAACTGGAGGTCAACATGTAGAAGAATGCAGATCGATCCATGCTTATCACCCTGTAAAAAGCTTAAGTCCAAGTGGATCAAGGACCTCCACATCAAACCAGATACACTCAAACTAATAGAAGAAAAACTGGGGAAGCATCTCGAACACATGGGCACTGGAAAAAATTTCCTGAACAAAACACCAATGGCTTATGCTCTAAGATCAAGAATCGACAAATGGGATCTCATAAAACTGCAAAGCTTCTGTAAGGCAAAGGACACGGTGGTTAGGACAAAACGGCAACCAACAGATTGGGAAAAGATCTTTACCAATCCTACAACAGATAGAGGCCTTATATCCAAAATATACAAAGAACTCAAGAAGTTAGACCGCAGGGAAACAAATAACCCTATTAAAAAATGGGGTTCAGAGCTAAACAAAGAATTCACAGCTGAGGAATGACGAATGGCTGAGAAACACCTAAAGAAATGTTCAACATCTTTAGTCATAAGGGAAATGCAAATCAAAACAACCCTGAGATTTCACCTCACACCAGTGAGAATGGCTAAGATCAAAAACTCAGGTGACAGCAGATGTTGGCGAGGATGTGGAGAAAGAGGAACACTCCTCCATTGTTGGTGGGATTGCAGACTGGTAAAACCATTCTGGAAATCAGTCTGGAGGTTCCTCACAAAATTGGACATTGAACTGTCTGAGGATCCAGCTATACCTCTCTTGGGCATATACCCAAAAGATGCCTCAACATATAAAAGAGACACGTGCTCCACTATGTTCATCGCAGCCTTATTTATAATAGCCAGAAAATGGAAAGAACCCAGATGCCCTTCAACAGAGGAATGGATACAGAAAATGTGGTACATCTACACAATGGAATATTACTCAGCTATCAAAAACAACGACTTTATGAAATTCGTAGGCAAATGGTTGGAACTGGAAAATATCATCCTGAGTGAGCTAACCCAATCACAGAAAGACATACATGGTATGCACTCATTGATAAGTGGCTTTTAGCCCAAATGCTTGAATTACCCTAGATCCCTAGAACAAACGAAACTCAAGACGGATGATCAAAATGTGAATGCTTCACTCCTTCTTTAAATGAGGAAAAAGAATACCCTTGGCAGGGAAGGGAGAGGCAAAGATTAAAACAGAGACTGAAGGAACACCCATTCGGAGCCTGCCCCACATGTGGCCCATACATATACAGCCACCCAATTAGACAAGATGGATGAAGCAAAGAAGTGCAGACCGACAGGAGCCGGATGCAGATCGCTCCTGAGAGACACAGCCAGAATACAGCAAATACAGAGGCGAATGCCAGCAGCAAACCACTGAACTGAGAATAGGTCCCCCGTTGAAGGAATCAGAGAAAGAACTCGAAGAGCTTGAAGAGGCTCGAGACCCCAAAAGTACAACAATGTCAAGCAACCAGAGCTTCCAGGGACTAAGCCACTACCTAAATACTATACATGGACTGACCCTGGACTCTGACCTCATAGGTAGCAATGAATATCCTAGTAAGAGCACCAGTGGAAGGGGAAGCCCTGGGTCCTGCTAAGACTGAACCCCCAGTGAACTAGTCTATGGGGGGAGGGCGGCAATGGGGGGAGGGTTGGGAGGGGAACACCCATAAGGAAGGGGAGGGGGGAGGGGCATGTTTGCCCGGAAACCGGGAAAGGGAATAACACTTGAAATGTATATAAGAAATACTCAAGCGCCGGTCACGTGGGGCGCTGGCTGCGCCTGCGGAGAAGCGGTGGCCGCCGAGCGGGATCTGTGCGGGGAGCCGGAAATGGTTGTGGACTAAGTCTGTGCGGCTGCGTGGGGCTCGGCCGCGCGGACTGAAGGAGACTGAAGGCCTTCGGATGCCCAGAACCTGTAGGCCGCACTGTGGACTTATTCTTAACCGAGGGGGTGCTGGGGGGACCCTGATGTGGCACCAAATGAAATGAACAAAGCTCCCCAGCCCACAGGCCCCCCACCCGCCAGGTCCCCTGGACTCCCACAGCCAGCGTTTCCCCCGGGGCAGACTGCACCGGTGGTGTTTAGCACGCCTCAAGCGACACAAATGAACACGCCTTCTCAGCCCTGCCAGCACTTCTACCCTAGCCGGGCCCAGCCCCCTAGCAGTGCAGCCTCCCGAGTGCAGAGTGCAGCCCCTGCCCGTCCTGGCCCAGCTCCCCATGTCTACCCTGCTGGATCCCAAGTAATGATGATCCCTTCCCAGATCTCCTACTCAGCCTCCCAAGGAGCCTACTATATCCCTGGACAGGGGCGTTCCACATATGTTGTCCCAACACAGCAGTACCCTGTGCAGCCAGGAGCCCCAGGCTTCTATCCAGGTGCAAGCCCTACCGAGTTTGGGACCTATGCTGGAGCCTATTACCCAGCCCAGAGTGTGCAGCAGTTTCCTGCTAGTGTGGCTCCTGCCCCAGTTCTGATGAACCAGCCACCCCAGATTGCCCCTAAGAGGGAACGGAAAACTATCCGAATTCGAGACCCAAACCAAGGAGGGAAGGATATCACAGAAGAGATCATGTCTGGGGCCCGTACTGCCTCCACACCCACTCCTCCCCAGACGGGAGGCAGTCTGGAGCCTCAACCCAATGGGGAGTCGCCTCAGGTTGCTGTCATTATCCGGCCAGATGACCGGTCACAGGGAGCAGCCATTGGGGGGCGGCCAGGGCTGCCTGGCCCAGAGCACAGCCCTGGCACAGAGTCTCAGCCTTCGTCGCCTTCTCCAACCCCATCACCACCCCCAATTTTGGAGCCGGGGTCTGAGTCTAATCTTGGAGTCCTCTCTATTCCTGGGGACACTATGACAACGGGGATGATACCAATTTCTGTAGAAGAATCGACCCCCATCTCTTGTGAATCTGGGGAGCCATATTGCCTCTCTCCAGAACCCACTCTTGCCGAACCCATACTGGAAGTAGAAGTGACACTCAGCAAACCCATTCCAGAATCTGAGTTCTCTTCCAGTCCTCTCCAGGTTTCCACGTCCCTGGTGCCTCACAGGGCTGAAACTCATGAGCCCAATGGCGTGATCCCATCTGAGGATCTGGAACCAGAGGTGGAGTCAAGCACGGAGCCAGCTCCTCCCCCTCTTTCAGCTTGTGCTTCTGAATCGCTTGTGCCCATTGCTCCAACTGCCCAACCCGAGGAGCTGCTCAATGGAGCCCCCTCGCCACCAGCTGTGGACCTCAGCCCCGTCAGTGAGCCCGAGGAGCAGGCCAAGGAGGTTCCCTCAGCGGCACTGGCCAGCATTGTCTCTCCCACTCCACCTGTGGCTCCTTCTGATACTTCTGCTGCTCAGGAGGAAGAAATAGAAGAAGAAGAAGAAGAAGAAGAAGAAGATGAAGATGGAGAAGCTGAGAGTGAGAAGGGAGGAGAGGACCTCCCTCTCGATAGTACTCCTGTCCCAGCCCAATTGTCTCAGAATTTAGAGGTGGCAGCAGCTCCCCAAGTGGCAGTGTCTGTGCCAAAGAGGAGACGGAAAATTAAAGAGCTAAACAAGAAAGAGGCTGTGGGTGACCTTCTCGATGCCTTCAAGGAGGTGGACCCAGCAGTACCAGAGGTGGAGAATCAGCCTCCTACTGGCAGCAACCCAAGCCCAGAGTCTGAGGGCAGTGCTGCGCTCCCACAGCCTGAGGAAGCAGAGGAAACCTGGGACTCTAAGGAAGACAAAATTCACAATGCCGAGAACATTCAGCCTGGGGAACAGAAGTACGAGTACAAGTCAGATCAGTGGAAGCCTCTCAACCTTGAAGAGAAGAAGCGTTATGATAGGGAGTTCCTGCTGGGCTTTCAGTTCATCTTTGCCAGTATGCAGAAGCCAGAAGGATTGCCCCATATCACTGATGTGGTGCTGGACAAGGCTAATAAAACACCACTTCGGTCACTGGATCCCTCCAGACTACCTGGCATAAACTGTGGCCCAGATTTCACTCCATCCTTTGCCAACCTTGGCCGACCAACCCTCAGCAGCCGTGGGCCCCCAAGGGGTGGGCCAGGTGGGGAGCTGCCCCGAGGGCCGCAGGCTGGCCTGGGACCCAGGCGCTCTCAGCAGGGTCCACGGAAGGAAACTCGCAAGATCATTTCCTCAGTGATAATGACTGAAGACATAAAACTGAACAAAGCAGAGAAGGCGTGGAAACCCAGTAGCAAACGGACAGCCGCTGATAAGGATCGAGGGGAGGAGGATGCTGACGGAAGCAAGACCCAGGACCTGTTCCAAAGGGTACGCTCCATCTTGAATAAGCTGACACCCCAGATGTTTCAGCAGCTGATGAAGCAGGTGACACAGCTGGCCATTGACACGGAGGAACGCCTCAAAGGAGTCATTGACCTCATCTTCGAGAAAGCCATTTCAGAGCCCAACTTCTCTGTGGCTTATGCCAACATGTGCCGCTGCCTCATGGCGCTGAAAGTGCCCACTACAGAAAAGCCAACAGTGACTGTGAATTTTCGAAAACTGTTGTTAAATCGGTGTCAGAAAGAATTTGAGAAAGACAAAGATGATGATGAAGTTTTTGAAAAAAAGCAAAAAGAAATGGATGAAGCTGCTACTGCAGAAGAACGGGGACGCCTGAAAGAAGAACTAGAAGAGGCCCGGGACATAGCTCGGCGGCGCTCTTTAGGGAATATCAAGTTCATTGGGGAGCTATTCAAGTTGAAGATGTTAACAGAAGCAATAATGCATGACTGTGTGGTCAAACTACTTAAAAACCATGATGAGGAGTCCCTAGAATGCCTCTGCCGTCTCCTCACCACGATTGGCAAAGACCTGGACTTTGCAAAAGCCAAGCCTCGAATGGATCAGTATTTCAACCAGATGGAAAAAATCATTAAAGAAAAGAAGACCTCATCTCGCATCCGTTTTATGCTACAGGATGTGCTTGACCTGCGGCAGAGCAATTGGGTGCCGCGTCGCGGGGATCAGGGCCCCAAGACGATCGATCAGATTCACAAGGAGGCTGAAATGGAGGAACACAGGGAGCACATCAAGGTCCAGCAGCTCATGGCCAAGGGCGGCGACAAGCGTCGGGGCGGCCCTCCAGGCCCTCCTGTCAACCGTGGCCTTCCACTTGTGGATGATGGTGGCTGGAATACAGTCCCCATCAGCAAAGGCAGTCGCCCCATTGACACCTCACGGCTCACCAAGATCACAAAGCCTGGGTCCATTGATTCTAACAACCAGCTCTTTGCACCTGGAGGACGACTGAGTTGGGGCAAGGGCAGCAGTGGGGGATCAGGAGCCAAACCCTCAGACACAGCATCGGAAGCTACTCGTCCAGCTACTTTGAATCGCTTTTCTGCTCTTCAACAAACATTACCCGTAGAGAACACAGATAACAGACGTGTTGTACAGAGGAGCAGCTTAAGCCGGGAACGAGGTGAGAAAGCTGGGGACCGGGGAGACCGGCTAGAGCGCAGTGAGCGGGGAGGTGACCGTGGGGACCGACTTGATCGTGCCAGAACACCTGCTACCAAGCGAAGTTTTAGCAAAGAAGTGGAGGAGCGGAGTAGAGAGCGGCCATCCCAGCCTGAGGGACTCCGCAAGGCAGCTAGCCTCACGGAGGATCGAGGTCGGGATCCTGTGAAGCGGGAAGCCACTCTACCTCCAGTGAGCCCTCCAAAGGCTGCGCTCGCTGTGGATGAGGTGGAGAGGAAGTCGAAGGCCATCATTGAAGAGTATCTCCATCTCAATGACATGAAGGAGGCCGTGCAGTGCGTCCAGGAGCTGGCTTCACCCTCCCTGCTCTTCATCTTTGTACGGCTTGGCATCGAGTCCACGCTGGAGCGAAGCACCATTGCTCGTGAGCACATGGGGAGACTGCTGCACCAGCTACTCTGCGCAGGGCACCTCTCTACTGCCCAGTACTACCAAGGGCTGTATGAAACACTAGAATTGGCTGAGGACATGGAAATCGACATCCCTCATGTATGGCTTTACTTGGCAGAACTGATAACACCTATTCTTCAGGAAGACGGGGTACCCATGGGAGAGCTCTTTAGGGAAATTACGAAGCCTCTGAGACCCATGGGCAAAGCCACTTCTTTGTTGCTGGAGATCCTGGGTCTCTTATGCAAGAGCATGGGTCCCAAAAAGGTGGGAATGCTGTGGCGAGAGGCTGGGCTAAGCTGGAGGGAATTTCTAGCAGAAGGCCAAGACGTTGGCTCATTTGTGGCTGAAAAGAAGGTGGAATATACCTTGGGAGAAGAATCTGAGCTCCTGGCCAGAGGGCACTTGCCTTTGAGGAGCTGCGAAGGCAGCTCGAGAAGCTGCTGAAGGACGGCGGCAGTAACCAGCGTGTGTTTGACTGGATAGAGGCCAACCTGAATGAGCAGCAGATAGCATCCAATACATTAGTTCGAGCCCTCATGACAACTGTCTGTTATTCTGCAATTATCTTTGAGACTCCTCTCCGAGTGGATGTTCAAGTGTTGAAAGTGCGAGCAAGACTGCTTCAGAAATACCTGAGTGATGAGCAGAAGGAGCTACAAGCACTCTATGCTCTCCAGGCCCTTGTAGTGACCTTAGAACAGCCTGCCAACCTGCTTCGGATGTTCTTTGATGCTCTGTATGATGAGGACGTGGTGAAGGAAGACGCCTTCTACAGCTGGGAGAGCAGCAAGGACCCTGCTGAACAGCAGGGCAAGGGTGTGGCCCTTAAATCTGTCACAGCATTCTTCAATTGGCTTCGTGAGGCTGAGGACGAGGAGTCTGATCACAACTGATGGCGGGTGGGGCAGGGGACTTGGAGCCATGGACACGTGGATGGCCCAGCCAGCCAGCCGCCTGGACTGCAGGGGGGCGGCGGCGGCTGTGGCGGCAGTGGCAGTGGGTGCCTGTAGTGCGATGTGTCTTGAGCTAATAAAGTGGCTGATGAGGCAGGATGGCTTGGGGCTGCCTGGGGCCCCCCTCCAGGATGCTGCCAAGTGTCTCTCTCCTCCCCCCAGGGCACAGAGATATATATAAAGTCTTGAAATTTGGTGTGTCTTTGCGGGGGGAGGGGCACTACCGCCTGCCTCTAGGGTCCTTTTTTATTTTCTGAAATCACTCTTGGGACTGCCGTCCTCGCTGCTGGGGGCATATGCCCCAGCCCCTGCACCACCCCTGCTGCTGCCAGGGCAGGGGGAAGGGGGGGGCACGGTGCCTGTAATTATTAAACATGAATTCAATTAAAAAAAAAAGAAATACTCAAGTTAATAAAAAAAAAAAGAAAGAAAGAAATGGAAAAAAAACTCAGGTGACAGCAAATGCTGGAGAGGATGTGGAGAAAGAGGAACACTCCTCCATTGTTGGTGGGATTGCAGACTGGTAAAACCATTCTGGAAATCAGTCTGGAGGTTCCTCAGAAAATTGGACATTGAACTACCTGAGGGCCCAGCTATACCTCTCTTGGGCATATACCCAAAAGATGCCCCAACATATAAAAAAGACGCATGCTCTACTATGTTCATAGCAGCCTTATTTATAATAGCCAGAAGCTGGAAAGAACCCAGATGCCCTTCAACAGAGGAATGGATACAGAAAATGTGGTACATCTACACAATGGAATATTACTCAGCTATCAAAAACAACGACTTTATGAAATTCATAGGCAAATGGTTGGAACTGGAAAATATCATCCTGAGTGAGGTAACCCAATCACAGAAAATCACACATGGTATGCATTCATTGATAAGTGGCTATTAGCCCAAATGCTTGAATTACCCTAGATGCATAGAACACATAAAACTCAAGATGGATGATCAAAATGTGAATGCTTCACTCCTTCTTTAAATGAGGAAAAAGAATACCCTTGGCAGGGAATAGAGAGGCAAAGATTAAAACAGATACAGAAGGAACACCCATTCAGAGCCTGCCGCACATGTGGCCCATACATATACAGCCACCCAATTAGACAAGATGGATGAAGAAAAGAAGTGAAGACGGACAGGAGCCAGATGTAGATCTCTCCTGAGAGACACAGCCAGAATACAGCAAACACAGAGGCGAATGCCAGCAGCAAACCACTGATCTGAGAACAGGACCCCCATTGAAGGAATCAGAGAAAGAACTGGAAGAGCTTGAAGGGGCTCGAGACCCCAAAAGTACAACAATGCCAAGCAACCAGAGCTTCCAGGGACTAAGCCACTACCTAAAGACTATACATGGACTGACCCTGGACTCTGACCTCATAGGTAGCAATGAATATCCTAGTAAGAGCACCAGTGGAAGGGGAAGCCCTGGGTCCTGCTAAGACTGAACCCCCAGTGAACGTGATTGTTGGGGGGAGGGCGGCAGTGGGGGGAGGGTGGGGAGGGGAACACCCATAAAGAAGGGGAGGGAGAGGAGTTAGGGGGATGTTGGCCCGGAAACCGGGAAAGGGAATAAGAAATACTCAAGTTAATAAAAAAAAAAAGAAAAAAAGAATTATTTGCATAATTCTTTAAGGGATTTTTGTGTTTCCTCTTTAAGGGATTCTACCTGTTTACCTATGTTGTCCTGTATTTCTTTAAGGTAGTTACTTATGTACTTCTTAAAGTCCTCTACCATCATCATGAGTTGTGATTTTAAATCAAAATCTTGCTTTTCCAGTGTGTTGGTGTATCCAGGGCTTGCTTGGTGGGGGAACTGGGTTCTGATGATGCCATGTGGCCTTGGTTTCTGTTGCTTAGGTTCTTGCCCTTGCCTCTTGCCATCTTATCTCTGGTGTTAGATGGTCTTGCTGTCTCTGACAGTGGCTTGACCCCCATGTAAGCCTGTGTGTCAGCACTCCTGGAGACTAACTTTCCCCTGGAAGAACTGGGTACAGAGAACTGTGTCCCAGGGTCTGATTTGGGCACAGGAAGAAACCAGAAGGATCCTGTTCCAGACTGCTCCTCGGTTCCTATGTCCAAAGGGCTCCAGATGAGTTCCTCCTGGACAAGGAATGTGAGTAGAAGTCATGGTCTCACCTGTGCTCTCCGGGTTGTCAGAACTTCTGAGAATCCAGCTCTCTACCCACAGGATCTGAGTACAGAAAGCAGTATTCCAGGGTCAGATCCAGGAGCGGGGGAAAACTGGAAGGATCCTGTCCCAGACTGATCCTTGGTTCCTGTGTCCTAAAGGTTCTAGGCAGGTCCCTAGGAGCAGAAATGGTGGTCTTACCTGTGCTCTCAGGTGTGTCAGCACTCCTGAAAACCAGCTTTTTCCCAGCAGGATCTGAGTACAGAGAGCTATGGCACTGACCTTGATTCTTTGTTCTCAAAAAATTCAAGATTAATTTCAAAATTCTTCATGGACCTCTTCACCTATACATGTGGTAGAGTCCTGAATAACTGCTTTGATTCCTGTGTCCATAATTCCCTCCTTACTCTACTTGTTGAGTCAGTTTACCTGGACTTCTGCTCCAGATGGTACAGGTGTTCAGTATGTTCCAGACTCACATAGACAATGTCCTCCTAACTCAAAAATCCGCAGACAGCTTCTGATCCAGAGATCAACATCTACTACTTGCTTGGGATAAAGAAGCTCCATCCTAATCTTACTACTTTCCAGTCCACTTTGGGGAACCCAGAGGCTCAAATCCAGCTCCCACCATCCCCTGTCTCTTCCTCTATTTCTTCTTATTTTCTGTAGTTGTACCTTTCTGGTTTTCATTGATTTGTTTTTTGAGACAGGGTTTCTCTGTGTGTAGCCCTGGTCTACCTGTGCTGGAATTCACTCTCAAACCCACAGAGATCTATCTACCTCTGCTTCCCAAGTGCAAGAGTTAGACGTGTGTTACCACCACCCAACTCTCAACTTCTCTTTCTTCCTTTCTTTCTTTGTAATATAAAAAACAGCAACAAACCTGGAATGTTAGATCATAGTCCCTTTACCTGACCTGCCCAGAAATCAGGTCATGTTTCCTTCAGCTCTCCCAGTCTTTCAACACAGTTAAGAAGCCCTCTTGTGTTGTGACCTTGTAACTCCCTATCCCCCAACCCCACACAACAGCAAGATATATGTATTATCCTATCTACTATCTAGTTCTGTATATGCCAGAAGTCATATATAGTAACTCACAAAGTGTGGCATTTCCCACCAGCCCCCTAAAAAGCTATAAAAGTCAAATATCTCCTTTATTCCCAAGACTTTTCTCCTTCAGGTCCCCCATCATGGGGTCCATAGTGGCTATTTCTCTTACTGCCCATCTTCTAGCTACCTCTCCTAATGAAGATCCTGTCTAGGCATTGTTCCTCCCAATGCCCTCCCACCTCAAGGCCATGTCATGGCTCCTCATGATTGTTAGCCTCTCTCTTGAGAAAGTTCATTTCAAGGGTAATTTTATATGATTTCCTTTCTAGAAACTGTCACTCTTTATTTCATTATTATAAGAATGGGAAGACTCCATGAGAGACCTTTGATGATTCTGGAGCAAAGATCCAAAGCATCATTTGATGTATGTAAAGATCTCCTTGTCACTGAGGATCTCCTCACAGGGGGTAATCAGATCTTGGGGGCCAGCATTGAGCATCTGAATACACAGCCGTACAAGACTAACCCACCGCAATGTAGATCTTTGGAATGAATCATTGAAGACTTTTTTTCTGTGTTGACTCTCTGGTTTGTAGAATATATGGAACTTAACGTTTCAACATCTGGGTCTTCACAGCCTCTTTGAGAAAGACAAGAGCTGACTGATTTATCTGCTGAGCCTAACTGGAAGCAAGAGCCACCAAAGTGTTTATCCTTTTAACTCATACATTTTTTGCTATGTTCATCCTTCAAGTTTGGTTGTAAGTACTCTGAAGGTCATGTGCACATGTCTGAAAGAAAAGTGTAGGTACAAAGCCCACTTAATTTCTTTTTACCTTTGATAAAAAAGATCCAGCTGGAGGATAATATTGAAGGACAAATTGCCAGCTATTGCCCATTTAAAAAAAAAACAATTGACTCCAATTGCCAATGGTATTATACAAGGCCAAGGTAATCTCATTTATTAAGGCTTTGGTAATTAATTTGTTCCAATTATAGAGAATACACCAGAGAGGAAATCAATATGTATTTCTGACTAGAACAACACACCATGACCAAAAGGCAAGTTGGGAATGAAAAGGTTTATTCAGTTAACTTCAACATTGCAGTTCATCACCAAAGGAAGTCAGGACAAGAATTCAAGCAGTCCAAATACTGGTCTAAAGAACAGACAAAACATGTAGTGATAAAGTGATTCCAGATGATATTCTGCTATACTCATAGATCAGGACCTTGTTCAGTTATCATCAGAGAAGTAATTTTGATTATCCATAATCCTTTCAGTCCGTGTCAATGGTTTTTCTTCTTTTGTTGAATATTTTTTTATTTACATTTCAAATGTTATTCCCTTTCCTGGTTTCCTGGACATAAGCCCCCTATCCCATCCCCTCCTCTTCTTCTATAAGGGTGTCCCTCCCCTCCATCCATCCTCCTTAACACCCCCTCCCTGACATTCCTCTACACTGGGGGTCCAACCTTGGCTGGACCAAGGGTTTCTCCTTCCATTGGTGCCCAACAAGGCCATCCTCTGCTACATATGCAGCTGGAGCCATGGGTCAGTCCATGTATAGTCTTTAGGTAGTGGTTTAGTCCCTGGGAGCTCTGATTGGTTGACATTGTTGTTCTTATGGGGTTGCAAGCCCCTTCATCTCTTTCAATCCTTTCTCTAACTCCTCCAACAGAGACCCCGTTCTCAGTTCAATGGTTTGCTCCTAGCATTCACCTCTGTATTTGACATGCTCTGGCTGTGTCTCTCAGGAGAAATCTATATCCAGCTTCTGTCAGCATGCACTTCTTAGCTTCATCAATCTTATCTAGTTTTGGTGGCTATATATATATATATATATGGGCCACATGTGGGTCAAGCTCTGAATGGCCGTTCCTTCAGTCTCTGATCCAAACTTTGCCTCCATATCCCCTCCTATGAATATTTTTGTTGCCCCTTTTAAGAAGGAGTGAAGTATCTGCACTTTGGTCGTCCTTCTTCTTGAGCTTCATGTGGTCTGTGGATTGTATCTTGGGTAATTCTAGCTTTGGGGCTAATGTCCATTTATCAGTGAATGCATACCATGTGTGTTTTTCTGTGATTGGGTTACCTCACTCAGGATGATATTTTCTAGTTCAACCCATTTGCCTGTGAATTTCATGAAGTCATTGTTTTTTATAGCTGAATAGTATTCCACTGTGTAGATGTACCACATTTTCTGTATCCATTCCTCTGGTGAAGGGCATCTGGGTTCTTTCCAGCTTCTGGCTATTAGTGTCAGTATTAACAGGAAGAAAAAAACTAACCTTCAATCATGTAGCATCTATCATCTTTAACCCACTGAAGTAATGTGTGGTTTGATTTGATTCTATGAAGGGGCAAAAGACAGAGTGAAGGCTTGTACTTCGGGCAAACAATAGGAATTTGGGGTAAAAGTTCCACTGCAGAGATGGTGTGGCTGGAAACCAGTTTGCACAGTATTACACTTTGCGAGGAATTTTCTGTTACATTTGACTAGGAGTTCTGCCTTGCCTCTGTGGGTAATCATGTAGTAGCAGAAAAAGTTAGGAGAAGATGGAAAGGGGAGAATGGAGGCAGTGGAGGAAGGACAAAGGGAAGAAGAAGGAGCAGGGGAGGGGACTCTCTGAGAAGAATACTACTTCTATCAGATCAGGGTCTCACTCTCATGACCACATTGCATCTTTAGAGACCTCATTCCCAAACTCAGCGAATCACTCAGTCACCTGTGGATGGGAATAGCTTCGAACAATGGCAGCTCTGAACCACAAGGTGGCGCTGCTACTCAACTCCTGTACCTTGTCCGGCTCGATTTCCCCCGCCCGCCACACACCCCCTCCCACCTCCCCCACCCCACCCCACCCCTGAAACCTTCAAATTTTGAGAGAAGCTGAAAAGCTGGGTGATACTTTCTTGAGTTATCATCGCTCTCCCAATGAAAAAGATAGGCAAAACTAAAGACGTGAACCATGTGGTACAACAAAGACTTTAATCTGCATAAGAGACATGATCTTTCACGAAGAAAGTACATTTGTTTCTGAATTTATCTGTGACACCCACTTCATAATGGAATCACCCGAAACCCCAAAATGACCTGTAAAATATGTTCAAGGTTGAAAGACTGTCATCAGCCTGTCTTGCGAGTACATACTTCGCAGTTACATAATATGAAGGCTGAGTTTTCTCTGGTCTGTTAAGACAGATGAGGAAGATAGTAACACCACGCTTACATGTCTAAACATACCTGTGTTTTATACAGTGTAGAGGCACAGTTATGAGCTGACTTCTCCAGATAACTAGCCTCCATGGTGACTTAACGTCTAGGTTAAAGGAATGCAAGGGTGAACTCCATCCAGCCTGGATCTCTAGTCCACTGGTCTGCAAGGAAACCCAGGAGTAGATCTCTGCACCTTCTTCACTCGGCCAGAGATTCCTTGGGCTTGGACACCTCCACAAGCATGGAATGATTATTGTTAGGAATGCCCATGGAGAAAGATAATGAGATCCAGAAACCCAGATAAGTTTTCCTCCATTTATGTTATGGTTAAACATCTAATCACCTTTCTTCCTACACTGGCCCCCATTTCTCTCTTCCCCAGCAGTAGGAGGCATTGTTATCTCACCCTGTTGTTTCCTCACAGCTTCAGCCTTGACTAGGATTTCCAAGCAAAAGTTCATGGCCTATTCCTTCTGCCCATTCATAATTCCCCTTGTCATATGACTCATGTGAGGGGCTTTGGGCGTTTCCATGGTGCCGGTGGACTTTAGATAAGCAACTACAAGCATGAGCCCTTCTCTATGAGTTAAAATCAGCTCTACCTGGGTGGTGGCATTCGCTTGGTTTTGATCACCTCCCTTCCACTCTGTCACCTCCCAAGATTTGTCTCTTTGCCTAATATTCCTAAATTACACTTTTCTTGTTTGAGTTACTCTCATGGCTCCTCGAACCAGAAAAGGCTAAGTTGAAATTTCAGATCTGCCAACTTGCGTCAACTGTATGAGGAATTAATTTATGCCCTATATGCCAGCACAACAGCTTTTAAACACCAGCTGAGTTTGTGACAATGAAAAGCATTCTTATCTTAAAAGAAGAATAATCTCAAACAGGTTCCTCGTGGCTCACCAGATTTCTTTCATGGGTAGACATCAGGAACCTAGAACACTATAGTGATGGCAGACCAGAAATTAACTGAGCTACTGTTTCTAAAACACACTCAGGGTCACCTGGGCAATGTTTGTCTTCATACTGTCTCCCATGGCCTGGTTCCTTAAGGTCAAGCCCTCATTCCAACAAATCCAAACATGGTACTGTCTTCTGCCCTGTACCAATTATCCCTCCTCTCTCTCATCCTCTTCTCTTATCAAATCAAAACCACTAATCTCAGGGACCTATCTTATATTCCTTTGGATTGTAACAGTTTTCTGGTACAAGTGTAAATGAAAATCTGTGACACATGCTGAACAGCCAGGTGATGTCAGTGACTGAGCTCTGATCCCTTACCTGAGGTGTATGAGATGTGGACACTGTGCCCTCTGACCGGAGAAATCTACAGACACTCACGGTAACTACAATCTTAGCATACATCTGCATGCTGGCAAAAGAGGTGTTTTGCTCTATTTTATGTTTAACTCTCTTGATCCATCTGACATCTATTTGGGAGACCACACAATATTTGAACACATTTGAGTCAGACACAGTGGCACAACCTGCAGTCCAAACAATGGGGATGATAAGGAAAGATCGCTTTCCTATCAATTCAAAACTAGCCTGGGAAACATAACAATAACCCATCTTTTAAAACAAAAAAGTCATTAAAAACATATGAGGGAACCTTGCAGTCTACAGAATTAAAAAAAAAAAGTATTGGTTGATGCACTTCTCCTTCTCTCCCAGTGAGACAAGAATGGCCAGGCCCAGCCGCAGTCGTGGCTGCAGCCAGATGCAAAAAGAGACAGAGAAAGAAGACCACACTCTCAAGAAGGAGAGTAAAGTCAGCATGAGCAAAAGCTCGAAGCTCCTCTCCACCAGAGCCAAGGGGAAGTTGGCAGACATCCCTTTAGACCCTCTGCCAAACTGCAGCTCTGCTCCCGAAGGTGACAGCATCTATGAGTGAAGAGAGATGTTCTGGGGCCTCCAGAGTCTGTGTATGAACGTGGAGTATTCTTCCTCGACATCACTATTACACCACGCATCCCTTCAAGCCTCCAAAGGATACATTTCATACAAGAATTTATCACGGTAATATTAATAGCCCAGGAGTTATTTGCTTGGACATATTGAAAGACAACTGGCGCCCAGCACTAACCATCTCGAAAGCCCTCCTTTCTATCTGCTCACTCCTTACAAACAATAGATTCCTTTGCTTATATTCTTTATACTGAGCTGTTATAACAAATCCACAACATCTATTATGCAAGAATTGTTACAAATAAAAGTAGTTATAGATTTTTGCGAAGATCATATATTTGCATACGTGCAGGCTTATGTGTACAGGTACACATGTATGCATGGTGCATGGGTGCCTGTGCATGTAGTGGCCAAAGAAAAACTTTAGGTGTTATTCCTTAGGGAAAAGGTGTCCACACAGAGTTCTGAAGACAGAATCTCATCGATCGTTGTCTAGAAGCTCACCGTGTAGGGTGAGTTGCAAGCCCCAGAGATCTGCCAACCCCACCTCTGCTGCCCTGGAAAGTCCAGAGGCCACTGTGCCCTGCTTTCCTTATGCAAATCCTGGGAAAACTCAAACAGGTAATTTATCTCCCCAGCCCTGTGCAGATTCTGATGTCAAAAACAACTAGTGAGAAAAGAAAATGATTAGAATTCAATGATAGTGATTAAATGCAAGTTCCTAAAATGAGAAGCTGGAAACAACCAAGATGTCCCTCAACAGAGGAATGGATACAGAAAATGGGGTTCATTTATACAATGGAGTACTACTCAGCTATCAAAAACAATGACTTCATGAAATTCACAGGCAAATGGATGGAACTGGAAAATATCATCTTAAGTGAGGTAACCAGTCATAAAAGAAGACACATGGCATGTACTCAATGATAAGTTGATATTAGGAAAAAGCTCAAAATACCCATACAACTTACAGGCCATATGAATGTCAAGAAAAAGGAAGACTAAAGTGTGGATGGTTCAGTCCTGCTTAGAAAGGGGAGAAAAATAATCTTGGGAGGTAGAGGGTGGAAGGGACTTGGGAGGAAGAAAGGAGAGGAAGAGGAAAACAGGGGGTAGGATCAGTTATGGGAGGAGACAGGGGAGATGTACAGAAGGTCAGGAATTTGAACAGAGATGTGTAGCAATAGGGGATGGGGAACTGAGGGAAGCCAACAGAAAATCCCAGACACCAGGAAAGCAAGAGGCTCCCAGGATCCAATGGCAATGACATTACCTGAAATACCCAACAAAGGGGAGGGAGAACCTGCAGAGACCATATCCAGTGGTTAGTCATGGCCCCTGTTTGAGGGATGGGGCCACCCACCCTTCTCAAAATTGTAACCCAGAATTGCTCCTGTCTAAAGGAAATACAGGGACAAAGAGTGGAGCAGAGACTGGAGAAAAGGCCATCCAGGGACTGCCCTACCTGGGGATCCATCCCACATGTAGACACCAAACCCAGACACTATTGCTGATGCCAAGAAGTGCTTGCTGACAGGAACCTGATATAGCTGTCTATGGAGAGGCTCTGCCAGAGCCTGACCAATACAGATGTGGATGCTTGCAGCCAACCACGGGACTGAGCACAGGGAACCCAATGGAGGAGTTAGGGGAAGGACTGAAGAAGCTGAAAGGGTTTGCAACCCCATAGGAAGAAAAACAAACCAGACCCCACAGAGCTCCCAGGGACTAAACCAACAACAAAAGAGTACACATGGAGAGACCCTGGCTCCAGCTGCATATGTAGCAGACAATGGCCTTATGTGGCATCAATGAAAGAGGAGGCCCTTGGTCCTGTGACGGCTCTGTGACCCAGGGAAGTAGGGGAATGCCAGGACAGTGAGGCAGGGGTGGGTAGGTGGATGGGGGGAGAGCCTCATAGAGGCAGGGGGAGTGGAGGGAGATAGGGGGCTTTCAGAGGGGAAACCGGGAAGGGAGATAGCACTTGAAATATAAATAAATAAAATAACCAATAAAAATTTTAGAAAAGAAAACATTATAATTCAATGATATTGATTAAATGAAAGTCCTAAAGTGTACATTGTATGTTGTTGGCTCATTAAATGCATCACCATTATGTAAATTACATGGGGGAGAGCAGACAGAGATTCTTCATAAATTACATTTTTCAGATTATACACAGTCGTAATGCTTGACAGGACATATGGTGTCTGTGTTGAAAGGCATTTGGTTTCAACTGAGTGTTGTTTACTTTCAAAAGACCCCAGGGACAAGGAGACAAGGAAGGCTGTTGGAGCTGCTGGCCAAGCTGAACCTATCTATACTTCTTGATCTTTCTACATAACATATTTTCAACTGTGCCAAACTGCCCAAAAAAAACCCTATTCTAATCTAATCAGGAAACAGTCCAAATTTAAATCCCTCACAAGTGCATTTTTTTTTCAGGACACACATTTACTACGACCAACTTTTTTTAAAGAACATAGCTAAATATCTTTTGCTTCTCAGAAATATTATGAAATCATTAATTCTTCCAAGTCACATTTTTAGACTATTTAGACAAGGTTAAAGAGAAAGAGGTGCATGCTGTAACATTATATAGCTTCTATGTTCCATTGTGGAGCTCTGCAAAGTAAGCTGTGCTCCTAATACTTAATAATTTGACTTTGAGCAAAAATAAGACAATGTATATACATCTGAAATTTGTTTAAAACTTGGGTAATTTTTAAAAGAATGATTATTTTTCTCATTGCAAAAAAATACAATCCATTCTTTACCTCTGTGTCAACATAAGCTTTCAGCTCTATGACCCTAGATACAATTCTTGAACATGAACCATGTCAGCACTGAGGGCTTAATATAAACTAATATATTGATTCTTTTTAACTGGACTGTTAGATACATGAGCATTTAATGAAACATTTTTTATAACTTCTACCACAAGAATATGTCTTCCCATCAACTCTGTAAAGGAAAAAGAACATGATTGGAAAAAAAAAACAGCAACTATGAAAGCCTTGTGAATACAATTGAGTTCTAGGGCACAGGATAAGCCCACAGTTTCTGTGGCAATGCAGTCTTCATTTAATTATTATAAGGTAACCAAACTGACAACTACCCTTTTCTAACCTTTCAAATCCTCTTGACATGAAGGCACTGGCATTCTTCCTACAATGTTAAGATACAGACTTAACTAATATAAATATATTGTGTTTGCGAAACATAAACTTCACTAAGCTTTAGTAATCCATTTAAAAATTAAGCTATGAAAAATTATCTCAAAGATACCATGTTAACTCTTCATTCCACTGTGCTTTGTTTTGCTACCTTTTATCACTCACCCGGTGTAAGTATGAGACATCTTATTAATATATTTTTCCAAAGCCTATCTTGAATCTTACATCAAAAAGAGCTGACTGTGGTCCTTTATTAAACTGTATTTGTTAGTGTAATATAATGTGTTCTTGTTCCTGTTTTTTACTGTGTGGTGACTACCAGTCTTACAGACTGAGTAACTGTATATTTAGTCCTCTGAAATGTAATCGCTTTGAAAATTGCCTTCCTCAATTTAAAAACAAAGCTATGGACAACCGTGCATTATGCCCATTTGGGAGTAAACATATTTAACAGTCTGCTGCTTATAGGGGAGCCCCTCCCCTTTCTGGGAATCTATAGCTTGTTCATAGTTGCTGAGAAGGGAATAGAATAGAAAAAGACAGTCTTCAGGGCAGGAGTCATTAAAAGGCACTCAAGCTTCTGTGAGATAATCTTTCATTCAAATTTCTATAAGCAATCCTAATGAAACTGAATGGAAACACACACACACACACACACACACACACACACACACACACACAAAAGCAAGTACTTAGTTGGGAAGAGAAGAGGACAAGTGGGTGTGGAAGAGGAAAAGATAACTGCAGGTAACTATGAACACTATTTTACATACACATATGAAAATGCCATAATTAAACTCACTATTATACATAATTAACATATTCTAATAAAACATTTCAAAAGAATTCCTATTTATCTTAAGAGTTGCTTTGTAAGACTTCAAACAGCAGCAGCAGGGGGTTGAATGCATTTGAAAATTTGAATGTTTAGCGGAGGTAGTGAGGCTGATGTGACTGAAGCACCTATCATCCACCCTGGCATTGAGGAAGTTATACATGCTCCACAGCAGGAAGCTGCTCTCAGTGGACGTCAAAGCGCAGTCATTAGTTATCTGGCTTTTGGAGGAGCTGTGATGCCACAGCTGTTAGGCTAGCTCTATGGGCATCCCCATAATGGAGCACCAGTCTTCAGAATGTGTCCTCGTTCTCCTTGAATCTCACTGGAATGCTTAACATCTCAACCTGGTTCAATTCAAATTAGTCTGAGAGTTTTGCAGGTCTCCCCCAGTGTCCGTGCTCCATCGTCACCCAGAGCTGCAGTCACTGCACTGTTCACATGTTCAGGCTTTGCATGTGATGTAATAAAATACCACCTGGAACTTTCTCTGCATGTCATTCGTCATTCTCCATCCACCCAACCTGACTTCAATTAGAAAAGTAATGTATCCTTTACCTTTAAAAATGTTCTTAATGACATTTTTCCTTACTCCCTCCCTCTCTCCCTCTCTTTGCCCCATTTCTATCCTCCGCTCTCAGCTTTTCAGCTGATGAAAGAATATTGACAAGTATCCACCTCTGTGAACAGGTGGGATGGCTTACAGTGTTCTCCTTATGAAATATAGTGAACCCAATAACTATCTGACTTCCATGATATGTCCAGGGCCTGGCTTCTTCACAGCATGAGGCCCCATGTTCCCCACGTGAACGAACATCTGTAGAGTAACAGTTTGCTCTTGGCTTTCTTGGTCCATTTCTAAATGAGGACAGCCATTGAAATCAGTGACTAGCTGTAATGGGAACTGTTTTAGACCCAAGGCTCATATTTCCTGAGCCTCAAAGGTGGTGGTAGTGGTGTGTGTGTGTGTGTGTGTGTGTGTGTGTGTGTGTGTGTGTGTGTGTGTGTGTGTATGTATAAAGTGTGTGTACCCTAAAGAAAAACAAGACAAGAGATGGCTTAAAGAGTAAGGGCACTTGTAGCCAAGTCTGATGAAACAAGTTCAAATTCCAGTCCTCAAAGGGTAGAAGGGAAGAGCTGGAGAACTGATTTCTGCTTCTAGTCCTCTGACCCACAGCTGTGCCATGACCCGCTCTTCACACTCACACACAAAACACACAAAATAAATATATAAAATTACAAAATTTTAAAACCAGAAGAGATTAACTAAGAGATTACCAATATTCCTTTGGTTGTGCCTATTAAAGACAATAGGAGAATTTGAGTGATAAGAAAGGAGAGAGTAAAATGAGACATTTAGCTAATTGGGAAAATATTCAGAGAAAGAAAATTAACAAAAACTGATGTGGTTTTTTAAAAAGCACTTTTCAATGAAAATGTCTACCTTTAAGTATTGGTGAAGCTCACCTTTAAAAGTAAAAACAAAATAACACATGAATAAAACTCCTCCATGGCCAGCTTCCTGTTGTCCTGTGTTGCCAATGCTGTTCTCAGTACAAAGAGACCCCAGATGATGTCTCCCTGATTCCAAGCAGCTGGGAGTGACTTGCACTATATACAGAACTCTCTCCTGGCACTTAAAGAATGCAGAACTCTCCTGCTCCTTCAAGTTTCAGGAAGCAATTATCAAATGCTTTCATCTTTCTGGCGCAAGCTGTCTTTATGAAGTGTGGTGCAGATGGTTTGACCAAATATCAGACTTGGCCTTCAAAATGTGCATCTTTGAATTTGTCAGTTCATCCTGCTAAGTGCTGAACAGAAATTGGTTTTGTTTCTTGTAGCCAAAATTATACAGGGGCATAAATGTTTAATATTCTTGGCTCCCTTCCATGACCTTGCCTTCTCGTAGATGGCTCTGAATATCGCTGAAAGGCATGGTGGATAAATTCCCCAGATGCCAGGCCATTGACGAAAATACTCAAACGTGATAGGGTCCAGCAACTTCCTTCCTAGGGAAAAGCTGTGGGGCACTGGATACTCAACAGATGTTTGACTACAAAGTGCTCAGTCAACATTTCTTTCCATAGAGATGTTAAGCAGATCTATTAAAGGTCCATAGTTGGCTAGGCCTAGGTTTCTGGCTTAAATAAAGTATTATTCCAAACAATGCTATAAAATTGGGTATAGAAAGTTACTTTTAAAAAATCATACAGTCCATATATCTGACCAATAGCCTCTATGATAAAGCCTGTGTTGGATTTTGTCAAGGAATATGACATAAAAAAAATAAGTGGAAGAAAGAGTTTGCATTCAGTGAACAATTTGCTCCATTTTGTCCATTCCTGTGGTTACGCAAAACAGAGCTGAAGAAGGCCGTGGCGAGTTGGAAATATTCATTTCATGGCAGCCAGGAGGCAGAGAGACATAGAAACAACTCTGAATTGTTGAGCCTCTGCTTCCTATCTTTGCTTCATCAGTATAAGCAATATATTATAATGCAATATGAGAAAGTAGCAAGGTTGTAGATGACAAAGATGCTATAGAAAAGACAGCTACTTTCTTATGCAACAGTGACATACAAATAGAATTTGAAATAAAAAATATTCACATCCTTAAAATTAAATACTATGGGATCAAAAGAGATAGCTCACAGTTAAGAGCATACGTGCAGCTCTTCCAGAGGATACAAGTTTGTGTCTCCATACAATATCTGGCAGCTCACAACCATTCATAACTCCACATCCAGAGGATCCCATGCCTCTGCCTTTCATGGGTACCTATGTTCATGTGTACACACTCACATGCAAACACACACACACACACACACATACACACACACACCTACACATACTTAAAAATGATAACGTATAATTATTTTAAAATATGAAGTACTTAGTTATTACACTAAAAACAAATTCAAGATTAATGTAAAGAAAGCTATAAACTCTAATGAAATGTATTTTAAAAATTAAAACTTAGAAAAATTCCATGTTCACAGAGAGCATGTGTCAGTTCATTCAAACTGCTGTTATAATGCAATGTCATGGATTAGTAAACAAGGCACATTTATTTTCACAGTTCTAAAATCTGTTCTTACCAGAAAATTGAGATCAATAGAGATAGTATTTATAAGAGAACATTTCCTAGGTCACACATGCATGTTACAGTCTTGCTTATGTCCTCGAATGTCAAGGAATAACTGAGCGGATTTTCTTTTTCCTTTTTTCTCCATCTTTATTAAATTGAGTATTTCTTATTTACATTACAATTGTTATTCCCTTTCCCAGTTTCCAGGCCAATATCCCCCTAACCCCTCCCCCATTGAGCTGATTTTTATGAAGGTTCAATCCTCATGACCTAAACAGCTCCGTCAAAACCATACATCCTAATGCTATAACCTTGAGGGCTAAGACTTTAATACACATTCTTGGAGACATAAGCATTCATACGTAACAGAAACACCCATGTCAAGGTTATTGTTTTACCCATGTTCATCTGTAAATTCAGTGCAATGCCATCAAAATCCTGGCTATCAACATACTAATTCTAAAGATTATATTGAGTCAAAGGGACATAGAAAACCTGCCTCAATATTGAAAAACAAGTCTAAAGGACTGAAAGGTACCTGACTTGAAGACTTAGAATGAAGCTAGAAAGATTAAGAATGTTTTTTTTATTCATCCCCCCCAAAAAAATCAATTTCAAGAGTATAAAAGATCTCAATGTAAGACCTGAAGCTTTGAAATAAATAGTGTTGAAAGCCCATGAGTCAAGCCATGTCCTCCTTAGGTTTCCTTTTTTAATTTAATTAATTAATTAATTAATTAAATATCTCACCAAACATTACTTTTAGTCTTCTTCAGGTCAGGCTTAAACCCCAGACACTTCATCCCAGACTTATAGGACAAACATTTCAAGATCTGACAATTGAAAGAAAATTTCAGAAAGGAACATGCTAACACAGGACATAATCCTAAGAAGTGATGCGAGATTATATGAAATTCAAAAGCTGCAAAGAAAGCCAAGCACAGAAAACTGTCACTGGACTGAAGAGACAGCTAACAGAATAGGGAAACCGTCACTACTGAATATCACATATGCAATAAATATCTAGGATATATATGAAAACCTCAAACACCCAAACCCAGTTCATCCAATCAACCAATGGCTTGAGGTAATAAACAGATAATCGTCTGAAGAATACATAGGAAACTATCAATACTTGACCAAGTGTACAAACCCTTGGTCATTGGGAAAATTCATATGGAAGGATGTGGACACAGAAGGCCCTTATCCATTGCCTGTAGGAATATAAACTTGAGTAGACACTGTGGAAATCAGTATGAAGTTTCCTCAGAAACAAATAAACAAATAACCTAAAAATGGAAAACCTATGACCAAGACGAGCTATCCCTGGCTAGCTACCCTAATGACTCTAAGTCGATACGCATAGAGCTGTACATCTGTGCTTACTGTTAGACTATCAACAATAGCCATGAAATAGGACGAACCTTGTTGCTCATTAATATGCAAATGAATAAAGGAAATGTGGTACACATACATAATGTAATTTTATCTGTTCACAAAGAAAAATAAAACCATGACCATAGCAGGAAATTAACACTGGAAGTCATCATGTCAAGTGAAGTGAGATGGAATCATAATAAAAATATACATTTTAAAATTACATGTGTGTGAAAATATGTATAATTGGTCTATTTGTATCTGTGTATTTTGGTCATGAAACTGAAAAAAGGATCATAAAAAGGGGAGACAAGATCTTAAGGGAGATTGAAAATAGAGAAAGTGACAGAGTACGTGCAAAAACGAAAGGTGAGACTGGCCAAGAGAAGAGGATCCTAGTGGAAGCGGATGAAAAGGGAGAGGAATGAATAAGTCCTGATGACCAGATTATGATGTCACAATGAAAGCCACATTTTCTATATGCAAACCTAAAGAAATCAAATTTGTAAAAAGTGAAGAAACTAAAGATTAGAGTGGAAAATATGATGTTATTTTGGTAGAGGAGGTATCATTGAAACTAGTCAGTACACTAAAGATAATCTACAAATAAACCACATGATTTAGACTGATGACAAGAGCGTCCTACTTCCTTGCCTTGCTGCTTTGAAGCCATGGATCCCTTGCCAGGTGCTCTTGCACCTGCCGATCACAAAGACTGCAGGCTAAACGAACCTCTTCATTTATGAACTTCACAGTGTTTCCTGTATAAATTACATAGGTATCTTGCAGCAATACAAAATGGACTAATGCATCTCCCCTAAGTTAGCTATGAGCCCATTTCTGTGTATTTCCCAAAGTAGTTAACTTTTTACTAATTTTTTAAACTGACAGAATCACACATTAATTGTTCATTCTAATCCTGGGACTTTGATTACAAACTCCTTGCGGCCAGCAAAAGTATTTTAAAGATCACAAAATTTCCAAAGAATCAAAACCTAATACATGTAGGACTATATAACAGATCTGCATCTCTATTTTAAAATCTACTGTCAAAAACACCTGTGATGGTTCACATTTTTCATCAACTTGATTGAATTTGCAATCACTTTGGATACCCAGTAGGGTGTGTCTGGGGTGGTTTCCATAGAGGTTTAACAGGGAACAGGAGACCAACTGTGAATACAGGCTGTGCTATCTGTAAGAGGTCAGTGGCTGAGTTATAGTGAGTTGAGCACCAGCATCCAGCCCTTTCTGCTTCCTGACTGTAGATGCAAGGTGGCCAGCTGCTTCGCACTCCTGCCCCATGCTTTTCACACCATGGTAGGCTATATGCTCCCAAATTGTGAACTGAAACAAATCTTTCTTTCCTTAATTTGCTTTTATTAAAGCAAATTAAGCATTTGTGACAGCAATGAAGAAAGTCTTAAAGGTGAGTAACACTGGATCCTAGCTGTGTAGACCATGAGTGTGTTAAAGAGTCCTTTACCCAGAACATAGACCATGAGAACTACTAGACTCAAGGACTCTAATCATTGGACCAGTAGTTCTTAACCTGTGGGCTGTGACTCTCTTTGGGGTCAAATGACTTTCACGGGGGTCCCCTATGACCATCAGAAAATAAGATATTTACATTACAATTCATTACAGTAGCAAAATTACAGTTATGAAGTAGCAACAAAAGCTATTTTATGGGGTCACCACCCATGAGAAACTAACTGTAGTAAACGGTCTCAGAATTGGTAAGGTTGAGAGCCACTGGAAGACTAGTGAGCTATTACACATAAGGCTCTAATCCTTACAGAAAGTTTTCCCTGAGCTGAGAAATAAAATCATCTAAATACCTTTTCAAAAGAAATGCTCTTTACTTAAAACCAATTTGTCTAAGAAGTGTTTGGGGCAAACGGCTGCATACCACTGAGCTACTGTCTTACAGTCTTCCCTCTGTGATTTTCCTATCTCATGGTCTCGTCCTTTTGTGGTGAGCCTGATTCTGGTATAATAGCCCAGAATTTTAAATAAGTAACACTTTAGGGCCAATGGACAGAAAGCTCAGTTTAACATCCTTTTAGTAAAATTCATTTGTTTCTAGAAAGGTCTGCATCTGACTGGCACCAACAGAATTTGTGAAGAAGTTCGTATTTGGGCTTATGGGTGAGCCCAATGTGGTTAGATACTGTCAGTACTCCCAAGCTTTGGACTGTGACAGAAGCTAAGTACCTACCTATATGAGCAGGGGGACTGTGACCAAGCCCTTGGCCACAAAACCCTGGCAACAGAATGGTATGGCATCAAATTCTGGCGAGGTTTTGAGATCTATAGTAGTCAAAGATCGAGGATAAAAAGCCATGTTTATCTGATCCAATCTGACAAAGAAAAATCTTCAGCCCAAGGTCAGTTCATGCAGTGTGGAGCCAACACACTCAATGATATAAGCCTTTACATTATTGATTGTAGATATGTTCCCAATGTATAGATATTAGCCAACTTTACTTCACAATAATTATAATAATAATATATAATAATAATCTAGATTAACAAATATGTCTTGCTGGACCTAGTAGCAAAGACTTGTAGCCTCAGCTACTTAGGACACTGAGGCAGGAGAATCACAGGCTCAAGATCTGACTGGGGTTCAGAGAGAGTTCAAGGGTAGCCTAGGCAATTTAGTGAGATCCTGTCTCAAACAGTAAAAGGGGACTGAGTTGTTATCATGCTAAAGCTGTCTAGAGTTGCAAGAATAGATTCCTTTTTTCCTCCTAAATAAAAAGCACGAAAAGCAAGGTCTCAGCACACAGCCAAGAAAGCAGAAATGCACGCACGCGCGCGCGTGCACACACACACACACACACACACACACACACACACAGAGAGAGAGAGAGAGAGAGAGAGAGAGAGAGAGAGAGAGAGAGAGAGCGAGAGAGAGAATATGAATAGGGGGGAATCAGTTAGACAGTACCTCCATAATGGAGAAGGGACTCAAAAAGACCTTGTCCAAGTTTGTCTCCTAGATACAAAACTTTGTTTTAGGGATTGGGTAGTTCACTTCCTCAGAATGGGCTGGTTAAAGAAGGAGAAGCTGGTTAGTCAGGAAAAAAAATACAAAGAGAACACGAGGAGGAGAAAGAGGAAGAGGAAGAAGGAAACTAAAGGTTCACTTTGATAAAAAGTGAAAGCAACCAGAGGCATGTACTCTTAAGAGTCATGTAATGGGGGAAAGTGAGGAAATTGTTTTACAGTTCAAGCATGACATTGATGTAAATGGAGTTATCCAGCCATTATTTTTATCTTTTAAAAAGTGCTGACAATATATCTGTGAGAATGAAGACTTAAATATCCCTTAACTGTCTTTAAGCACTAAGCCAGTATATTGTAAGCACTGCAGAGGCAGAGGCAATTGGATCTCGGAGTTCAAACCCAGACTCAGCATGATGAAATATTGTCTCAAAAATCAAACACAAAGTAAAAAGTTTGAGCAACAGTTAATTTCTCTTTCAGTCCTCTTCAGTTTATGACCACAGGAGAAGTAAATATTAATTCATTTAATAATAATAATATATTACTATACTTTCCCAAACAGTGATGCATCAATGTAGCTTTTGAAGACGTTTCTTTATGAAGAAGTTTTTGTTAGAATTGGATATGTAGGTGAATCAGTAAAATATTTTCCTAGCATGTCCTAGGTGGTTCAATCTGACCAACTGCAGAAATCAAGCATGATAGGTTATGCCTGAAATCACAGTACTTGGGAGGTGGAGACAGGAGAATCTCGTCTTCAAGGTCATCTTTGGCTCTATAGGATGTTCAAGGCTATCCTGGGATACATCAGACCATGTCTCAAAAATCAATGTGTTTTAAAAGTCTCAATAATCATTTAATGTAAAATTATATTCATCTGTGTATGACACAAATACCGTGAATGCAATGTGCATCTACTGGCAACAAAGGGCATATTCACATTGGGAGTACACAGAATCTTATTGAAACTAAAGCTAAAATCTCCTACACAGACCATTTGGAGTGTCTTATCAAGGATATACATATAACGTCTGTCACTCACTATAGCTGATACTAAATAGTTGTCAAAACAAGTTTCTCTTCTCCTTTAGCCAGAAGGAGAGTTCCGTGGCTGAGAAAGAACTCCCTAATTGTAGGTTGTCAGGGTCCCTGTAAGTGTTAAAGCCAGCAGGAAACGATCCTCCTGGTGTGAAGAACAGAACATGGGTCAGCACCACTTCAGCAGGAGCTGGGCCAAAAGTTCTCAGAACCTGACCTTGCAGTTTATTTTTCTTATTCATTTAAACTCAGTAAAACTTGGGGTTGGCAATCACAGAAAAATACACATGGTATGCACTCATTGATAAGTGGCTATTAGCCCAAATGCTTGAATTACCCTAGATGCCTAGAACACATGAAACTCAAGACGGATGATCAAAATGTGAATGCTTCACTCCTTCTTTAAAAGGGGAACAAGAATACCCTTGGCAGGGAATAGAGAGGCAAAGATTAAAACAGAGACAGAAGGAACACCCATTCATAGCCTGCCCCACATGTGGCCCATACATATACAGCCACCCAATTAGACAAGATGGATGAAACAAAGAAGTGCAGGCCGACAGGAGCCGGATGTAGATCGCTCCTGAGAGACACAGCCAGAATACAGCAAATACAGAGGGGAATGCCAGCAGCAAACCACTGAACTGAGAATAGGACCCCCGTTGAAGGAATCAGAGAAAGAACTGGAAGAGCTTGAAGGGGCTTGAGACTCCATATGTACAACAATGCCAAGCAACCAGAGCTTTCAGGGACTAAGCCCCTACCCAAAGACTATACATGGACTGACCCTGGACTCTGACCTCATAGGTAGCAATGCATATTCTAGTAAGAGCACCAGTGGAAGGGGTAGCCCTGGGTCCTGCTAAGACTGAACCCCCAGTGAACATGATTGTTGGGGGGAGGGCGGCAATGGGGGGAGGATGGGGAGGGGAATACCCATAAAGGAGGGGAGGGGGAGGGATTAGGGGGACGTTTGCCCGGAAACCGGGAAAGGGAATAACATTAGAAATGTAAATAAGAAATACTCAAGTTAATAAAAAAAAAAAAAAAACAAAACAAAAAAACTTGGGGTTGGAGGAGTCTTCACTAACCACATCAAAGCTTAAGTGATGATTACATTAAAATTCCCTTACAAAGTAGCAGAGCACCTTTAATCTTTACAGTAAAAATAAGTTTTATTAGCTGATAAACAGAGCTCAGAGAAGGGCCAGAGAGGAAGGATTTGTTATAAGCATGAGTATGGGTTCTATTGGTGGTGAATACAAAGCACATAGGACTTCTTTCAGGAGGACGAGTTCTAGACAATGAGAGGTAAAGCTTGGAATTGGAGCCTAAATAATGCTCAGGGTTTTGGGGGGGGGGGATACAGGTAAAGGCTGTATCCACAGAAATCAAAAGATCACAAGGTTGTTAGACATTCACTCTAGCCTTCTGGGTAAGCAAGCATAAGTCATTTTCCTCCTGAGAAAGAAAAAAATCCCAAGTGTTTAACAATTATGGGGTTTTTTTTTTCTAATGCTTTTGTAAGCTTTGTTTCCTATGGTAGATGAAATATTTTGGTCCTTTGTAAAAGGAACTTTAGGTAAATGGAGATATTTGGAGGCCTAAGACACGCTGTTGACTTTCACTCAGGTAACATCTCCCTAATACCAGAAGTAAGGGCAGATCTACTCCAGGAACAGCTTGGGAACTACTGTGAGGAAAGCACATGTTGTCTTTAAGATTGTCTTTTCAGGACCTAGAACCATGCTTTTATTGTTGGTTTCTTTGATTTGTTTGTTTGTTTGTTTGTTTCCCTTCTAGTCTATTTTTTTTATTCCTACCCACAGCCTGGAGCATCTCCAGTTCCCCGAATCTCCCATTCATCTCCTACTATCTGCCCTGTGTTTTTCCCTCAACTAAGGGACCCTCTACAAACATGCAACACTCCATTCATTGTCCCATTTCCTCCATTCATAGAGAAAAGCAGATGACAGGAGCTTAAGTTATTGGCAACAAATAGGTTAGTAACATCCTAAATTCTGTGTGTTTTTCTGCATTTTACTTAATTTCAGCAAAGCATTGGAGGTGGGGAAGATCCTGACACCCAACTCTCTAGTAAGATGATATTGAGCAATATTTTCATTCTCAGCTTCGTCACCTTTAACAAAGACAGGGTGATTCTGAATGCACTAAAGCAAGCTGGCTTTACCCAGGAGGAAAGAAACACAATATGCTGTCTCTAAGCATGTTATTCACTAAGCACTCATCAATCTCATCTATACTCTAGGGGTTGAAGTTAGACATTGAACTTAAGTACAAACAGGATTCATGATTGGACCTGACATTCACTGGTTTCCATGTCACCAGTGTACTAAAGCCAGCATAGCTCCTAAAAGCCCAGGTCTAGTTTATATTATTACTTTAAACTTTAAAGCCACAAGGTGTAGCCAGTAAGAAAGCAAGGTTTTACAGTAATGTAAGTAGCAGCCAGCAGATTGTTAAGCACAATGACCACTGGTTTGGTTCTTCTTCCACATCATTCTGCTCCAGGTATGTGGGGAAGCCATGCTTGGCAAACAGGCATGCATGCTAGGGCTTTAAACAAATCAGTAAATAAATCAGTATCTAAAAGTCTTGTTTTTCTACCTCATTCTACTTCATTCTCTTCTCTGAACTTTCATAACACCATAGCTAGTCTGATACAACCCTCTCCTTCCTCCCTCCCACCTTATTTCTTTTCTTCCTTCCTCTTTTTCTTCCTTCCTTTTTTTCCTTTCATTCTTTCACATATTGGATCTTCCCTGTGACCTGAACAAGTGGACCAGTTAAACATGTTTCTTCTGTGTTGATAGTAAGGCATTGGTTAGTCATTCTTACTCCAAAACACATAACCTTGCTTGCATGCAAGCATAACCTGAGGACTTGACCTAAGTAAAGGAGCTCATGGCTGGTATTTACTAAAGCCATATTTTTTTGAACCATGGCATCATTATATAATCCTTGCTGGCATGGAACCCATGTAGACCAGATTGGTCTTTAACTCAGAGATCCACCTGCATCTGTCTCCTGGGCGCACTAAAAGTATGCACTCCCAATGCTTGTCTAAAGCTTATTATATTCTAAATGCACAAGGTGGGGATAGCAAGCAGGATTTTACAGAAGTTTAAGGTTATTAAATTACCAGGTTGTTAAGGTCATTGACCATTCTTTGGGCTATTCCTCCGGGCCATTTTGTTATAGGTAGCAAGTCACACTTGGCAATTAGTTAGTATAAGCAGTGCTTTAAGAACATTGTTAAAGAAAACAATATCTAACCATTGGTCTTTTCTACCTCATTCTACTTTACAACATGCAGTCAAATTCTTTCCACTCTGAGACCTGGTGACAAGGATACTTTTTCCACGTTCGAGCTTCTCAAGCAGAATTCCTCCTATATGCTATAAAATTCTGAAAGGTAATAGACCTCAAGTCATCTCTTAAATCCTTCTCAAATGAAGCCCTGATAGCATGTTGTAGGAAAGGAAATCAAACGAAAGCAGATGACCTTGATATATTTTAGGAAATAGTTACCTTGAGTGTGCTTAGGAAAATATCCTCTTCTCCACCATGACATGATATACAGATACATCACCCATTTTGAGTCATTAATTTTTTATAAGAAACAACTCCTACTCTTAGTGATTATGTCCAAATTTGGCACATTGTACAAATCAACTGCTGTTCTAACAGTTAAATGTAATACCTTGTTCAACCAAACAGTCTTTTAATATTTTTTATTGAAAATAGATTTTTATACAATATACGCTGATTATAACTGTTCCTCTCTTAACCTCCCCCAGATCCTTCCCTCTTACCACCCACCCAAATTCATGCCCTTTCTTTGTCTTTCTCATTAGAAAACCAGCAAGTAAAAAGATAAAATAGAACAAAACACACAAACAAGAAAACAAAAAGGAGCCTAAGAAAAAGTGCAGGATCATTGATAAGTGGCTATTAGCCCAAATGCTTGAATTACCCTAGATGCCTAGAGCAAATGAAACTCAAGACGGATGATCAAAATGTGAATGCTTCACTCCTTCTTTAAAAGGGGAACAAGAATACCCTTGGCAGGGAAGAGAGAGGCAAAGATTAAAACAGAGACTGAAGGAACACCCATTCAGAGTCTGCCCCACATGTGGCCCATACATATATAGCCACCCAATTAGACAAGATGGATGAAGCAAAGAAGTGCAGACCGACAGGAGCCGGATGTAGATCGCTCCTAAGAGACACAGCCAGAATACAGCAAATACAGAGGCGAATGCCAGCAGCAAACCACTGAACTGAGAATAGGACCCCCGTTGAAGGAATCAGAGAAAGAACTGGAAGAGCTTGAAGGGGCTTGAGACTCCATATGTACAACAATGCCAAGCAACCAGAGCTTTCAGGGACTAAGCCCCTACCCAAAGACTATACATGGACTGACCCTGGACTCTGACCTCATAGGTAGCAATGCATATTCTAGTAAGAGCACCAGTGGAAGGGGTAGCCCTGGGTCCTGCTAAGACTGAACCCCCAGTGAACTAGACTGGTGGGGGGAGGGCGGCAATGGGGGGAGGGTTGGGAGGGGAACACCCATAAGGAAGGGGAGGGGGGAGGGGGATGTTTGCCCGGATACCGGGAAAGGGAATAACACTTGAAATGTATATAAGAAATACTCAAGTTAATAAAAAAAAAAAGAAAAAGTGCAGGAAACACATCTAGACATAGAAACAGATTCATACATATGTACAGATTCATACATATAGAAAGCATGTAGACATAAAGACACATTCACATGTACAGAAAGGCATATAGACATAAAGAGAAACACATTCACATAGACAGAAATCCCATAAAAACATAAAATAGGAAACCATAATATATAAGCAAAAGATTTGTAAGGGGGAAAGTGTCCAGACAAAGCATTGAGACAAACCAAACTCCAAGAATACCCTCGAGTTCACTTTATGTTGACCATCCACTGCTGGGCATGGGGTCAGCCTTTAAGTATGTCAACCACACAATCTTATTCTTCACTTTTGAATGTTGGTGACAGTTTTATGGTTGTGATGATTACACACGGAATTCTATTTAGTTGTCAAATAAATGAATCTCATAAAATTAGCAAAAAGAAAAAATCCTAAAAGCACTATGCTTGATGAAAGAAGCCAGATACAAAAATAAATATTCTGCTCGAATTTGTGTGAAATTACAGAAAAGGAAAGCCTGTATGGGCACAGATCAGAGCTGTTTGTCATAACCACAATTATGGAGAAGAGTGTCACCATGAAATCAGAAGAAAAAAGTTTATGTAACGATTTAGATGTCAGATTTAAGACTATATGTAGTCCACAGCTACATGTCACAGCTCATCAAAATATATACATTTAGATTTTATTGTATGTAAATTTTAAGTAATAGAGATGATTTTAAAAAAGTATCATCCCCTAACTTTGATGAGCCACAGCTTGGCAGCAGAACACCCGTGGCAGCCTTCTCTGTCCCCTGTTCCCATCTCTGGTAGATCCCAGATTTCCACCTGCTACTAATTTATTTGTCTTAGCTCTCAACCCAAGCAGGCAACCCCTATTAACCCAAGGGCTGCTCCTGCAAAAGAAACAAGTAAGCTGGCAGTGGGTCTACATTTCTCCTCTATGCCTCTAGATCTAATCCCTCCAGTCTGTAACTCTGTAACAAAAAATTCATTGCAGTCTCCCTCTCCATTCTGACCCCATTCCCAAGGAATCACAAAGAGCTTCTTCCCCACCTTTCCTTTCTCTTCACACTCCATTATCTTATCCTCCAATATAGACAGACATACCCTGGGAGCACACTAGCTGAGTAGGCCAGAGAAACAATTCCACAGAAAATTTGCCAGATAGCACACAGCCACCAGACTCCCCAGGCTTTATTCAAGGAAAACAGAAACCAAGGAACATAACACTCACCCAACAGAAACAAAACCATATATTATTACCCTCCTATAATCACTCCAGTCCCAGATGAATAGACATCAGAAGAAAAACACAATCAATAACAGCCAGGATAATATGTCTCCACTAGAGCCCAGAAACGCTACAACAACAAGCACTGAGTATTCCAACATAGCTGAAGCACGAGAAAAAGACCTTAAAATAGCCTGTTTGGAGATGATAGAGGTTCTTATAGAGGAAAGGGATAAATTCCTTAAAGAAATTCTGGGAAACACAAATAAACAGTGCAATGAAATAAAGAAATCCAGGAAAACATGAACAGTATAAGAAAATTAATGAAACTCACCAAGACCCAAAGACAGAAATAGAATCAATGAATAAAGCCCCAACTCAGAAAATGCTAGAAATGTAAAACTTGGAAATTTGAACAGGAACTATAGAGGCAAGCTTCACCAACAGAATACAAGAAATGAAAGAGGGAAATCCAGGCATTAAAGATAAAATAAAGAAATTGATTCACGGGTCAAAGAAAATTACTGACATGACACAAAAGATCCAAGAAATCTGGGATAATATGAAAAGAATAAACCTAGGAATAATAGAAATAGAAGAAGGAAAAGAAACCCAGCTCAAAGACCAATAAATTATCTTCAACAAAATGATAGAAGAAAATTTGCCTAAGCTAAAAAATGAGATACCCATAAAGGTACAAGAAGCGTATAGAACACCAAATAGATAGAAAAGAAAGTCCATAATAATATGTGTACACTAAATGTATAGAATTTTAAAAATACAAAAAGCTGCAAGGTAAAAAGGCATATGAACATATAACATAAAAAAACAAACCTACTAGAAGTATACCTGACTTCTCAATAGAAATTCTAAAAGCAAGCCGGAAGGGTCTCGTCAGATCTGTTCCAGATGCTAAGAGACCACACAGGCCAGCCCAGATACTATATCCAGCAAAACACTCAATTATCATAGATGGAGAAAGTAAGATATCCCATTATCAAACCAAATTTAAGCAATACTGATCTACAAATATAGCCATACACATGGTGCTACAAGAAAACTCCCAACTTCAGGAAGTTAACTGAGACCATGAAAACACAGGGAATAAATAGTGATAGATCACCAAAATAAAAGGGAGGGAAACATCCCACCACTACCACCACTACCACTACCACCACCAACGACAACAACAATGACAATAAAATAATAGGAATTAGCAATTATTGGTCACTAATATCTCTCAATATAAATTACTACAATATCACAATAAAAAGACACAAACTAACAGAACTAGTGTAAAAACAGGAATCACTTTTGCCACATCCATGATTTCAACATCAAAGATAGACATTACCTTAGGATAAAGGGTTGGGAAAACATATTCCAAGAAAACGGTTTTAAGAAACAAGATTAGATATCCATTTTAATATCTAACAACTAGATTTCAAATCCCCAACTGAGAGATGAGGAAGGAGACTACATACTCACCAAAGGAAATATACAGCACGATGACATTGCAATTCTTAACATCTATACATCTATACCCTAAACACAAAGATACACATGTTTGTAAAAGAAACATTTCTATAGCTTAAATCACTTATTGACACTCACACACTGAGAGTGGGATACTTCAATACTCCACTTTCACCAAATGAAAAGATCATCTGGATTAAAAACTAAACAAAGACATGCTAGAGCTAACAGACATTATAAAACAAATGGAACTAGCAGATATTGACAGAACACCCAAACACAAAAGAATATACATTTTCTAAACCTCATAGAACTTTCTTTAAAATTGGTCACTTGGTCAGTCACAGAAAAAGTCTCAAAAGATACAAGAAAATGTAAATAATACCATGTATTCTATAAGGATTAAAGCTGAGTATCAAAAACAGAAAGCTTACAAAGTCATGGAAACTGAGCAACTCTCTACGGAGTGAAAAATGGGTCAAGACAGAAATAAGAAATTAATGACTTTCTAGAACTGAATAAAAATGAATACCCAATATACCCAAACTTATGGAATATAATGAAAGTGGTTCTAAAAAGAAAATTCATATCAGTAAGTGCCTACATTTAAAAAAAAAAAGCTGGAGAGACTTCATACTATTAACTTAATAGCATATTTGAAAGCTCTAGAACAGAACAGAACAAAACAAACAAATGACAAATCACATCCAAGAGGAGTAGCCAGCAAAAATTAATCAAACTCAGGGCTGAAATCAATAAAATAGAAGCAAACCATAATATCAATGAAATGAACAGTAGGTTCTTTGAGAAAAATCAATAAAACTGGTAAATCCTTAATTAAATAAACTAAAAAGTGGAGGGAGAAAATACAAATTGACAAAATCAGAAATTAAATGGGGAACACAACAACAGACACCAAAGAAATCAAGAGAATTTTAAGGACAAACTTTTAAAAACTGTACTTCACCAAACTGGGAAAAAATCTAAAAGAAATGGATAATTTTCTCAACATGTTCCACTTTCCAAATATAAATCAAGCTCAGATAAACAATATAAAGTGACCTATAACCCCAATTGAAATAGAGGAAATCATTAAAAGTCATCCCAGTTCTGAAAGCCCAGAGTCAGGAGGTTTTAGCATAGAATTCTACCTGACTCTCAAAAAAAGAGTTAAAACCAATAGTTCTCAAATTGTTCCATAAAAGAGAAACAGAATAGACATTGCCCAATTCACTTTATGAGGCCACAGTTATCATGATATCCAAACTACACAAAGACCCAACAAAGCAAGAGGACTGTAGACCAATTTCCCTTATGAACATAGATGTAAAAATACTCAGCAAAATATTTGCAAACCAAATCTAAGAATACATCAGAAATATCATCCACCATGATCAAGTAGGCTTCATCCCAAAGAGGTACCCCAGCATGGTTTAACATACATAAATCGATAAAAATATTGTCCACCATATAAACAAACTGAAAGACCAAAACCACATGATCATCTCATTAGATACAGAAGAGGTCTTTGACAAAATCCAACACCCCTCCATGATAAAGTTCCTGGGTAGATTAGGAAAACAAGGGGCAAGCCTCAACACAATAAAGGGAGTTCACAGAAAGCTGATAGTTGTGGTAAAAAAGGTAAAAATGGTACGACCAGTTCTCCAGTGTACCACTCCATGCTTTCTCTCCCCGACTTCCTCTGTCCTGGGCAGTCTGTGAGCCATTCCATCATGGCACCTTGCCACACTGTTTTGCTTTCACTCACAGGCAGGTTGTTACCATTCCAGGCATACACATCCCAATTCTTTAGTGGGCTTGGTGTGTCCTACCACCACACATTCTCTTGAACTCAATTAAGTCACCACATAAAAGAATATACCACATAATAACCCCTGGTCCAATTGATAAGATATAATTTGCCCATCTAAACAGCACAAAATCCTGTACACATCCATCTCTTAAAAATATTCATAACAGCCTGTTTTAAGCACATAGAAGACTCTTAACAACTGTCGCCATATTCTCCCAGATCCTCTCCTCACTCAGGCTCCTTCTCTCCTGCTTCTCCCTCCCTTCTAAAACATCTGTTCCACCCCCCTTTCTTCTTGTCCAATGACTTGCCTCGTTTTATCTTGTCTGCCTTCACCTATATAATGACATCAAACTACAGATAGTCAACACCAACTTAAATGGGGAGAAATTCCACTAAAATCAGGAACTAGGCAAAGTTGTCCACTTTCTTTATATCTTTTTAATATAGTGCTTGATGTCTTAGCTATAGCAATAAGAATACAAATTGGGAAGAAAAAAGTTAAAGTAACATTATTTGCAGATTATATGAGAGTATACATAAGTGACCCTAAAAGTTCTACTAGGAAACGTCTACAGTTTATAAACACAATAAGCAAAGTAGCTAGATACAAGTTAATTCACAGAAATCAGTAGCCTTCCTATATTCAAATGACAAATAGACTGAGAAATAAATAAGGGAAACAATACTTTTCACAATATAGATGATGATGATATATTCAATAATATAAAATATCTTGAGGTAACTCTAATCCAGCAAGTGAATGATTTGAGTGATAAAATTTCAAGTCATTGAAAAAAGAAATTGAAGAAAATATAAGAAAATGAAAAGATCTCCCATGCTCATGAATAATACAGTAAAAAATGGCCCTGCTACCATGAGCGGTATACAGATTGTGTACAATCCCTTCCAAATTTCCAACATGATTCTTCACAGACTTTGAAAAGACAATTGTCAACTTCATATGGTAACACTGACAAACACACACACACCACACACACACACACACACACACACACACACACACACACAAACACGGGGAGGGGGGCAAATGGACAGAGGGAACTAAGGGAGGAGGCTGAGGCTAGATATAAAGTGAATGGATGAATAAATAAATAAATAAATAAATAAATAAATAAATGGAAAAATCAGCTTAATAAAGAAGATTTTCAAGTTTGTTGCTAGACACATTGATGATGGTCATACTGTTTTTTTTTTCCAGGGCTTTGTTGCCACTGTTCTAAAAGTTTTCTAGTTGTAATAAAATACATAGAATATAAAATATATCATCATAACTATTTGAAGTAAACAACAGGATATAAAACCAGGCTAGCTAAAGCAAAACAATCCTGAACAACAAAACAACTGCAGGAGATCTTACCATTCTTGATCTCACCTTAAACTACAAAGTTACAGTAATAACATTGGTATTGACACTAAAAGAGACATATTGATCAACGAAATCAAACTAAAGACCCAGATATAAAACCACAATCCTAAAGTATTTTATAATTATCAACAGAGGAAACACAAATGGCTTAGAAACACTTAAGGAACTGTTCAACACTCTTAGTCAAAACATTTGAGATTCCATTTTATACATGTCAGAATCACAAAGATCAGTAACACAAGTGATAGCTCATGCTGGTAAGGATATGGGACAAGGGGAACCCACCTTCATTGCTGGTTGGGGTGCAAACTTGTATTGCCACTATGGAAATTAGTGTTGCACTTCCACAGACAGTGGAAATCAATCTAAGCAAAGACTTACCTACACCATTCTTGGGCATATTCCCAAAGTACACTTCATCCTACCACAGAGAAACTTGCTCTAACATGTTTCTTGCTGCTCTATTCATAATATGCAGAAATTGGAAACAATCTAGATGTCCCTCAACAGAAGAACAAATAAGGAAAATGTACACATTTACACACAAGTTTTTTTTATACTCAGTTGTTTACAAAAAAAAAAATGGTATCATCAGATGGACCCGGAATACAGACCTGCACACACCTGCTCACCACCTCAGCTGCCACCCAGGGCCAGACCCAGTGCTTTGAGTCAGTCTACCACAACATCTACTGCACCTACCCTCTGCTGGAGTGAGTGGAGTAGCAAGACCCCCAGAACCACTTGTCGATACCAAATAGGGCCAGTCCTAAACTCCAGGCCTGCAACCAGCACAGAGCTGCTGTAGTTGTAGCTTCTCGCCCTGCCGAGAGACAGACAGAATAAGACAGTGATGATACTGTATAAAATCACCCAACCAGACCCCTAGAGCTCCCAGGAACTAAACCACCAACCAAAGAGAGTACTCATGGAGGGACTCATGGCTCCAGATGCATATGTAACCGAGGATTGCCTTATCCGGCATCAATGGGAGGGGAGGCCCTTGGTCCTATGGAGGCCTGATGGCCCAGCATAGGAGGATGCTAGGGTGGTGAGATGGGAGTGGGTGGGTGAGTGGGGAAGCACTTTCATAGAGGCAGGGGGAGAAGGAGATGGGATGGGGGATTTGCAGATGGGAAACTGGGAAGGCAGACAACATTTGAAATGTAAATAAATAAAATAACCAATTAAAAAATTAAAAAACTCAAGTACAATTGGCTACTGGATCATGTGGGCCAAGTGGTAGAGCTCTCTGAACACCAGCCTGGACCTGTTGGAGAGCCTTTCCCTGTTCCCCACACAAAGCTAGCCACTTTCCGACTCACTTAGTATATGGGCCTGAGTAACACACCCAAGTGAGGAATGTGCTGTTTCCAGAATTCACACACCAAACATGGTGATATTTTTTTTGGTAGTGGGAGGAGCCAGGTACAATAAACTTATCTGTCACTTAGAAAGGAATATCTCTGCATGCTCCACACCAGCGGACTCCTAAGAATTCCACTGAGGTAGAAGGCCCTTCAATTTTTGTTGGATTTATTTCCCATTCTGATGTGCATACATGTTACCAGTGAGTCCAAAGAGGTGCTACTGAAGGAATGGCCATTCAGAGCCTGCCTCACATGTGGCATATATATATATATATATATATATATATATATATATATATATATATATATATATATGTGTGTGTGTGTGTGTGTGTATGTGTGTGTGTGTGTGTGTGTGTGTATGTATATATATATATGGAGAGAGAGAGAGAGAGATACATATATACAGCCACCAAAACTAGGTAAGACTGATGAAGCTAAAAAATGCATGCTGAAAGGGACCAGATATAGATCTCTCCTGAGAGATACATCGAGAGCTTGTCCAATACAGAGGTCAATGCTAGCAGCAAACCACTGAACTGAGAACAGGACAGCCTTGGGGGAATTAGAGGAAGGATTGAAAGAGTTGAAGGGGCTTGCAACCCTATAAAAACAACAATGCCAACTGACCAGAGTTTCCAGGGACTAAACCACCACCCAAAGACTATACATGGACTGACCCAGGACTCAACTGCATATGTAGCAGAGAATAGCTTTGTTGGGGCACCAGTGGAAGGGGAAGCTCTTGGTCCTGCCAAGGTTGGACCCCCCAGTGCAGGGGAATATGAGAGCAGTAAGGGGGATGTATGGGGGGAATACCTTTATGGGGGAGGGGAGAGGATGGGGGCTTATGGACAGGAAACCAGAAAAGAGAATAACACTTGAAATGTAAGCAAAGAAATATATCAAAAAATCCTGCTTACTCAGTCCAATCAGTGTAATATTAATATATAATACACTAATGTGATATTCTGCTGAAAAGACAAACTATCACTATCCCTTCTAACTAAGTTACAACACAGGCCTGCAGAGTTAACATATCCTTGATGTAAAGCCATAAAGGTATACTTGCTGGCCTTTCCTATTACATGCAAATTGCTTCTAGGGGTCCTTATGGACAGGAACCAGAAAAAAGGCCAATAGTTGTAACAGGAGCTGTGTTAATCTGCTCAAGTAAAGACACCACATCTGATATAGCCCCTGCAATGAGAGTCACTGCCAGAGAGATGGGATTTCTTTTTCTTTTTCTTTTTCATTAATCATTCTATTCGTTTACATCTCAAATGATATCCCACTTCCCAGTTACCCCTCCACAAGCCCCCCATCCCACAACCTCCCTCTCCCCCCCCCTTTGCCTCTATGAGGGTGCTATCCCGCTCCACCCCTCCAGCATCTGCCTACCCTGGGGCATCAAACCTTCACAGGACCAAGGCCCTTCCCTCCCATTAATGTCAGACAAGGCCATTCTCTGCTACCTATGTATCTGAAGCCATGGATTCCAACACTCCTGGGTTGGTGGTCTAGTCCCTGGGAGCACTGGGTGGTCCAGTCAGCTGATGTTGTTCTTCCTATGAGGTTGCAATCCCCCTCAGCTCCTCCACTCCTTCCACCAGCTCCCCCACCAGAGTCCCTGAGTTTAGTCTGATAGTTGGCTCCAAGCATCCACATCTGCATTGGTCAGCTGCTGGCTGAACCTCCTGTGGCACAGTCATAACAGGTTCCTGTCAGCAAGTGCCTCTGGGCAACAGCAAGTGTTGGGTTTGGTGTCTGCACAGGATGGATCCCCAGGTGAAGGATGGGCTATCATTGCACTAGCCAGATAGGAGAGTTAAAGGGAGATATGGTAGGAACCACCACCTCTGCATCTTTCAAGTGCTTGAAAGTAGTGCTAATTTTTGCAGTTCCTCCAGGGATGTAATATTGTGTTTAGTTCACTATTTTCCTTGGCAGAGATGACTGGGAAGGATTCCATTTAGCCTTTACACCCCTGATGGCCCTTAGTCCACAGGTCAAGGAACCAATGTGAGAATTCTGCCAATTCCTAAATATATCGACCTCAATTACAGATTCTAGCAGTGGGGAAATAATCACAGAATGAATTTGGAGAACCAGTGGACCTACTGTAATTTGGACTTCAGCCACTCTATCATTGCAAAACTCCATTACTTACCCAACCTCCGTAAGCACCTACTTTAACTGGAGGATCAAAATGTCTCTTGGGAATCAGTATCCGTTTAGAACCAATATCCAATAGACCCTAGAAAGTCTGATCATTTTCTTTCCCCAACTGTACAGTTACCCTTAAGGCTATAGGTGCCTTTGGGGAAGGACTTGGAGAAAGGCTAATAGTAAAACTTTCAGGTACTTTTTTTTTAATCAAGGTTCTTCCTCAGGGGAACCTGTCCATCTCTTCATTCAAGGGGTTCTGAGTCTGCAACCTGGCTCAAACCTGAAAATTGATTCACAGGCTTAAATTCCCTTTTGCCACAATCTAATGTAACCTTTCAAAAATTCAAATTTTTTAAAAAATTAGTTAATTCCAGATGAAGTCAAGCTGACATCCAAGAGTAGCCATCGCAATAAGGTATGTATCCTCACATAAACATGCGCGCGCGCGCATACACACACACACACACACACACACACACACACACACACACACACACAAATGACAGTGCATTTCAGAGGCAGTTAAAAATGAATTCTGGGACACCGCCGGAACCTGAAAGAAACAGACCGGATAAACAGTTCTCTGCACCCAAATCCCGTGGGAGGGAGAGCTGAACCTTCAGAGAGGCAGACAAGCCTGGGAAACCAGAAGAGACTGCTCTCTGCACACACATCTCGGACGCCAGAGGAAAAAGCCAAAGACCATCTGGAACCCTGGTGCACTGAAGCTCCCGGAAGGGGCGGCACAGGTCTTCCTGCAGAGAGGCCCTGGGCAGCATCCCACGAGCGAACCTGAGCCTCGGGACCACAGGTAAGACCAAATTTTCTGCTGCAAGAAAGCTGCCTGGTGAGCTTGGGACACACGGAAGCAGAATTTCTCTAGGACCGGGCACGTTCTGTGTTTACCGGAAGTCCCACACCCGCGGATCCCAGCCCGCAGCAGCTCTCTGCTCCCAGACCCCGTGAGAGAGAGACCCAACCGCCTGGTCAGGTGGGCACTCCTGAGGCTGCAGAGCGGAAGAGACCACCAACACTGCTCACCCCTGCCCACATCCCTGGCCCAAGAGGAAACTGTATAAGGCCTCTGGGCTCCCGTGGGGGAGGGCCCAGGAGCGGCAGGACACCTGCCTGAGACACCGCCGGAACCTGAAAGAAACAGACCAGATAAACAGTTCTCTGCACCCAAATCCCGTGGGAGGGAGAGCTGAACCTTCAGAGAGGCAGACAAGCCTGGGAAACCAGAAGAGACTGCTCCCTGCACACACATCTCGGACGCCAGAGGAAAAAGCCAAAGACCATCTGGAACCCTGGTGCACTGAAGCTCCCGGAAACGGCGGCACAGGTCTTCCTGGTTGCTGCCACTGCAGAGAGCCCCTGGGCAGCACCCCACGAGCGAACTTGAGCCTCAGGACCACAGGTAAGACCAAATTTTCTGCTGCAAGAAAGCTGCCTGGTGAACTCAAGACACAGGCCCACAGGAACAGCTGAAGACCTGTAGAGAGGAAAAACTACACGCCCGAAAGCAGAACACTCTGTCCCCATAACTGACTGAAAGAGAGGAAAACAGGTCTACAGCACTCCTGACACACAGGCTTATAGGACAGTCTAGCCACTGTCAGAAATAGCAGAACAAAGTAACACTAGAGATAATCTGATGGCGAGAGGCAAGCACAGGAACCCAAGCAACAGAAACCAAGACTACATGCCATCATCGGAGCCCAATTCTCCCACCAAAACAAACATGGAATATCCAAACACACCAGAAAAGCAAGATCTAGTTTCAAAATCATATTTGATCATGATGCTGGAGGACTTCAAGAAAGACATGAACACACTTAGGGAAACACAGGAAAACATTAATAAACAAGTAGAAACCTACAGAGAGGAATCGCAAAAATCCCTGAAAGAATTCCAGGAAAACACAATCAAACAGTTGAAGGAATTAAAAATGGAAATAGAAGCAATCAAGAAAGAACACATGGAAACAACCCTGGATATAGAAAACCAAAAGAAGAGACAAGGAGCTGTAGATACAAGCATCACCAACAGAATACAAGAGATGGAAGAGAGAATCTCAGGAGCAGAAGATTCCATAGAAATCATTGACTCAACTGTCAAAGATAATGTAAAGCGGAAAAAGCTACTGGTCCAAAACATACAGGAAATCCAGGACTCGATGAGAAGATCAAACCTAAGGATAATAGGTATAGAAGAGAGTGAAGACTCCCAGCTCAAAGGACCAGTAAATATCTTCAACAAAATCATAGAAGAAAACTTCCCTAACCTAAAAAAAAGAGATACCCATAGACATACAAGAAGCCTAGAGAACTCCAAATAGATTGGACCAGAAAAGAAACACCTCCCGTCACATAATTGTCAAAACACCAAACGCACAAAATAAAGAAAGAATATTAAAAGCAGTAAGGGAAAAAGGTCAAGTAACATATAAAGGGAGACCTATCAGAATCACACCAGACTTCTCGCCAGAAACTATGAAGGCCAGAAGATCCTGGACTGATGTCATACAGACCCTAAGAGAACACAAATGCCAGCCCAGGTTACTGTATCCAGCAAAACTCTCAATTAACATTGATGGAGAAACCAAGATATTCCATGACAAAACCAAATTTACACAATATCTTTCTACAAATCCAGCACTACAAAGGATAATAAATGGTAAAGCCCAACATAAGGAGGCAAGCTATACCCTAGAAGAAGCAAGAAACTAATCATCTTGGCAACAAAACAAAGAGAATGAAAGCACACAAACATAACCTCACATCCAAATATGAATATAAAGGGAAACAATAATCACTATTCCTTAATATCTCTCAATATCAATGGCCTCAACTCCCCAATAAAAAGACATAGATTAACAAACTGGATACGCAACGAGGACCCTGCATTCTGCTGCCTACAGGAAACACACCTCAGAGACAAAGACAGACACTACCTCAGAGTGAAAGGCTGGAAAACAACTTTCCAAGCAAATGGTCAGAAGAAGCAAGCTGGAGTAGCCATTCTAATATCGAATAAAATCAATTTCCAACTAAAAGTCATCAAAAAAGATAAGGAAGGACACTTCATATTCATCAAAGGAAAAATCCACCAAGATGAACTCTCAATCCTAAATATCTATGCCCCAAATACAAGGGCACCTACATACGTAAAAGAAACCTTACTAAAGCTCAAAACACACATTGGACCTCACACAATAATAGTGGGAGATTTCAACACCCCACTCTCATCAATGGACAGATCATGGAAACAGAAATTAAACAGTGATGTCGACAGACTAAGAGAAGTCATGAGCCAAATGGACTTAACGGATATTTATAGAACATTCTATCCTAAAGCAAAAGGATATACCTTCTTCTCAGCTCCTCATGGTACTTTCTCCAAAATTGACCATATAATTGGTCAAAAAACGGGCCTCAACAGGTACAGAAAGATAGAAATAATCCCATGCGTGCTATCGGACCACCACAGCCTAAAACTGGTCTTCAATAACAATAAGGGAAGAATGCCCACATATACGTGGAAATTGAACAATGGTCTACTCAATGATAACCTGGTCAAGGAAGAAATAAAGAAAGAAATTAAAAACTTTTTAGAATTTAATGAAAATGGAGATACAACATACCCAAACTTATGGGACACAATGAAAGCTGTGCTAAGAGGAAAACTCATAGCGCTGAGTGCCTGCAGAAAGAAACAAGAAAGAGCATATGTCAGCAGCTTGACAGCACACCTAAAAGCTCTAGAACAAAAAGAAGCAAATACACCCAGGAGGAGTAGAAGGCAGGAAATAATCAAACTCAGAGCTGAAATCAACCAAGTAGAAACAAAAAGGACCATAGAAAGAATCAACAGAACCAAAAGTTGGTTCTTTGAGAAAATCAACAAGATAGATAAACCCTTAGCCAGACTAATGAGAGGACACAGAGAGTGCGTCCAAATTCACAAAATCAGAAATGAAAAGGGAGACATAACTACAGATTCAGAGGAAATTCAAAAAATCATCAGATCTTACTATAAAAACCTATATTCAACAAAACTTGAAAATCTTCAGGAAATGGACAATTTCCTAGACAGATACCAGGTATCGAAGTTAAATCAGGAACAGATAAACCAGTTAAACAACCCCATAACTCCTAAGGAAATAGAAGCAGTCATTAAAGGTCTCCCAACCAAAAAGAGCCCAGGTCCAGACGGGTTTAGTGCAGAATTCTATCAAACCTTCATAGAAGACCTCATACCAATATTATCCAAACTATTCCACAAAATTGAAACAGATGGAGCCCTACCGAATTCCTTCTACGAAGCCACAATTACTCTTATACCTAAACCACACAAAGACACAACAAAGAAAGAGAACTTCACACCAATTTCCCTTATGAATATCGACGCAAAAATACTCAATAAAATGCTGGCAAACCAAATTCAAGAGCACATCAAAACAATCATCCACCATGATCAAGTAGGCTTCATCCCAGGCATGCAGGGATGGTTTAATATACGGAAAACCATCAACGTGATCCATTATATAAACAAACTGAAAGAACAGAACCACATGATCATTTCATTAGATGCTGAGAAAGCATTTGACAAAATTCAACACCCCTTCATGATAAAAGTCCTGGAAAGAATAGGAATTCAAGGCCCATACCTAAACATAGTAAAAGCCATATACAGCAAACCAGTTGCTAACATTAAACTAAATGGAGAGAAACTTGAAGCAATCCCACTAAAATCAGGGACTAGACAAGGCTGCCCACTCTCTCCCTACTTATTCAATATAGTTCTTGAAGTTCTAGCCAGAGCAATCAGACAACAAAAGGAGATCAAAGGGATACAGATCGGAAAAGAAGAGGTCAAAATATCACTATTTGCAGATGACATGATAGTATATTTAAGTGATCCCAAAAGTTCCACCAGAGAACTACTAAAGCTGATAAACAACTTCAGCAAAGTGGCTGGGTATAAAATTAACTCAAATAAATCAGTTGCCTTCCTCTATACAAAAGAGAAACAAGCCGAGAAAGAAATTAGGGAAACGACACCCTTCATAATAGACCCAAATAATATAACGTACCTCGGTGTGACTTTAACCAAGCAAGTAAAAGATCTGTACAATAAGAACTTCAAGACACTGAGGAAAGAAATTGAAGAAGACCTCAGAAGATGGAAAGATCTCCCATGCTCATGGATTGGCAGGATTAATATAGTAAAAATGGCCATTTTACTAAAAGCAATCTACAGATTCAATGCAATCCCCATCAAAATACCAATCCAATTCTTCAAAGAGTTAGACAGAACAATTTGCAAATTCATCTGGAATAACAAAAAACCCAGGATAGCTAAAGCTATCCTCAACAATAAAAGGACTTCAGGGGGAATCACTATCCCTGAACTCAAGCAGTATTACAGAGCAATAGTGATAAAAACTGCATGGTATTGGTACAGAGACAGACAGATAGACCAATGGAATAGAATTGAAGACCCAGAAATGAACCCACACACCTATGGTCACTTGATTTTTGACAAAGGAGCCAAAACCATCAAATGGAAAAAAGAGCATTTTCAGCAAATGGTGCTGGTTCAACTGGAGGGCAACATGTAGAAGAATGCAGATCGATCCATGCTTATCACCCTGTACAAAGCTTAAGTCCAAGTGGATCAAGGACCTCCACATCAAACCAGACACACTCAAACTAATAGAAGACAAACTAGGGAAGCATCTGGAACACATGGGCACTGGAAAAAATTTCCTGAACAAAACACCAATGGCTTATGCTCTAAGATCAAGAATCGACAAATGGGATCTCATAAAACTGCAAAGCTTCTATAAGGCAAAGGACACTGTGGTTAGGACAAAACGGCAACCAACAGATTGGGAAAAGATCTTTACCAATCCTACAACAGATAGAGGCCTTATATCCAAAATATACAAAGAACTCAAGAAGTTAGACCGCAGGGAAACAAATAACCCTATTAAAAATGGGGTTCAGAGCTAAACAAAGAATTCACAGCTGAGGAATGCCGAATGGCTGAGAAACACCTAAAGAAATGTTCAACATCTTTAGTCATAAGGGAAATGCAAATCAAAACAACCCTGAGATTTCACCTCACACCAGTGCGATTGGCTAAGATCAAAAACTCAGGTGACAGCAGATGCTGGTGAGGATGTGGAGAAAGAGGAACACTCCTCCATTGTTGGTGGGATTGCAGACTGGTAAAACCATTCTGGAAATCAGTCTGGAGGTTCCTCAGAAAATTGGACATTGAACTGCCTGAGGATCCAGCTATACCTCTCTTGGGCATATACCCAAAAGATGCCTCAACATATAAAAGAGACACGTGCTCCACTATGTTCATCGCAGCCTTATTTATAATAGCCAGAAAATGGAAAGAACCCAGATGCCCTTCAACAGAGGAATGGATACAGAAAATGTGGTACATCTACACAATGGAATATTACTCAGCTATCAAAAACAACGACTTTATGAAATTCGTAGGCAAATGGTTGGAACTGGAAAATATCATCCTGAGTGAGCTAACCCAATCACAGAAAGACATACATGGTATGCACTCATTGATAAGTGGCTATTAGCCCAAATGCTTGAATTACCCTAGATCCCTAGAACAAATGAAACTCAAGACGGATGATCAAAATGTGAATGCTTCACTCCTTCTTTAAATGAGGAAAAAGAATACCCTTGGCAGGGAAGGGAGAGGCAAAGATTAAAACAGAGACTGAAGGAACACCCATTCAGAGCCTGCCCCACATGTGGCCCATACATATGCAGCCACCCAATTAGACAAGATGGATGAAGCAAAGAAGTGCAGACCGACAGGAGCCGGATGTAGATCGCTCCTGAGAGACACAGCCAGAATACAGCAAATACAGAGGCGAATGCCAGCAGCAAACCACTGAACTGAGAATAGGTCCCCTATTGAAGGAATCAGAGAAAGAACTGGAAGAGCTTGAAGGGGCTCGAGACCCCAAAAGTACAACAATGCCAAGCAACCAGAGCTTCCAGGGACTAAGCCACTACCTAAAGACTATACATGGACTGACCCTGGACTCTGACCCCATAGGTAGCAATGAATATCCTAGTAAGAGCACCAGTGGAAGGGGAAGCCCTGGGTCCTGCTAAGACTGAACCCCCAGTGAACTAGTCTATGGGGGGAGGGCAGCAATGGGGGGAGGGTTGGGAGGGGAACACCCATAAGGAAGGGGAGGGGGGAGGGGGATGTTTGCCCGGAAACCGGGAAAGGGAATAACACTTGAAATGTATATAAGAAATACTCCAGTTAATAAAAAAAAATGAATTCTGTACTACTTAGTATGCTAAATACTTTCGTTTAACATAGTTTTAACAGGTTAATACTTAGGCATAGCCATGTATAATATAGCCTAAATCCTTTTTGGCAGGGGTTAATAATATTGCTATCCAAGTTTCATAAGAAAATCAACAAACTGAAATCTTGGAATATATCTATACCCTTCCTCCAATTTCTATTAATCGAAAATGTTCACTCACCTCACTGTTCAAATTTGTGCATGGCATCTCTACATATCATATCTATACTTCTCAAGGAAGACTCGTACTTTATTGTCTTTACAATGCTGTATCCAGGATCCTGAGGCTTTCTGAACATAATTTACAAGACTCAAAGATTAAACACAAATTAAAATTTATGTTAATTTTAGAAGTTAATTGAAAACATATAAGCTTATTTATTTGTGTAAAAGAATTTTCTGCTGCAAATATACTCATAAATTTATTTTTCTGTGCTTTAATTTTTAAATTACATTCCTTTATTTAGTGTATTGTGGAAGGGCAGGGGGTGGGAACTTTCTGTTGAGTATGACTGTGGAGAAGAGAGGATAACTTGTGGGAGCAGTTCTCTCCTGCTTTGTGGCTCCTGGGCATTGACCTCAGGTTGTTAGTTTGGCAAGAAGCACCTTTACGCACTGAATTGTCTCACTAGCTTATAAAAGTAGTTTTATGGAAGGGGGTGGGAGGATTTAGAGATGAGACTGGAGTGCTAATATAGTAAAATACAAAGTTGCGAATTCTTCTGCCCCAAGTAAATACATTGTAGTCTTTCACATCCTTGTTTGGGATGTCCTAAAACTTCATGCATTATCTGCTAAGTAGTTTGGTTTTATCAGCTGTACTGAAGTTTCTACAAATAAGATCTCAGAGTAAAAGGCCTGTCTCCTTTCCAGAGTCCCTTTCATTTTCTGTCTTTCTAATCTGCCTCAGTAAAGGCTGCACACTTTATGGGACTCTATCATTAAATAACATAAAAAGTAGAGGAGCTGTTCCTAAATGAAACTTCTTCACTTTCCAGTTGTCTCTGACTTTTCGTCCTGACTTTGCCTTCTGAACTCCAGCACTGCATCATGGGAAAGCCCACCCTGATACTCATGAGAGAGTAGAAGGTGGTTAAGAGCTGCACTGGTGGCAGAAGTATCCTTGTGGGGTTTTTTTGTTTGTTTGTTTTTGTTTTTCATTTGTTTGTTTGCTTGTTTGTTTGTTTGTTTATGTGACCCATCTGTTACTCTGGAAAAGAGCAACTCATACTGTGAAGCACCTCCTTCTGTCTCCCTTCCTCCACTTAAGTACAATTCAAGTATAGCCTTCACATGCCCTAAAGAGAGCAATTCTCATAAGCACACAAGGTTTGACTAAGTGGAAAACGGTGTTTTCCCTTTGCCCTGAATTTCTATTTCTTGAAAATGAAGTATATGCCAAGTAGTAGAAGGTCTTCCTTACATAGCCCATTGGCCTTCAAGCCACAGTAGGCACGGAAAGATTAAGAGGACTCAAAAGAGATTCGTGCAGGATAACACTTCAAAAGCTCTGACCTTAAGATTCCGATTCCATGTGTATCCCTGTATTCCCACTCAGAAGACTCAGTGAGGAGACTCATTTTAGGCCAGAGATATGAGGCCAGCTTTGCCACTATAACTAGACCTTGTATCAAACAACAATGAAAATAATTACCTTGGTTTCAGGGTTGGAGTACAGCACAAGCCAGGCATGTGCAAGACCCTGTGTTTGGGCCCTAACATTACCAATAAAAGAGAAAAGAAAAGAAAAACACCATATTCTTGTAATAGATATGCTGGTTACTCTAACCTGATCATTACACATTGTAAGCCCAACTGACAGTACCACAAAAATACACAAAGTTAATATATGTCAATTAAAAATAAAGTGTTGTTTTCAAATGATTCAAATGACTCTAGAAGACCTGGACTCAAAAATAAAATTTTATTTTTTTTAACTCAAACTGGTTGAGTCCAGCAGAGGCCCACATGCCAAGGAACAGTGATGTAGATATGACCCTAGGATGGCGGGTTTGGGACTGTATCTTTATTGACCCTCTGTGAATATATAGAATCTTCTGCTACATCTAGTACCCAATGCCATAGCTTAGCAAAAGAGTAGCATTTATATGTTTACCTTAAGGATCTCACTACTTTCTGGGGACTGGGGCAGGTGTTATGGAAGAATACTGAATTGCATATCATTAGCCAATGAATTATCAAAATTCAGAGTAGTTTCTGATGATGTATGCTTTTGAGCTATTATAAAGTTGGAGATCGGAAGTTCAGCAACGACTATAAGTTGAGGACTATTTTGAGGACTGCAGTGCTACCTTTTCCTATTCTTCAGTTATCTGTTTCCTGCTTTGAATTGATATTGCCACCGTTCATTATTGAGAAAAGATTTGCAGAGCACTGAACCACCTTTGCTGTGCTTGGGCTGAGTGGGTGGGATGGAGAATTCTGTGTGCAAGGTGTGGCTACATTAGAAAGCAATTTCTCAACTTCCCTCTGAAATGACAAATTGACCTTCAAGATTTGTGAAATAGATGAACCGAAATAACTGAATTACCAAAGCAGAATTACCGGAACTTACTACCCTTTATCCAGAACCAGTATGCCAAAGGCACTGGGGCGTTCTATGACAGGATGTTGATCTGAAACTGCTAGGGTCCAAATCCTACCTCCCCTCTTATGGCTTATTATATAGCAGAGTAACTTTTCTGAGCCCTGGTTTCTCCTACCTACAGGTATATGGCCATATGTAATCCCTATTCCCTTGACTTGGTAAGAGGGTCTTAACTACCTGATAAAACCAATGATAAGATTCTAAATATTTGGCAAATACCTATTTAATTTTAGGTTAATGCCACAACACCATTGTGACAGTTTCCAGTTAACATTCTCTTCTATTTGAACAGGTTAAATGAATACTGTAACCTAACCGGAGTGACTTTCCAGGAGTCTCTGTTAGTTGAAAGTTCATTACCCTTCCTTTTCTTGCCACAGGCTGTTTAGCTCTGCCTGCTTCCTTTCCCAGGCTCTAGAACGAACCCCCGCGGAGCAGTCCCCAACAGGTGTCCCCTGGGCACAGCAGCCCGCGGGTCCCCAGAGCCGCCCTGCCCGCAGTGCGCACCGGGGAGGATGCGGCCTGGGCTTGAGCCTGCGCGGCCACGTGACGGCCGCTATAAGAGCTGCGGGCTGCGGACTCCCGCCCTCCCTGCTGGCCGCGGTCACCTACAGGCGCCCGGCTCCTCCGACCCACCGGCCACACTATGACAGGTACGTCCGCGTAACCGGGTCCTGCGGCGGGGCCGCCCCTACGCCCGGGAAGCTCCGGGCAGCTCGCGAACTGCCGTATTCTCTGGCTGCTGACCGAGTCGCGCTGCAGAGAGGCGGCTTCCGTCTCCGGCATCCGGGGAAGGCCAGGCGGGGTGGGGCGGCACGGGGCGTGCCGGGGTCGCACGGAGCCCAGAGGGGCTCTTGCCACGGGGAACAGCGGGCGCCCTGCGGAAACACCGGCTTGCGCGGCCCTGCTCTGGCCTCTACACTAGCCTCTACACTGAGCCTATTTTTAGGCCTCAGCGGCGGGTGCTGCTAGTCGGGAACCGGCTAGCGCCCCGGGCGGGCCTCGGTGCCACTTGTTGCACAGTGTCAGGCCCTAAGCAAATGAACCCCAGGACTGGGCACCAGAGGTAACCGGCCCTTCTGAAAGCGTGAATCTGTAGCCTGGGTTGGGACAGCAATTAACCCGCCATCTGAAGGTTAAAGCACCAGATGTCAATTGGTCTTACCGTTTATTTGTAGGTGTTTTAGCCCGAGTTTATAACATCTGGCCTCTCCATTTGTTAATTTAACCTCAGAAAGCATAGTGTTGCTTCCTGTAATTTTTCAATCCTATTCATATTGCACGTTTCTCCACCTCCTCCTGAGGTCACTTTGGGGTTAACACATAATTCATTGTGCTCATTTTAAGCACTTCGGGGGGCAAAATGCTTTTGAAATGTTACTGTCTCCGAATGTTCTAAGAATAACGCAGACAAGTACCAGCCGAGGTTGATGGATGTAGCAGGTGTCATTACAGAGTATAATTGACTGGAGGTAGGGCATTCACGACTTTTTACATCTTGGTAGTATGTGGCTTGTTGTGAAAGATAGCCCTATTAGTGAAAATGGCTTTCAGGTTGGCTTCTGAGGAATGCACTGGATAAACAGGACAACCCACAACACTCTCCCTGCTCAGAGGAATTCCCACTACTTCTAGCATCCACAGCGGAAAATGGGCAAGGGAAAATGAGGAAACCCGAGAGAGACAGTGACAAAGTCTCCTAACTCTTTTCATGGGCAGCTGTCCCCCCCCCCCCAAGGTGACTGCTATAGGGCCTTAGTATCCCTACGCACTGTGGATACTCACCAGCTGCTAATGTTAAAGTCCCCTTTAGAGATGGTCCCAGAATGAGCTTGCAAGAAACCTGAAAAACATCTTAAAGGCAGATATGTATAGTGAGGACCCTTCAGTGGGAGAAAGAATACATGTCTGACTTCCTTTCTAGCTGGGGCTTTGGGAAGATTGGCGTGTATGTCCATGTTGTTAGGGGAGGAGGGGAGAATGGGAGAATGGGGAAGTTAGTATATGGCTTGTTTTCCCAGAGAAGTGAAGGCAGCTGGCCATGGTTTACACCTTTAATCGTAGTACTTGGGAATTGGAGACAGGGTTGTTGTTTGGTCAGCTTGGTCTATGCAGCCAAGCCCTAGCTCAAAACAGTAAAAGCTGGGGATGTAGTTTATCGGTAGAACACTTGTCTAACATGCAGAAGGTTCAGAAGCGTGTGGATTGGAAGCCCAGGGAAGAATGTGGATGAAGATAAGGAAAAGACGGAAGAAAGGGGATAGAGATGAAGAGACAGCGAGAGAGATTACTTAGAGTTGGCTTCTAAGCTCACCAGTGGTGATTGGTCACTAAGAGGTAAGGCCACAATCTAGGCAGAAGCTTAGTTACTTTCTGGGGTGGTGGGTAAGAAGGATATTGCCTGGATGAAAATACCACTCACGAGGCCTCTTAAGAGTATGGAAGTGTGCTTCGTGACATTCTCATTATCAACAGTTTCCTCAGTCTCACTCCTGTGCTGGCTACAGTTTGCTCTAAGGATGTGTACAGACCTTAACTGGGACTTGAGTTTTGTGGTTGTTGGGACCGTCTTGAAGGTTAGCCGGCATTCCTGCTAAACTGCGGCTTTAGCCTGTTCCTAGGTAGATGACTGTGTGAGTTCTCCCACCAAAGGGGCTGCTGCTCCATGAACAGAGAGTTGATCTCCGAGGAGATGATTTTGCTGAACTGTGGTATGAGAGGACACCTGGGGAAAGTTCTTGTCCAGCTGAGATATGCTTCTTTTTCTTTGTATTAAGATCAGGCTTTTGTGACGCTCACCACAAACGATGCCTATGCCAAAGGGGCGCTGGTCCTGGGCTCATCTTTGAAACAGCACAGGACTACTAGGAGGACGGTTGTACTCGCCAGCCCACAGGTTTCAGACTCCATGAGGTAAAGATTACCTGCCTGTCCATCTCCTTGTCCTCAGGACACTAACACTCTTCTCCCTTGTACCAGTAGCACTGAGCCCACACCTTCCTAGGGAACTGAGCACTAAGACAGATAATCAGTGCTAAGGTAAAGATTACAGAATTTGACATTTCTTCCTAACTTTGGGGAGATGTCCCAGGATTCCTCCAAGGAGGTTCTATTCTGTGGTCCATCTTCCTGAGTCCATCTCAGGATGGGAAAAGAACTGCCCACTCACTGAGTCTTCTGAGGGGGATCCTGCCAACGTCTGTCTGTCCTCTCTCCCTTTCTTGTCCTTTCCCCAAATGAAGCTAGGATTGTGTTGTTTCCTGTAAACAAGGTAACCTTCAGGTGCTATTGAACTATTTTCATTCCTGGATGACATTTGTCACCTAGTGACCTTTATGTATGAGAGAATAAAGTCCTTAGTATTAGTCTTTCTGAAACTATTACAGAATGTGTTAGGGGACACACGCTGAGAAGTACAAGCTGCTGATTGATTGGAATAGTTCATTTTGAGTTTTTGGAATTCAATTTTGCAATATCTGGGTACTCAATTTAAAAACATTTTGGTGCTCCAGAAGCTTTGTGTTGTCTTATTTTTACAATCTCCTAGCCTTCTTAGAAATTGAGAATACCTTACATGTTTTAAATGTAAACATAGGCTGAGAGCCTTTAAAAAATAAGGCATTATACATAATGTACATATACATATATTTATGTATCTTCCACATTAATGAAATTGATCCTACATGGCTCTTTGAGAAAAGTGCCTCAAACCCTTTCTCCTGATATATCCATTAGTGAGGATTGTGTAACACCCAAATCTAGTCTCAGATCCCAATACTCAATATAGTCACTGGTGCCATTTCTTATTTAAAAAAAGACAAAGGTTACTCAACTAAAATGTATTTGTTATCTAGCTTATCTAACTCAAGAGATGAAATGCAACGCCAGTTTTTCTTCTGTTCCATGTTTCTCAGTAGGTAAATGTTTGTATCATTCATTTTTCCTCTAGCTAGGTATAGTGTCTGTGTCGTTAGTGAGGACATCACTAAAGACATGGAAACCTGAGTTCGGTACCTATATAAAAATCTGGGCATCATGGTGGTGTATGTCTGTGATCTCATCACCAGAGAGACAGAGTTCGATCCCTAGAGTTCACTAGTCGGCCATCCTAACCTAGTCAGTAAGTTCCAGGTCCCAATGAGAAAACATTTCTCAGAAAATAAAAACAAAAAAATACCAAGGCATATCATTCCTGAGAATGACCAATGACTTCTGCATGCATGTGATCTCATGTGTGTGCACTGGAATGAATGAGTGTGTTCTCTCTCTCTCTCTCTCTCTCTCTCTCTCTCTCTCTCTCTCTCTCTTAGATAAATTCTCTCAAACCAAAATGAGCTTCTCATCATGGCAAGTGTTAAACACTTAAAAGCAGTTATACTGGACTCTAAAACAATAATGATCTCCTAGTTAATTCTTTTAATTTCTTTTCTTTCATTGGATATTTTATGTCTTTACATTTTAAATATTATCCCCTTTCCTGGTTTCCCCTTAGAAACCCTCTCCCATCCCCCTTTCCCCTACTTCTATAAGGGTGCTTCTCCACCAAACCACCCACTCCCCTCTTACCACACTGGTAATCAAGCCTTGACAGGAATAAGGTCTTCTGCTAACATTGATGTCTAACAAGGCCATCCTCTTCTACATATGAGGTTGGAGCCATGAGTCCCTCTGTGTGTACTTATTGGTTGGTTTTTAGTCCGCTGGGATCTATGGAGGGAGGTCTGGTTGGTTGATAATTGTTGTTCTTCCTATGGGTTGCAAACCCCTTCAGTTCTTTCAGTCCTTTCTCTAACTCCACCATTGGGGTCCTTGTACTCAGTCCAATGATTAGCTTTAGGGCAGTTGTCTAATTTGCTTTCATTTGCTTTAATGAACACCATGACCAAAAGCAACGTTGGGAGGAATAGTTTTATTTTTGGCTTACAACTGACAATCTGTCATCATCCGGGTAGGAGCTCCAGGCAGGGATCTGGAGGCAGGAACTGAAGCAGAGGCCATAGAGGAACACTGCTCACTCTCTTGATTTCCATGGTTTGCTTACTCAGGACCACCCTAAGTAAAGTGCCCAGGAATGGCACCACCTACATAGGTCTAGGCCTTTTACATCAACCACCAATCATGAAAATGCCCCCAGAGACTTGCTTATAGGCCAATCTGATGGAGACATTTTCTCGAATGAGGCTGTCTCTTCCCAAATGACTCTACCATGTGTCAAATTGGCAAAAACCTAACCAGTAGAGATATAAACCTTCAAGAAATTCTCGATTTATTGCTCTAGCAGAAGTGATTATTTATAGGCTTCATCTCATATACAGATATTATCCAGCATCACTTATTTAAAACATGCAAAAGTCAGTCAAGCCAATTCCAAAAGAATCTCATTGTCAAACACATGGGCTAGGACAGAGATACATTCTTAACACATGTTACTTATATGTTTCAAAGGTATTTTCCCATTTAAAAAAAATACAAGGCAGATGGTTCTTGACAGTGACTAATGACTTCTGCATGCACATGCCGTCCTGCGCTTGAATTAAAAAAAAAAAAAAAAAAAAAACCACCAAGGCAGATAATTCTTGAGAGTGACTAATGACTTCTGCATGCACATGCTGTCCTGTGTGTGAACTCAAATGAATGAGAGCACAAAATTAACTAAATTTTGAATTTTAGTTCATTTTGAACATTGAAAACTCTTATACGTTACATTGAGCTTACCAGATATACTCTCAGAAGAGAGAAAAGTTCTTCTATGATAATGTCTTGTTAGGTAGCACTGTAAAGTTATCATTTCTTATGGAATTAACTACATGTGCACATGAACACAGTTTTTTTCTGAAATGCATAAAGGCAGGTTTAAGCGGGTATTCTATGCCAAAGCACACTGTCTTGTGATTGGTAGGTTGTGAAGTAAGGGAATAGTCTTAAAGTAAGTGTATCATGTGCTATGGAAAAGAGTATATGTGATGCTTTCTGGAACTTATTTTTACAGAAAAGTTTTAGAGACTGTCTTTGATGAAGTCATCATGGTAGATGTCTTGGACAGTGGTGATTCTGCTCATCTAACCTTAATGAAGAGGCCTGAGTTGGGCATCACGTTGACTAAACTCCACTGCTGGTCACTCACTCAGTATTCCAAATGTGTGTTCATGGATGCAGATACTCTGGTGAGTGTGGCTTTAAGGGCTGAAAAGATGTGCATAGTAGTGGAGACCTGTTACTCATTTGAGAAATGCTGCCAAGACATGACAGATAAAGCCACTATCAGGAGTGCCAAGTGATGGAGAGTAATTCTAGGCTGCCATATAGCTGTCCCCATCTTTTGTGTTGGGTAAAAGGAAGGACACCCTAGGAAGGGTGTGCCATGGCAAAAGCATTCTTGTAATGCCTTTCTTTGTCTTTCTCCTTGAAAATCAGGTTCTCTCAAATATTGATGATCTTTTTGAAAGAGAAGAATTGTCAGCAGCACCAGACCCAGGGTGGCCTGACTGTTTCAATTCTGGAGTCTTTGTCTATCAACCCTCAATTGAAACGTATAACCAGCTGTTGCATCTTGCTTCTGAGCAAGGTAGTTTTGATGGTATGTACCTGCTATCCTGCATTTGATAAGCGACTAGTAAGTCTCTCTATACATTTCACTCTCTTCTCTGTCTCACACACACACACACACACACACACACACACACACACACACACCCCTATGGCTGCATCAAAGTTACCTAAACTAAGATAGACACTTTTTGTGCCTGTTTGTTTATAACAGGGTCTCACATGGTCCAGACTGGCCTCAAACTCACTGTGTAGCTAAGGATGACCTTGATCCCCTGTCTCTACCTCCCCAAGTGGTATTCATCACAACTGGGTTTATTGTTTACTGGTGGGATCAAACCAAACTTCAGTCATGCCTGGTAAGTACTTCTCCAGATCCAGGCAGATGCTTAAGTGACTTTTTCTTATCTAAATTACAGTGAGTTTTTAAAAGCTGAGAAAAGACTACAGAATGACACACTTCTGTCTTAGGGCTAAGCTCAAGAATAATGGCAGCTTGCTTGTTTTGAATATGTGATACCCTGGATACAATCCCTAGCACTGAATTAAACATAACTTCTGTTTTTAAACCTGAGTAAACCTCAAAAGTGTTTGGCACCCATTGCTACCAAGGATGCAGTGTTTTGTGAATTAGAACTTAAGAAAACAGCCTGATAACTCAGAAAACAAGTTTATGTGAACAGTCTCTACTTCCAAAGTCTCACTTTCTATAAAGCTATGTGTTAAGTAAAATGGTATCCTCACAGCTGACGAGTAGAGTGTTGACTAAGTTGGGAGCATTTACTTGTGCCTGTGAGTATGTCTAGAGCTGTACATAACGTAGGCCCATGTGGGTCTCTGCAAACCCTAGGACATGCAGTATAATCCAAGCAAGACAAGAATAAAATATGGTTTAATACAACCGAGTAGCCGGCGTTGGTCCTAACTTATAAAGCCCGACACTGGATAGTTTATTTTAGGCATGCTTAAGTAGAGTACAATTTGGAAAAAAGTTTCCTGGTGTAACACAATCCAAAGTGCACAATAAGGGATAATTACATTGAGGCTCCTTTCAACATGCTGTCACTTCTTCCATGAAGATAAGTTCTATAGATAGGCTACAAGTGTTACCTTAAAAGGGCCTAGGGAAGGCTCTGATGTGGTCTCGGTCATACAGATAGCACAGAGGTCATCTAGACCATTAACCTTCATTTCCACCCTTCGGGCAGGAAGCAGGTTCTACACCGCTTCCTCTGAAGAGACAACCCTGAGTGTGGTCTCCTCATGCTCTCTGTGAGCACGAGGACCTTTGTGCTCCCAACAGGCCCCCGTGTCTTTCATTTTTCTCTCTTTTCTTTTTATTCCTGGTGTTGGATCTTGAACCTAGAGCCTTGAATGTGTTAGGCAGCTCATCAGTGGGGAATATGGCCAGCTGAATTAGTAGGTGTATTTCTGTTTCAGGCCAGTGTTTTAAATAATGTCAGAAACCTCACAAGACAAAGCCAACAGTGACCATGCAAAAGCAGTCCCTTTTCAAACTGCTGGTAGTGGTTCTTTAGAAAAGGTAGTCTACTTAGTGCAGACAGAATGGACGCCCTCCATAAAACCTGTTCAGTGGTGACTCAGTATCAGACCTTTGACACTGTGCCAGAGTCACAAGCAGGAAACGGGGATGGCCAGAGGCCTGGGCACATTAGCAGATGCCTGCTTCAGCAGCTTCTTTCTTCCTAAGAACCTACCTTTGATTTGAAGTAAATGGGTCTTTCAGAATAAGCTGAGCCAGGCTTTCTCATTAAGATTCAATGCTGATTATCAAAGATTCATTCTTAGGTCCAGGGATGTGGCTCAGAAGATAAGAGCATTTGAGATGCAAGCACAGAGCCCTGTGTTTGCATCTACATCACCCACGTAAAGGATTGGCCCGAGATCCCAATGCTAAGGGTTTAGAGGAAGACACACACAGATTCATTTCGGTTAACTAGTTAGAGAAGTTGAAACACCTTAAATGTCTCAAAGGTTAAGTGGAACATTTGTTACATTGCTGAAGTCAAGCTTGAAACTTCATAGCATTTCAAGCTATACATATGAGGTTATTTCTCAAATTCTGTATAGTTATTTGCCTGAAGAGTTGGGATTTACAGCTCTTTATAATCTCATTGCAAAGAATAAGGATGGCTAAGTTTCACTCTTATTTTAATATTTGGCTTTTTAACATCCTGTGCTAGTAGTTTTCAGCTAGGAATGAGTCTGTGTTGTAACCCCTGCCCTCGCCCCCATCCAGAACCAAGAAATGTGTGGCTACTTCCAGAGAATGTGTTTTCTTGAGACAGATTGTTCTCATGTATCTAAACTACTTATGAAGCCCAGGCTGGCCATAAAGTCATAATCATCCTGCCCCAGCCTTCCAAATTCTGCTTGGACACATTTGGCTTAGCTGAGGGAAGCCACTGCTTACTGGCACCTGAAGGGTAGAAGCTGCTGCTGCTGCTGAATGGTTTGTAGTACAGAGGAAAGCTCCTCACAGTGAACTACCCAACCTACCATGTCAGCAGTGCTGAGGACAAAATGCTCTGTTCTATGCCTGTGCTTTCCGTGCTGTACCTATAAGGAAGTACAATTAGGCTGGGGAGAGTTCTCAGTGGGTAAAGCACCTGTCCTGCAATTGTAATAACCTGTGTTCAGTTCCTCAGGAACATGTAAGAAACTCATGGGAACTAAGAGTGCTGGACGCCTTGTGTAATCCAAGCAACAGGGGACCAGACCCAGGAGGATGTCTGAAACATATTGGCTGGCCAGCCTAGCTTAACTGAAGAGCCTCAGGATCAGTGAGACAAAATGAAGGTTAGGTGGCATACAGTCAAGGAACATACTAAGTGTCAATCTTGAACCTCCACATGCATGTGGCATGTACATATTAATGACTACAACACACAAGCACACACACATACACTTACACTGTCTTGCTTAAGCAACTTGAAGAAAATTATCTTAACTGTTCACTGGGACCAACAGATAAGAGGGTGCCCCTTTACTGGCACGCTTTTAACTGATACTATTTTGTTCTCATAAACAGGATGGAAATGTGCTATTATCCATGTTTAAGCATGTGGAACATTGCTGAACCTTACCCTAGTTAGTTGCCTTAGCAAAAGTAGAAGGCAGTGATTTTAGCAGAACGCAACTGGGTCTCAACCTTTGCCGTAGGCAGAGCTTGTTCCATTTCCTGTAATTGAAGGAAGTTTAATCTTCCCAGAAGCTTAAACCACTCTGAAGTTTAGAATACGAGTAAAATTCTAAAATATATATGATGGCCTACCAGCTGCTCAAAAGCCACATGATTTTCATCAGCTAAAGGAATTCTAGCTTCTAGTCTAGTGGCTAGGAGTTCGGATCCCAATAGTCACATGCCATATTAAATTATTCAGCATACAACCAAAGAAGAGAAAATGAGTTAACAGCTAGCAGCCAAGAGGCGCTGTGCATTATGGAGGCCCTAGTCATGGAGGGCCCATTGTTAAGCAGCTTGAGTGTGTGCAGTGTTCCTCTGGAAAGTGTTTCTTCCGCTCTTTCAGTCAGAACTTGAACCACTGAGCTTCTCCTATGCTGCAATATGGTTCGTCATTTAACTGCAGCTTTCCAGACACTGGCCTTCTTTTCATTTGCTCCCGGCAAAGGAATGAGTTTTCTCTGGTGTTAAAGGTTAAAAAAAGAAAAAAGAAAAAAAAAAAAGCCAAGCAGTTGGCTGTTCAACATGTTTCAATTCAATAGAAGAATAAACCAGATACTCTTAGCTAAAAAGCTTTTTCCACATGAGGTGTGTGTTGCTGAGTTTCATAGAGCAAGGATAGTTGTCTCTGTACCTCAGGAGCCTGCCCTTCTCTGCAGGGATGTATAGTCACTCGCTTGGAGTAGCACCTGCGTGACAGCAATTACTGGGGCTTAAACCTAATACCAGCAATAAACAACTTTCTGGTGGCAGTTTATGATTTGTCTCAAAATTTTAATATACTTTATAGTTTCTAAAAATTAAAAATATGTATATAACGTTTCAAGGATCTATTTATTTTTATGTGAATGAGTATCTTGTCTGCATACATGTGTTCCTATGCCCAGCTAGATCAGAGAGGCCTTCAGAGCCCCTGGACCTGGCGTTACTGATTGTTGTAAGTCACCTAGGTCCTCTGCAAGAGCACCAAGTACTCTTGTCTACTGAACCATCTCTCTATCCCAGTATATAAACATATTTTTAACGTTGTTGCTTGGCATGACAGCACACACTTTAACAGGAAGGGGCACAGCTCTGAGTTCAGCCTTGTCTACATAACAAGTTTCAGACCAGCTAGAGCTGCACAAATAAAATATTTGTTGTTGCTAAGGTGTTAAGCCATGGGCATGGAGGCAAACATTTTCAGATACTCCTTTCTCTTGTGCACATCTTCTAACACTCACAGGGTGCCCCTTCTCCTTTCATATATATTTATCAGGGCCTCGAGTATCAGCAGTGTCAGGTTGCTGCCACAGAAAGCTTGTTAGCAGATCATTGTATCTGTCTGAGTATCTTCAAAGTCCTGCTTAATCTCTTGGTCACATTCAAAAGATTGGAGCCTGGTGTCTCTGACAAGCCACATGGGCTGCTGATGGCTGAGCTTTTGCAGCTGCTTTTAAAGCCCTTCTAATGAGAAGGAATGTGCCTGCTATTCTTCTAATCATCAGCCTTCAGTCACATCCCTCACCAATTGCCTCAGGCCAGGAGAAGCATCCTAATATGGCAAACCAGGCTTGACTTCCCTTTCTTCCCCCAAGTGTCTGAACTAATCAGAATTTACAACTAGAGACAACATACTTCATTTGTGACTAGCATCTATTTTTCCTTAGGGGCAAGTGTTAAGTCCGAGTTCCTATAAAGTTTTGTGTATTTTTAAATTATTTTGAAACTGCTTCGTTGTTGAAAGTTTCCTGAAAAGTTGAACAATAGCTATTGTGAAAGTCCATTAGATTTTGTAGGATGATGAACAGACATTTCAGAGGAAGATGAAGTTCAGGGATATTAACTAAAGAAAGATCATGAACTACAGGCATTCCTCGGGGTGAAATGAAGCTGACACACTGGCCTGCACAAGTCTGCACAAGCACTGGAATGAACTTTCTTTCCCCTGCATCTCTAAAGTGTCCTAAGTTAAGGCTGCTTATGTATCTATACATCAGTCTGAAAACTCATTACAAGAATTAATATTGCCCAGTCTGGAGTGCCCTATTGTTTATTTAATCTTAATAGTTGCTTTAATAATTGTAATAAAAATACCCTACATTTTTAATTTGTTTACTAGAATATTTGCGGCAGAATATTAGATTTTATTTTACTTTAAGCTGAATCCAGGATCTGTAATAAAGTTGGTTTCTTTATTCTCCTTGATATCCTTAGAATTTGATAATGTTTTACAGATTTGGTGTACCTTCTCTAATCTTTGTAGTTAATCTGGCTTTGTACTGAACTTACCCAACAAAAGAAGGGAGGACTGAGGCATTTCAAAGTAAATGAGGATGTGCATGATTTTTCTGAAGACTTTTTTCTTCTTTATACTCTTGATCCGTTTTCTTAGCCATCTGTCTGCCGTTAGCTTTGCAACAAGAGAAATGAAGACCCTGTGAGAAACAGGAGGAGGAAGGAACTAATGGGTTATGTGCCTGTAGATTCTAAACTGAACTGTTCTACATTCTCATTTCTCCACGGACGTGAGAGACACAGTCATGCAAGTACATGTCACGTGCACTCATTGCTAAAAGTTCAGGACAGCAACTTTCCTATTGGTTCTGAGCTGATGGCAGAGCCAGGTGTGACCGGAGTCTTTCTCAGTTCTGCCTTGGCATACCAGAGGAGGACTAGAAGACTGTTGCTATCGCAGTGGTCGGCCGTTTTGTTGTTTCTTTCCCAATTAGTCCACACTGAAACATTCTCTGGAATAAATTCTGAGAATGATTATACATGAAAAAAATCCGTATTACCTTTTTCATTTTATGGATCAATTTCTTAAAATTCACTTCGCTGAGTAGAAAGAGCAGCTAGTGCCTTAATAATTTTACAGATAAAGTGAAAAAGAATCAGGTCTTTTGCAGCTGTGTTTCTTCCCTTCTGCTTTGCAGAGTCTGAAGAGATTTCATTTTGCCTTAGACTGGGAAATGTGTCATTCTCAGTCAGCAGCTGTCAGTGCTCTCCTGCTGTTCTTGGGTGTCACTGACTGCCCTCACCTGTGTTCCTATCAAGTCCGCTGACTTGTTATTTCAAAACTTACCTTCACCTCTCATTTAAGCAGGATACCAAATTGAAGGAGCAAGACTAGACCTAAATAACACAGGTTTGGATTTCTACCTCTCTAAAGCTTACAATATTTGAGAGCTTGTGGGTTTTGACAGGCAGTTATGCAACCATGGTTCTGTCGGGATCAGCTTTCTAAGGAGACCCTGACCAAGATCCCTGCCTTAGACTGGGAATGTGTCATTCTTGCTAAACTCAATGTTTTGTGGCATGTATGCAATATAAATTGAGAATTTTTTAAGTGAAAAGAGCTATATAGCATGGAGTGTTAAGTTCTTGGTTTGAATGGATTAAAGCCAGTGAAATGCAGGAATGCTAGTGCCAAGTGCCTAGATTTCCCTAAGCCATGTAGGGTTAATCCACTGATGCCTAGTAAACCTCATTACTCTAGAGGTAAAAGTCCCATCTCCACTGTCCCCAGAGCAGTATTACCTGTCATTTAGTAATCTTTGGCCTGCTTCTGTGTGCAGCAGTGATGGCATCTTCCAGATATAATATAAAAGCCAGCTTTGGGGATTAAGTTTTATGTTATTTTAGTGCCTGACTGATAATAGTTGGAAATTATTTACTTAATTTTGCCCTCCTTCTGAATTAGGAACCATTTGAGAGTTGGGCCTTCTCATTTATCATATGCATTATACATATACCAAACATAAAACTTTATGTTCAAGTATCCCCGTTTACTGTGTTGAGTTGGCACTGTACAGAAATTAACAGCCATATTGGTCTAGAAATGTTGAACTTAAGTTTTTTCCATTTGTACAGGGGTAACACACTGTATTAAATATGTAAGGTCTTATATACGTGGGTTTGATTACAAAAACTAATAAAGTATTCTCTAAATTAAAAAAAAGAACGAAACAATTGGAGATACTCATGCAATATACAAAAAAAACTTTATGTTCATTAGAGAAATTTTTAATTGTGTACACACATTGATATAGTAAATTTTAAAAGGAGTCTTCATCTGAAAGACTATGGACCAATGCTCCTCAACTTTCGTGTGTGTGTGTGTGTGTGTGTGTGTGTGTGTTCACATGGGAAATGAAAATGGATTCTGATCTGAAGGACTAGGCTGAGAGTCAACATTCTGCATTTCTATCATGCTCTTGGGTAGGAACTACTACGCTATTTCAACCTCAGTCATAAGTGAGGAACACAATGGTAAGAATATTCTTATGGAAGAGATAGTGGCACTGTTGCTTAATCTAGAATCAATTCATACCTTCCTCTTAGACAATGACCAAGCGATCTACCAAAAACTGGGCAGTCCCAGAAACTAGACAGTATTGGGCACATGTACAAATTTCAGAGGCAACATTCCCTGTCTGTAGAACCAATAGAACCAATGTCTTCTTGTGATGTGTCCATGCTTACCAGGCTCATGACCCTACTCAAAAGTGTTAGGGGGCTATAACGTACCAGCTTTGAGCGGCCTAGTGGAAGGGTGATACAGAACTGGGTATTTGTTTTTGTTGCAAAACTGGAGCCACATGTCTCTCATTTCATTTTCTTGCTCTCTGCCTCCTCTATGCTGCCATATTCCAGCTTATCAGATCACAGCTAATGGTGATCACTGCTAATCATGTCTGTCATCAGGTCTGAAATGACTGAGATTTAAAGTTCCTTAATGTGCAAGATTAAATCAGAATGCCTCTAAGCCTGACTAAAAACACTGGACAAAATCTGGTTTGTTTTCGTTTTTGATAGCAGAAATTCAGCAATCTTCTTTGCAACTGTGTGTGTTTTGTGATACAGGTATGCCTGCGTGCACACTCTGCTTTGAACACTGATTTAATATTTCTAAAAAAAAAATTATTTTTCAGATCTAAATGATACTTCAAAGGAAAAAAAAGCCTTACTGACATTGCATATAGATCTTTGTAAAGTTTATGTATCTACCTTACTGAAATGTTAAACTATGTGTTTGAAAAAAGATGACAGGATCTCCAGACTGCTTAAGTAAAGGCATTGTCTAAAGGCAAGCATGGTGTCACACACCTGAAACCATAGCACTTCCAAGGAGGAGATAGGGAGAACAGAAATCCAAGGCTACCTGACTCCAAAGAAAGTTCAAGAACAGCCTGGCGTACATGGGACACTGTCAAAACAGTAGATGGTACTTACTTCCCTTTATAATTCACTGGGGATTAACAGTGAGGTGTTGCAGTGATATGATGGAGTCAGTAGTTATAGTACTTACTGAGCATTTCAGGTCTGCCAGTGTGACGTACAGACACCTCTGGTTCACCAAGGCAACCTTATTGCCACTATCCTTACTGTTTCCTGGTGCCTAGGGCCCCTCACTCAGCTAATGAGCTCGGGATACTGGTGGTGGGGGGGTGCGCCGGACAGAAAGCAGAAGCCTTTCGTGACCACTAGCCTATGGCTGCACAAGGCCAGCAGCAATGAGTCCTCTTTCCCAAGCTCACATCGATTGGACTTGGACATGAGAAGTTTTCGTCAGGCCTCAATTTTTGGGTGCTTTATATACATGGTCAATATTTATTTTAAGCATTGTTTTTAAGGGTCTTATAATATTCCATAAAAAGACAGTAGAAGGGCTGAGGATGTAGCTCAGTGGTAGAACGTTTTTATGGCAAGCACAAGGTTCAATAAACAAAACCACTGGTCCGGACAAGTAAGTGGTTTTCTAAAGTTCAAAATAAAAGCTACTGCTTGTATTGTCTGGGGATACATATGTAGTAAGACAATTTGGAGTTTTATTTATGATTATTTAACTTAATAATTACCCACAGGGAAGGGGCAATGAGATTGGATGGATGTGCCCTCACAGAACACAGAATACAATATCCATGCTCTTGAACTGGATGTGTAGAGTTGTATTAATAGTGATTTATCATCTATGTATATACTTTTCTGTTGATAATAAGAACATATAAAGAACGCTTAGAAAGGTCTTAGACAATTCTCAATCCTGCTGCTTTGTATTGATATCTTTGAATTACAAAAAATAAAATAAGGGAAAATGAAAGAGAAACATCTATAGCACCAATCCCCTAATATCATGTTACTTTCATTTTTATTTTTATATATTTAATGTTTATATTGTATGTATACAGCTAGGTCTTTATAATAACAGTGCACAGGTGGTCTTTATGTTGGTTTTAATGGCATAATAGTAACTATGAATGATTAATACGTTCGTTTGCTACCCCTCCACTGGCATGACGCTATTTCAGCTTCTCTGATATGGCTGTTCTTGAATATCTTGAAGGTTTTTGCATTCATTCAGGAAATAGTTTTATATATTTATGACATTCTGTTATCTAGGGGGATGACAGTGATAAGAAAACAGAGCCAAAATTTCTGTCCTTGTGTAATTTAGAATCAAAATGAATAACAGTTTCTTACTGTATTTTGTATTTTAGTTACATTAACCCTTTATAACTTTTATATTTTTATATTTCATTCTGTGTTATTTTTTATATTGAGTGAATTGTAGATTCACATGGTGCTACAAGAAACAATAGAGATTCTCTAAACCCTCATCCATCTCCCTCAGGGACAACATCCTATATAACTATAGTATAGTACAAAATAAGGAATTTTAAATTGGTTCAGTCCACCAGGATTATTCTGATTTCATCAGTTTTACCTATGCACTGATTTGTATGTCTGTATGGATGTGATTTGTTCCATTTTATTACATGTATTCTTTGTTGTGACTACTACTATAGTCAAGAACAGAACAGACCCCTCATGAAACACTTTAGAGCCACAGCTTCCTCTCCTCTCTCCTGTTCTTGGCAGCCACAAATATGTCCTCTGTGCTTTTATTACTCCAAGGAGTTTATATAAATGGAATCATTCTGGTTTTTACTCAGCAGTATTTCTCTTGAGATGTATCCAAGTCCCATGCATCAGCAGTTTTCTCCTTTGTTCTGAGTGACTTTCTAATTATGGTTATATTTATGTACCTGTTGAATGTCATCTGGGTTATTTCTAGTTCTGCCCTTTAATAAATAAAGCTGTAATGATTGTTTCCTCAGTCTTTGTTTTGATAAGTATGTAGAAAAGACAATTAGTCAGACTATAGACCCCTGTCCTTGGCCATTTGTGTCTGTATCACCCATATTGATGATCTTTGGGAAACCCAAAATCTCAGAATGGTGTAGTGGTTTGGGTGTTATTATGTTATGCCTCAGAATATCTGTTGGTCTATACAGATAGGACCATCTTTTGTATTGATCTTTCATTGTAGAGCTTAGGGATACTGTTGACTAGGGGCCTATGCATGGCAGGGATTTACTTATTAGTTCTAGAGACTAGGAATGCCAAGGTCAAGATGAAGGCAGATAGTCCATAGGAAACCACATTCTGCGCTCCCACACCATCTTTTTGCTGTAACCTGAGATCTTGGAGGGGGTGAAGATCTTCCTAGACCACTCTGTTATGACAGAAATTCAGTCTTGGATCTAATCTCCTCTTGGAGATGAGGACTTCAACATGTACATTTGGGGATCATAACCATTCACTTCATTGCATCTTTGAAGCACCGAAGCATATTCTGTTCCATGTCTGATTTCCATTTCAATTGCTCATTGAGGAATGGGATCTGATCTATCAGAGGCTTTTCAATCAGAAGACTTTGTCCACAGATGTTCACTCAACAAACACCATTCATCTATCAACTGGATGGATGGTACTTAGAAAGAATAGGATATATAAAATAGGGACCAGGCACATTTGGATATTAAATGCAAAGATCCAATCTTACTATTTTTTCTTAAGGTCACTCAAATATCCATAGTTTTAAAATCTTCTAGTCCAAAGGAAACCAAATAGCACAGATAGACTATTGATAGGGCTCTTCGAATGGTGAAAAAGAATTCTGGATCTTGACACAAAGTAGACCTAAGACAGGATTGAAATACATGGATGCTAGCCTCACACTTAAAGTATACTTATTTGGTCCATTACCATATCACACATACACATTCACCCTATGTGTCTCTCCACACCACACACACACAGGCCCCATGTGTCTCCTGTGACACACACACACACACACACACACACACACACACCCCTCCCCCACATCACACACTCCATATGGCTACTCAAGATTCTGACTCTGTGTGTTTTCTGAACTCTCAGAGGTTAAAATAGAAAACTCCTGGACTCAAATGAAGATTGTGTTTGGAGATTGTTTTTCTTAAATGTTTATTTAGGACTTAGGTTGGGTGCTTAGCTTTTTAGATTGATGTTTTGTTTGTCTTCCCTGCTTTGGTTGTTTGTTTGTTTGTTTGTTTGTTTGTTTGTTTTTGAGACAGGATCTCACTCTAGCCTAGACTAGCCTGGAATTCACTATGTGGCTCAGGCAGGCAGACCTTAAACTCATAGCAATCTTTGTACCTTAGCTTCCCCAATTGAGGAATTACAGGCCAAGAACTGAAATTACAGGCAAAAGCCACCATGCCCAGTTTATTTTCCTGTAAAATGAATCGTATGTCTTCACTTTCCAAGAAAGACATGGAGTCCAGGCCCCTAAGGGTACTTTACTGCTTCATGCATAACCTTACCCATAGACATGACAGGCCAATACATGGCCAGGGACCAAGTCAGCAGCACGCAGCTGATGGTTTGTCACTGTGCTGGCTACGGCGTGTGGAGTGTATGCTCTCTGCTCTGTCCAGATCCCCTTCTGCACTCATCTCTCCTGAATTTGTCAAGTGCTCCCCAGTAGACCTCAGGTCTTAGCTGAAGCACAGCTTTGCCTGGGAAACCTCCTCTGAGCCATACCCATGAATCTCTCTAACACTTGTCCTTTTTGCTTCTGTACCCTCACCCAACCATGATCATCTTTATTGACTTTAACTTGTTAGAATCTGCATCTGCTATCACACTCCAGACCCTGTGAAGACAGTAGTCATGAATCTTATTCACATTGGTTCCATAGTACCTCGTTAAATGTGTGACATAGTAGCTGTTCTTAAGTCATTGTTGAAAATAAATCAGAAAAAGTAACCATTCACTCCAAGAATGTCCTAAAGGATAGGTCTTGAAATTTATTATGTAAAACAGAATTAGTATATTTTAAGCTCCCCATATATTTCTCTAAAATTCCTGAATTGCCTTAGAGGTTTATAAACCATAATTCTGTTTGTGTGTCTCCTTTCAGGTGGGGACCAGGGCCTACTGAATACATATTTTAGTGGCTGGGCAACGACAGATATCACAAAACACTTGCCATTTGTGTATAACCTGAGCAGCCTCTCAATATACTCCTACCTCCCGGCATTTAAAGCGTAAGTACAAACAGTTTAACTGCTGTAGGTTATGGTGAGGGTAGAGGAGTGGGCTTTCACGCTATCATCTTTTGGAGGAAAATAATAGTTGAGTGCTTTTGAGGAAAGCTTGCTCTTGTAAAAACCTGGCTGCAGTTTCGAGAAGCTTGATGTCATCCACTGCTCTATACTTAAAGTAGCCCAGAGACATTTTGCTGTCTTCTGGAACAGATTTCCTCTGTTTCTGGATTATACCACACCGGCTGCTGAGCTTTGGTCTTCCCTCTTCTTTCTCTTCCTCCTTTCTCTTCTTCCTTCTCTTCCTCTCCCTCTTCTTTCTCTTCTTCCTTCTCTTCTTCTTCTTTTCCTCTTCCTCTCCCCCTCTTCTTCCTCCCCCTCTCCCTTCTCTTCTTTCTCTTCTTCCCTCTCCTCTTCCTCCTTTTTCTCTTCTTCCTTCTCTTCCTCCTCCTTTTCCCCTTTCCCCTCTTCCCCTCTTCCTCTTCTTCCTCCTTCCCCTCCTCCCCCTTCCCCCTCTTCCTCCTCTTCTTCCTCTTCCTCCTCATTCACAAAGAGGACATTGCCAGTCCCATCCATGGCTTTCGAGGGAACTTAGAGCAGGCAGCAGCATGCTGTGTGCTTAAGAGGGGGACTTGCAACTGACTACACTCAGCTTACATCCTAAAGTTGCTGCTTACCAGTTACTGATGCTGGATTTAAAGCCTGAGCTGTTCTGCTTCTGCATCTTTGTGGGGTTATTGTAGGAACTGAGAACTGTGACAATGAAAGCAATTAGGAATCTGGCCTTCACTGGGCACTAAGTGAAAGTCCTTTACTTAGTTCATTTTAGAAACTCTGTGTCACCCAATTGCAATTTACCAAACAGTGAAGACCTGAGACCTGTTCTTTAGCTTCTGAATCATTTGTGTTCAACTGATATGATTCAGACTTCATGAGCAGTGGCCAAGCTGTCAGGGTGATGCTAGAACATAGACATAAAAATAAGGCCCTTTTGCGAGTTTTTCTACTCTCTTCCATACCCATGTGGCATGCACATTCCCGTGTAAGCCCTCGTGTTTTATTATCCAAAGTCCTCTCTGTATATCCTGCACCACAGTAATGAACATATCTAGATTTCTGTGGCAGGGATGTATCCTTTTCAGCACTTTTTGGGGGCAGACTCTGACCATCCCCAGATAAGGATTTTAAGTATCTTGTGTTTTTTTTTCCCTCAGTGTTTTCTTGGCACATCTCTGACACAAAGTCAATTCTTTTGCCCTTCAATAATAAGACAGGCAAGCTCTTACACTATTCTGAGTAAAGCAAATAGAATAGGGTTGACATCATCAAGAACATAAATATTGTTTTTCATTCCTCAGTCCTCAGGATTATAAAATCCATTCTGTCTTGTATGCACTTGTGGACCTGGTTTATTTTAATCCTATTGACTCATAACTAGGCCTGCCAGCTTGAATAGTGTCCTACAGACCATGATAGCTTGAACCCCCTAGAGCTGAATTTGTCTATAGTAAAGCAGTTGCTATAATCCAACTGACTAAATGAGTGTAACAAGCAAGAACTGTGAAAGCGAATAATTTGAATGGCATGATGAGGGTGCGGAGTTCTTCTGAGCAGATATTTTGGAATGAGTGTAGTGGGGTGGCACACATCTGATGTTGTCTGTTTAGCTTCAGTTCCCGAACATGATGAACTTGGTGCTCATGAAGCTTCTGTTTCCCTGTGGCTTAGTTTAATCTGCTTTCCAGCCTACGTGCCAACACCAGACACATCCCACTTCTCCAGACAGCTTGGTTTGCTTGAGCACTGCTTGTGCTTGTTCACACAGAGGAAGCAGGGAGAGCAGTGTTAGTGCTGCAAAAGAAGGACTTCTTTACTAGAGCTTTGGTCCCTATCTCCAAAGAGCCCTGCCGTTTCATGTTCTCTAAATGAAGCTCCCAAAGTTTGAGATCTAAATGATCATAATGACCAAGGTGGTTTCTTCTTCCTAGTGCAGCGAATGATGCTAGCTTAGGCAAGATCCTTGCTCTGTTGCCATTTCTATAGAGTGTGTGGCACATTGAGAAAATCTGAATGACTCCCATTGATCACTGATCATGCAACCTGCAGACTGACACATTTCTGCTACCCTATGGTAGCTTGCCCTCAGTGGGCCCAGCTCTTTATTTCTTTGATAGGACTGCTCAAAGTCAGACCTTATCTCCTCCCACTGCTGCCTGTTTAAGAATCCTGAAACCAGATTCGAGAATTCATTTTTCCTTCCCTCTGCCAGAAAATGTTTTTGTTTTTCTTTTCAAGACTTAGCTTCATAGACAATTCCCTCTATTTTCTTACACTGGGAAAAGGATGAGACAGTGTAGGCAGTGCAGACATGTATGTGAATGCATGCACACTTGGTGTGCACCCACATACACTTTTAAAACATGTACTATTACATGCAGTTTCAGCCAAGATGGCCTCATGGGAATTAATTTCTATTTGAGCCATGAAATAGTAAGTCTAATGCCCTCTTAGGAGGCAAATCAGCTTGGAGAGGGGTGTTACAGGATGGGCAAACGGGGGAGAAAGGAGTGAGATCCCATGGGCAGAACCTTGTTGGAGGTTAGGACCTCATTTGGAGAGGGGCTCATGGAAGGAAAAAACAGGATTAAGTAGAGGAACTAGCCCTTCTCACAGATCTTAAAGCCTTAGGCTGCATTTGTCACATGAGTTTCTTCCGTTTGTGCTATGCATAATTTTATTAAATTCATTTGTCATTGTTTAAAAACTAGGGGTTGAAACCTAGTCTTCCAGCTTGCTTTGAAAAGTGAAGTATCGGGTGTAATATGTCAAATATGACCAGGAGGTTTGCAGAGTGTGGGTGTTGCATTTCACAAGGTAAGAGGGACTTTGGAAATAAATGTCAGGTGTAGAAAACTTGGGAAGTGTGTATTAACATCCTAGTGAGACTGTGAAATAGATAAACTGATATAAAAGGATTCTTCCAACCCTAAATCAGGCATTTATACTACTCCTTTACCGCTCACCAAACATTGCAAGAGAAGGGCTGAAGGATCCATGTGCTGGGAAACAGGGAGAAAGGAGGCTTCTGCAGTGCCACTGTCCAGAGGCAGTAGAGCCACTGCACTCATGGACTCACAACAGCTGTGCCTTCTCACATTGAGACTGCATGAGACAGGCCGTCAAGTGTCAGCCCGGGTTAGGGAAAAGGCTGAACTATTAGCTACTGATAGATTCCATAAGAGGGAGCCATTGTTTTCAGGTGCATACTCCATTCTGAGGTGATCAGGATCCACTGGATAGGATAGGTCGGTATCCATGAGCACAAAGGTGTCCTCAGTCAAACTCAGTGGGTCTCCCACAAACATAACAAAAGCCATGGATGTAGCAATTAGTAAGGAAGAGGGGAATATATAGGGGAGGGAGAGAAATAGAGACAGTAATGGGTGAGAGCATATACATCTATGGAATAAGGCCATATATACATCTACGGACTTGCCAGAGAATCAATTTTAAACAAGTCAGGTCTGAATGAGACAAAACTACTAAAGCTGCCAGCAAATAAATGTTTATAGCCACTAAACAAGATGACATAACCAATGGACTGGTTATTGGTAGAAGAATCCTGAAGACTGAGCCTGGGGAGAAGGGGTAATAAATCCAGAACAGAAAGGTACAAGGAGACCCAGCGAAGTGGTGGTATTGTGGAAAGGCATACAATGAAAATATTTCCCGGAGAAAGGAACACTTCATCTGTGTGGAGTGCTATTGTAGATGCAAGGACAACTTGGAATGGTACAGAATGTAAAGTCCCTGCTGAGTAAGCAAGTATGCGTGCAGTAAGGCAGTGGAAGAGAAAGTCTGACTAAAGCAGGCCGAAGACAGTGGAGGCCGGAAATGCACACAGCCTTCCTGCTTCTAACAGGAACAGGAAGGGCAGCTGAGTGGGAAAAGAAAGCAGATGTTTCATGTTTCTAGCAATAGGAATGGATGTGGAGGGATGCCATTAATTAATAAAGCAGAGAACTGAGATGAGAGTGAGAGTGATGTCTTTGATAGGACAAAAAGGAAGACATCTAGTCTACACATGGGGAGGTTGTGCACAGAGAAGAGGCAGGACAGTTCATCCTCAGAAACATGGGGGAAATGGTGTCTAGTACAGGTATGGATATTGGCAGGTGGGTGTAAACTCCAGTTTGGGGAGTGGGCAGTCAGCCGGTAGAGGCAGAGGATGCTACACCAGGAGAGTCTACCTCTTGACATTCTGAGATTTGTGGAGAAATGCTGGCCTGACAGACAATGTACCTGACAGGGCCCAATCAATGCTGTAGAGTGCGGATGCTCTGACTTCTAAATGCTGTTGAGAGGGTCCACTTGCTAGGCATGGAAAACAGTGTGGCATGTTGTTTGTAGCTATGAAACATCTGTACCTGGGGATGGGACAGGAATCCTTCTGTGTTTCACATCCCTACTTGACTTGGTACTCAACTCCTTCTGCAGGATTAACCGTATCGCATAGGCATTTGAGTTTGTGACTTTTTAAAAACATTTGTGCTAGGTTGGGCTGGCTTTGAACTCACTGTGTAACTCATGCTGTCCTCAAACTTACAACAATCCTCTTACCTCAGCTCCTCACTCACAAGTACTGAGCATTTGTTCAAGCATGAGCCATCACCCCAGGCTCCTGACAGACTGTGGATGGGTGAGAGATGCACATTTTGGTGAAAAGAGAGAGGTATTCATCACTCTTAGGGAAGAACTGTTGGGAATCTGAACAAGCATTTAACCGAGTGGTGATGAGACAGAGAGCATGCACCAATTTGGGGTGGGCAAGACGATTCCCGCTGCCTTTGGCACATTTCCAGAAGAGCACCATGCAAATACTGCTGTTTCCTTCTTAGTATCTCATAGAGCGCTGCATATAAAAAGTTGACTGATTAAATTGCTTGCCGGGTGTGTTGTCCTGGATTAGCTCCTTTCTATTCTCACTAGGTCTTCAGCCCCATCCGGGTCACTAACCACTGAACTAGCCATATGATGCCCATCTGATCTTGTGGTAATATCAGGTCACAGAGATTATTTCAACAGCTAGCATAAGCAGTGTTGTTGCTGGCTTCGGCTCAAACTATGTCTTGTGATCTGGACGATGACTCCTTAGAGATTCTATCAAGTTAAAATTAGAATACTTATTTTAAGAAATATATGCAAGCTGATACAAATCCCCTTACTGGGTCAGAATAAATGGCTCTTAATAATTTAGAAACAATTGAACCAAACTTCTTTTTTAAATTCCTGGCTGGTGATTTTGTGGATAAACCCAGGGTATATCAGGAAACCTCATTATTTTTGTCATAAGCTGGAGTCAATTGAGTTAAATGCCCCTTTCTAGCCATTAGTGCTTTGTTTTTGTTTTGTTTTTTACTTGTTTGTTTTTTTTCTTTTTTTAAAAGAGATTAAGTTATTTTTTTTATTAACTTGAGTATTTCTTATATACATTTCGAGTGTTATTCCCTTTCCCGGTATCCGGGCAAAAATCCCCCTCCCCCCTCCCCTTCCTTATGGGTGTTCCCCTCCCGATCCTCCCCCCATTGCCGCCCTCCCCCCACCAGTCTAGTTCACTGGGGGTTCAGTCTTAGCAGGACCCAGGGCTTCCCCTTACACTGGTGCTCTTACTAGGATATTCATTGCTACCTATGAGGTCAGAGTCCAGGGTCAGTCCATGTATAGTCTTTAGGTAGTGGCTTAGTCCCTGGAAGCTCTGGTTGCTTAGCATTGTTGTACATATGGGGTCTCGAGCCCCTTCAAGCTCTTCCAGTTCTTTCTCTGATTCCTTCAACTGGGGTCCTATTCTCAGTTCAGTGGTTTGCTGCTGGCATTCGCCTCTGTATTTGCTGTATTCTGGCTGTGTCTCTCAGGAGCGATCTACATCCGGCTCCTGTTGGCCTGCACTTCTTGGCTTCATCCATCTTGTCTAATTGGGTGGCTGTATATGTAAGGGCCACATGTGGGCCAGGCTCTGAATGGGTGTTCCTTCAGTCTCTGTTTTAATCTTTGCCTCTCTCTTCCCTGCCAAGGGTATTCTTTTTCCCCTTTTAAAGAAGGAGTGAAGCATTCACATTTTGATCATCCATCTTGAGTTTCATTTGTTCTAGGCATCTAGGGTAATTCAAGTATTTGGGCTAATAGCCACTTATCAATGAGTGCATACCATGTATGTCTTTCTGTGATTGGGTTAGCTCACTCAGGATGATGTTTTCCAGTTCCAACCATTTGCCTACGAATTTCATAAAGTCGTTGTTTTTGATAGCTGAGTAATATTCCATTGTGTAGATGTACCACATTTTCTGTATCATTCTTCTGTTGAAGGGCATCTGGGTTCTTTCCAGCTTCTGGCTATTATAAATAAGGCTGCATTGAACATAGTGGAGCACGTGTCTTTTTTATATGTTGGGGCATCTTTTGGGTATATGCCCAAGACAGGTATAGCTGGGTCCTCAGGTAGTTCAATGTCCAATTTTCTGAGGAACCTCCAGACTGATTTCCAGAATGGTTGTACCAGTCTGAAATCCCACCAACAATGGAGGAGTGTTCCTCTTTCTCCACATCCTCACCAGCATCTGCTGTCACCTGAGTTTTTGATCTTAGCCATTCTCACTGGTGTGAGGTGAAATCTCAGGGTTGTTTTGATTTGCATTTCCCTTATGACTAAAGATGTTGAACATTTCTTTAGGTGTTTCTCAGCCATTTGGCATTCCTCAGCTGTGAATTCTTTGTTTAGCTCTGAACCCCATTTTTTAATACGGTTATTTGTTTCCCTGCGGTCTAACTTCTTGAGTTCTTTGTATATTTTGGATATAAGGCCTCTATCTGTTGTAGGATTGGTAAAGATCTTTTCCCAATCTGTTGGTTGCCGTTTTGTCCTAACCACAGTGTCCTTTGCCTTACAGAAGCTTTGCAGTTTTATGAGATCCCATTTGTCGATTCTTGATCTTAGAGCGTAAGCCATTGGTGTTTTGTTTAGGAAATTTTTTCCAGTGCCCATGTGTTCCAGATGCTTCCCTAGTTTTTCTTCTATTAGTTTGAGTGTATCTGGTTTGATGTGGAGGTCCTTGATCCACTTGGACTTAAGCTTTGTACAGGGTGATAAGCATGGATCGATCTGCATTCTTCTACATGTTGACCTCCAGTTGAACCAGCACCATTTGCTGAAAATGCTATCTTTTTTTCCATTGGATGGTTTTGGCTCCTTTGTCAAAAATCAAGTGACCATAGGTGTATGGGTTCATTTCTGGGTCTTCAATTCTATTCCATTGGTCTATCTGTCTGTCTCTGTACCAATACCATGCAGTTTTTATCACTATTGCTCTGTAATACTGCTTGAGTTCAGGGATAGTGATTCCCCCTGAAGTCCTTTTATTGTTGAGGATAGCTTTAGCTATCCTGGGTTTTTTGTTATTCCAGATGAATTTGCAAATTGTTCTGTCTAACTCTTTGAAGAATTGGATTGGTATTTTGATGGGGATTGCATTGAATCTGTAAATTGCTTTTGGTAAAATGGCCATTTTTACTATATTAATCCTGCCAATCCATGAGCATGGGAGATCTTTCCATCTTCTGAGGTCTTCTTCAATTTCTTTCCTCAGTGTCTTGAAGTTCTTATTGTACAGATCTTTTACTTGCTTTGTTAAAGTCACACCGAGGTACTTTATATTATTTGGGTCTATTATGAAGGGTGTCGTTTCCCTAATTTCTTTCTCGGCTTGTTTCTCTTTTCTATAGAGGAAGGCAACTGATTTATTTGAGTTAATTTTATACCCAGCCACTTTGCTGAAGTTGTCTATCAGCTTTAGTAGTTCTCTGGTGGAACTTTTGGGATCACTTAAATATACTATCATATCATCTGCAAATAGTGATATTTTGACTTCTTCTTTTCCGATCTGTATCCCCTTGACCTACTTTTGTTGTCTGATTGCTCTGGCTAGAACTTCAAGAACTATATTGAATAAGTAGGGAGAGAGTGGGCAGCCTTGTCTAGTCCCTGATTTTAGTGGGATTGCTTCAAGTTTCTCTCCATTTAGTTTAATGTTAGCAAATGGTTTGCTGTATATGGCTTTTACTATGTTCAGGTATGGGCCTTGAATTCCTATTCTTTCCAGGACTTTTATCATGAAGGGGTGTTGAATTTTGTCAAATGCTTTCTCAGCATCTAATGAAATGATCATGTGGTTCTATTCTTTCAGTTTGTTTATATAATGGATCACGTTGATGGTTTTCTGTATATTAAACCATCCCTGCATACCTGGGATGAAGCCTGCTTGGTCATGTGGATGAATGTTTTGATGTGCTCTTGGATTCGGTTTGCCAGAATTTTGTTGAGTATTTTTGCGTCGATATTCATAAGGGAAATTGGTCTGAAGTTCTCTTTCTTTGTTGTGTCTTTGTGTGGTTTAGGTATAAGAGTAATTGTGGTTTTGTAGAAGGTATTCGGTAGTGATCCATCTGTTTCAATTTTGTGGAATAGTTTGGATAATATTGGTATGAGGTCTTCTATGAAGGTTTGATAGAATTCTGCACTAAACCCGTCTGGACCTGGGCTCTTTTTGGTTGGGAGACCTTTAATGACTGCTTCTATTTCCTTAGGAGTTATGGGGTTGTTTAACTGGTTTATCTGTTCCTGATTTAACTTCTGTACCTGGTATCTGTCTAGGAAATTGTCCATTTCCTGAAGATTTTCAAGTTTTGTTGAATATAGGTTTTTATAGTAAGATCTGATGATTTTTTGAATTTCCTCTGAATCTGTTGTTATGTCTCCCTTTTCATTTCTGATTTTGTTAATTTGGACGCACTCTCTGTGTCTTCTCGTTAGTCTGGCTAAGGGTTTATCTATCTTGTTGATTTTTCTCAAAGAACCAACTTTTGGTTCTGTTGATTCTTTCTATGGTCCTTTTTGTTTCTACTTGGTTGATTTCAGCTCTGAGTTTGATTATTTCCTGCCTTCTACTCCTCCTGGGTGTATTTGCTTCTTTTTGTTCTAGAGCTTTTAGGTGTGCTGTCAAGCTGCTGACATATGCTCTTTCCTGTTTCTTTCTGCAGGCACTCAGCGCTATGAGTTTTCCTCTTAGCACAGCTTTCATTGTGTCCCATAAGTTTGGGTATGTTGTACCTTTATTTTCATTAAATTCTAAAAAGTTTTTAATTTCTTTCTTTATTTCTTCCTTGACCAGGTTATCATTGAGTAGAGCATTGTTCAATTTCCAAGTATATGTGGGCATTCTTCCTTGATTGTTATTGAAGACCAGTTTTAGGCTGTGGTGGTCCGATAGCACGCATGGGATTATTTCTATCTTTCTGTACCTGTTGAGGCCCGTTTTTTGACCAATTATATGGTCAGTTTTGGAGAAAGTACCATGAGGAGCTGAGAAGAAGGTATATCCTTTTGCTTTAGGATAGAATGTTCTATAAATATCTGTTAAGTCAATTTGGCTCATGACTTCTCTTAGTCTGTCGACATCACTGTTTAATTTCTGTTTCCATGATCTGTCCATTGATGAGAGTGGGGTGTTGAAATCTCCCACTATTATTGTGTGAGGTGCAATGTGTATTTTGAGCTTTAGTAAGGTTTCTTTTACATATGTAGGTGCCCTTTTATTTGGGGCATAGATATTTAGGATTGAGAGTTCATCTTCTTGGATTTTTCCTTTGATGAATATGAAGTGTCCTTCCTTATCTTTTTTGATGACTTTTAGTTGAAAATTGATTTTATTTGATATTAGAATGGCTACTCCAGCTTGCTTCTTCTGACCATTTGCTTGGAAAGTTGTTTTCCAGCCTTTCACTCTGAGGTAATGTCTGTCTTTGTCTCTGAGGTGTGTTTCCTGTAGGCAGCAGAATGCAGGGTCCTTGTTGAGTATCCAGTTTGTTAATCTATGTCTTTTTATTGGGGAGTTGAGGCCATTGATGTTGAGAGATATTAAGGAATAGTAATTATTGCTTCCTGTTATATTCATATTTGGATGTGAGGTTATGTTTGTGTGCTTTCATTCTCTTTGTTTTGTTGCCAAGACGATTAGTTTCTTGCTTCTTCTAGGGTATAGCTTGCCTCCTTATGTTTGGCTTTACCATTTATTATCCTTTGTAGTTCTGGATTTGTAGAAAGATATTGTGTAAATTTGGTTTTGTCATGGAATATCTTGGTTTCTCCATCTATGTTAATTGAGAGTTTTGCAGGATACAGTAACCTGGGCTGGCATTTGTGTTCTCTTAGGGTCTGTATGACATCAGTCCAGGATCTTCTGGCCTTCATAGTTTCTGGCGAGAAGTCTGGTGTGATTCTGATAGGTCTGCCTTTATATGTTACTTGACCTTTTTCCCTTACTGCTTTTAATATTCTTTCTTTATTTTGTGCGTTTGGTGTTTTGACTATTATGTGACGGGATGTGTTTCTTTTCTGATCCAATCTATTTGGAGTTCTGTAGGCTTCTTGTATGCCTATGGGTATCTCTTTTTTTAGGTTAGGGAAGTTTTCTTCTATGATTTTGTTGAAGATATTTACTGGTCCTTTGAGCTGGGAGTCTTCACTCTCTTCTATACCTATTATCCTTAGGTTTGATCTTCTCATTGAGTCCTGGATTTCCTGTATGTTTTGGACCAGTAGCTTTTTCCACTTTACATTATCTTTGACAGTTGAGTCAATGATTTCTATGGAATCTTCTGCTCCTGAGATTCTCTCTTCCATCTCTTGTATTCTGTTGGTGAAGCTTGTATCTACAGCTCCTTGTCTCTTCTTTTGGTTTTCTATATCCAGGGTTGTTTCCATGTGTTCTTTCTTGATTGCTTCTATTTCCATTTTTAATTCCCTCAACTGTTTCATTGTGTTTTCCTGGAATTCTTTCAGGGATTTTTGCGATTCCTCTCTGTAGGCTTCTACTTGTTTATTAATGTTTTCCTGTGTTTCCCTAAGGATGTTCTTCACGTCTTTCTTGAAGTCCTCCAGCATCATGATCAAATATGATTTTTAAACTAGATCTTGCTTTTCTGGTGTGTTTGGATATTCCATGTTTATTTTGGTGAGAGAATTGGGCTCCGATGATGCCATGTAGTCTTGGTTTCTGTTGCTTGGGTTCCTGCGCTTGCCTCTCGCCATCAGATTATTTCTAGTGTTACTTTGTTCTGCTATTTCTGACAGTGGCTAGACTGTCCTATAAGCCTGAGTGCTGTAGATCTGTTTTCCTCTCTTTCAGTCAGTTATGGGGACAGAGTGTTCTGTTTTAGGGCGTGTAGTTTTTCCTCTCTACAGGTCTTCAGCTGTTCCTGTGGGCCTGTGTCTTGAGTTCACCAGGCAGCTTTCTTGCAGCAGAAAAGTTGGTCTTACCTGTGGTCCCGAGGCTCAAGTTCGCTCGTCGGGTGCTGCCCACGGGCTCTCTGCAGCGGCAGCAACCAGGAAGACCTGTGCCTCCCCTTCCGGGGGCTTCAGTGCACCAGGGTTCCAGATGGCCTTTGGTGTTTTCCTCTGGCGTCCGAGATGTGTGCGCAGAGAGCAGTCTCTTCTGGTTTCCCAGGCTTGTCTGCCTCTCTGAAGGTTTAGCTCTCCCTCCCACGGGATTTGGGTGCAGAGAACTGTTTATCCGGTCTGTTTCCTTCAGGTTCCGGGGGTGTCTCAGGCAGGGGTCCTGCCGCTCCTGGGCCCTCCCCCACGGGAGCCCAGAGGCCTTATACAGTTTCCTCTTGGGCCAGGGATGTGGGCAGGGGTGGGCAGTGTTGGTGGTGTCTTCCAGTCTGCAGCCTCAGGAGTGCCCACCTGACCAGGCGGTGAGGCCTCTTTCCCAAGGGGTCTGGGAGCAGAGAGCTGCTGCCGGCTGGGATCCGCGGGCGTGGGACCTCTGGCAAACACAGGACGTGCCCGGTCCTAGATGAACTCTGCCTCTGTGTGTCCCGATCTCACCAGGCAGCTCTCTTGCAGCAGACAAGTTGGTCTTACCTGTGGTCTCGAGGCTCAAGTTGCTCGCGGGGTGCTGCCCACGGGCTTTCTGCAGCGGCAGCAACCAGGAAGACCTGTGCTGCCCCTTCCGGGAGCTTCAGTGCACCAGGGTTCCAGATGGTCTTTGGCTTTTTCCTCTGGCGTCCGAGATGTGTGTGCAGAGAGCAGTCTCTTCTGGTTTCCCAGGCTTGTCTGCCTCTCTGAAGGTTTAGCTCTCCCTCCCACGGGATTTGGGTGCAGAGAACTGTTTATCCGGTCTGTTTCCCTCAGGTTCCGGCGGTGTCTCTACTTGTTTGTTTTTTGCTTTCTGCCAGGTGGTGTACATTCTACCTACATGCTGCCTTTAGGTGAGGAAAATATAAACTGCCCACCCACACTTGTATTTAGGCTGAAATTATTTGTTCACTTACCTGTTTATATGTTTGCAATGCTAAGGCTTGAGCCCAGAACTGCATGCATGCCAGGTACCCTACCAAATGAAATTTCCATACCCCTAAAAGTCTTGAAAGACTGAAAACATTTTCCTTTTACTTAGGATCCTACTCTTAATTCATACTGATATCATTCTTTTTGATTTTTAAAATGAGCCAAGGGTAGAAATATTTTTGCATTTTTAAAAACTTTTATTGATTATCTGTAAGTTCACATTATGTACCATAATCCTACTCATCTCCCTGTCCCCTTGTATCTGCCCTCCTCTCTTGTAACCTCTCCCTCCCCTCAAAATAAAAACCACACAAACTAAAAAACAAAACAAAACAAAAACCACAAAGCATAAAAAAATCTTGTCATGGAAGCTGTAGTGTGTCATGGTGTGTATCACAGTGTCTTAGTTACGATTTTACTGCTGTGAGCAGACACCACGACCAAGGCAAGTCTTATAAAGGACGACATTTAATTTGGGCTGGCTTCTCAGGTTCACAGGTTCAGTCCAATATCATCAAGGTGGGAACATGGCAGCATCCAGGCTGACACGGTGCAGGAAGAGCTGAGTGCTCTATATCTTCATCTGAAGGCTGCTAGGAGAAGACTCACTTCCAGGAAGCTAAGTTGATAGTACTTAAGCCCATCCCCATCGTGACACATCTACTCTAACAAGATGGCATCTGTTAATTCTACCACTCCCTGGGCCAAGCATATACAAATCATACACACACACATACACACACACATACACACACACACACACACACACACACACACACACACACACAGAGAGCATATCCCTCTGTCTATACATTTTCACTTGCAAATGTTCATTGCAACAAGTCACTGGCTTAGTCTGGTTCAATGTCTCTGGCTTCTGTGTCACCATTAATGTTGGATCTTCACTGGGACTCCTCCCAGTTATCCTTTTATTGCTCTGTCTCATAGAGTTCTGGCAGCTTTGGGTCAGCAGAACTGGTCCTTTTACGAACTCAAACAGTTCACAGATAATGTAGATTTTGGGGTGGGCCAACTCAAAGCACTGTTTCTGGGCCTGAGCTGGTTAGCCTGCCAGCTTTCCTGCATCCACACCACCAGGGCACCAAGGCAAACTCTCTAGTGAGTTCCAGCTAGGCCATCCAGTGCTGCAGCAGGAGGCAGGATTGGCTCTCCTACTTTCTTGCCCTAGGGCCAGCTTGCTTGTACCCACACCTCAAAGCCAGCTCCACTGTGCTGCCCAGCCCATGCACTGGGCCACTCTCCCAAGTGCTACAGCCAGTGAGGGACTGGACCAGATCTCCTACTCTCACACATTCAGGGCCAGCTCACCCAACTACCACAGGTGTGAGGGGTAAGCATCACCCCTGTGCCCACTCTACCTGACAGCAGAGAGTGGCCAGGTCAGATTGCCCACACTCACAACCTCAGCCTATTCCCCTGAATGCTACTGCTGTTGAGAGGAGGTGGGGCTAGCTCTTCAGAGTGCTATAGCCAGGGAATGGTGGTATCAGTTCTGCATAGCCTTTGGATATCTGCATGGTCCCAGGAGGCTGTCCAGATGAGGGATATCCCCATGGTCTCTAGTGATAATATGAGCCACAGACATCAACACCAACCCCTCCTGCTACATGGCCACAGACCCAAGCATGGTCAGTGTCAACATAGACTGGAACTTCACCATGGCCTCAGGTGGCAGGGCTGGCTAACTCCTCCCTCCCTACTCTCTAATCTCCAGTTCCACCTCTCTTCATAATTCTTAAACTGTTCTGCTTTTCTTTCTCTTCTGTCCACCACATACTTTGCACATTGTAGTAGCTTCTATTCCAGGCTAGCTACATGGCCAGCTGGCTTCTGGGTGACCTCATCTGCCTCCACTGCATGGCATAGCAGCAAGCAGGACTTCTAGGTGTCTAGGCCTGCCTATGGTCTGAATTTCCCTGCATTGCAATGATACCATACAAGCCTCTGTGTGTCTACAGACTACCCATGTCACGCAGTAGAGGGCAGTTTCTCTCTAGGCATATTTCCCTACTGCATGGTATGGCTGGAAAATAATTTTTAAGTCATTCCCTCATGTCCATAATATAGATGTAAAAAGTTGTCTGAAACTTGAATCCAGATGAATTGAAACTTTTGACACAAAAACTAGCCTAGCGTTTGAGACCTTTTTGCTCATAGTTTTTGGATAGAAGACTATCGATAAGTCCTGTAGCCTCCTTGGCTGTTCTGCTATGCAGCTAGTATACTGGGATATAAATGAAGGCACATCTTAACTTTTGTGACCAGTCTGGGACCCAAATAGTACTCCTCATACCACGATAGCCCTACATGATTTTGAAGATTGTTCTCTGCTGTGACTGCTTTCCACGAAACTGGCAAGTTTGTCTTCATTGCTATTCCTGAGTGCAGTCTGTTTCCCACTTAGCACTGCCTTCTCACTCCCTTTGCCTCTGTTGCCTAGGAGCCCTTGGGCTGGCCCAGCTCTACCACCTTTGTTTAGTGACCAATGGAGGCGCCAGTTCTAACATGTTTTCTTTCTCTTGCTTTCTACCACTACCCATTTCTAAAACTATTGTATATGTGGCAGTTTACCTACTAAAGTATAAAGAGTCCTCAGTCCCTACTGTACAGAAACGAGTGGTCAGATCCTCAGCTGACACCAGCAGCAGTCGCTGCCTGATTTCTGCTCAGCCAGCCTTGCATCCTTCTTCTTTCTTCTGTGCTTTTCCTCAGCCTTCAGGAGCTATTTCTAGTCTTCCCTTAAATGGCCTCCCCCAATTAGCATTTTATGAAAGCTACACAAATCCCATGTTTTGTATTGATGCAGAAATCTGGGCATTGAGTCATGACTATTTTCCATAATCCTGATCATCTTCATGTAAGAAATTCTTTACCTTAGGTCAAAAAGAGCAATTCCACCCACATCTCAGACCTGTGGGTCAACTCCTTGAGGAGTTGAACAACCTTTTCACAGTGGTCATATATCAAATATTTATATTACGATACATAAGAGTAGCAAATTTATGGTTGGGGGAAGGCACAATGTGACAAACAGCATCTACCTTAAACAAGCTTAAGTAATTCAGAACTGCTTTGTCTATAAAACAACTACCCACTGGATTTAGTTATTTTTTCTCTCTCTCTATTAAGTAAATATATTTCAAAGGAAGAGGATCCTTTCTTTATTACAAAAGGTAATAGTGATCTAGCTAATGAGTATTAGAAATAGGCATCCATGAATGTATATCCCTAGGCTTGGGCCACAATGAAAGTAGGCCTGTGGCTATCTGCAAAGGCCATTGCTGTTGTCATTCAAGAGGAAGACCATGAGCCCCAGCATAAATCCAGGGAGGTTATGGGGAGGACCTGAAGATGAGATGCACATTCCTGCTCACAACAGAGGGCCAGACAGTCTGTGCAGATGGGTTGGATAATTTAGTCCTTTACCTACATGCAGCTTGAAGTCCCAGTTTGCAGACTGAAGTCCTAGGTACAGGAGAGCGTTGGATGATCCATGCCATACACAGTCTATGCATTGTTCCATATGTAGACCTCAGGTACACCATCTACTTCCTGTTCTTATTTTCCTTTCTCTCCCCAAACTTTGTATAAACTTTATCCTTGGAAGAACAGTGTTTAGACTCTTGGTACTATGGAATTTTCCTATTGGTTACTACTATTGTAGAATCCTTGACTACACTCGATCAATTCCCTTTTTTGCTTAGATTGGCTCTCCATAGCTGGAGATTAATAGATGCCACTCATCAAACAGTGCCTGATAATCCCAAGCATGCCTTTACAGAATAGCTCATCCTGGCCTGGGTTAAATCACAGCTTGTTCATTCACTAGCCATGTGATTTATCCTTTGACAAATTCTTTAACGTTGAGCCTTGGTCCCCTACATACACACACACACACACACACACATACACACACACACACACAGTAGTTTTAGAGACTAAACAAGGTACTGAATGCGGAATGCAGATGCTAAACATAGCTTACGGTATGTACTTGATAATGTGTCAGCTGACTCCTGATAGCTTACATCTGTGCACTGTCAGGACAGGTAGGAAAGAAGCTACTCCCAAATGTTTCTGTGTATTTTCATTTTCATTGCCATCATGCTATGACGGTGTGTTGTGTATACAGGATACAGACTAATAAAAATGTAAAGATCAGTGTATCAGTATGTAGGTTGAGGTTGGCTAATATAGGAGAAAAGTAAGTGCGTGCTGTGGCTTCAAGCAGGGAAGTTGCATCAGGACAGGTGAATGTATAAGACCTGTGCTTCCTTGTGTGCACTACTAGGGTGAGTCTGTGCCTGTCACTACCTCTGCAACACACAAACATACACTCAGATCTGAGACAGAATCCCTCACCATCACTGGAACATGTGACAATGCTTACTTGAATCCTGTCCATCTTTCCCAGGCATTGCCCCATCCTTACTTACATGAAGCCTGTTTTGAAAACAACCCACCTTGGAATTCCCATAACCCATAACATCATCATGGCCCTGACTTGTTTCATTTCACTGATTATTTCTATGTGACCCTTCTTCCTTCATGAACAAAGGCTTCTTGTGGATTCATAGCTAACACAGTGCCTGAGATATAGTAGGTGCCTATGTAGGGCATTAGGATTTCTATCAGCTTAAGTACAGAGAGTGGGGAAGATGGATGGATGGAAAGATGGGGCAGGGAAGACAAAGACTCTAGGTATAAAATATAGAGCTTGGAATATCATGCACCCATTTTCAAAAGAAACATGAGGTGTAGACTAAACAAACCTTGAAGAGGAACTTTCTTTCTCGGCTTTACTTTTCTTCCAAGATCACCCACTAGTTAAGCTCTGACCTCAGGCAAACCTGTACATCTCTGCCACTTAACAGCTGTATGTCCTTGAACAACACCGCCTTTGGCTTCAGCTAGTGTATTAATTGAAGCCTATACAATTATTATTCCCAACCACGTCTGGACCTATCCCAAACATTACAAAATAAAATTGGGAGGCAGGAAATGTTACCCAAATGGTCAATGCTATTTTGTTTTTACATCTCATACAAATATGTTGAATACATATTGGATAAATCCACTAATCTAACCCTGGAACCCAGTACACAGGCTTTATGCCCCAATTTCTGGCTATGGCAGGTACTCACCTGACACCTGCCATCTAACTGTTGGTGTTTGGTACAGGTACTCAGATGTTATCTATATAAGCTTGAAATTACAACCTACTGTCTCAAACTTCTGCCCTCCGCATTGACTTGTAGAGTCATCTTTCCCTCTGAATTCCCAAGCACTCGGGGTTCCGTTTTCCTTTGTGGGGTTTCTTGTACCTTATTTTAACTTTGAGACAGATTCTCATGAAGTAATTCAGCCTGGACTTGAACTCACTGTATAGCGTAAGTAAACCTTAAATTGTAAATCCCTCTGCCTTGGTCTCTCAAGGAGCCAGGACTACATGCCTGTACGAATAGGCCCAGCTAGTTGCTAAAATTCATCACCATCTTTTTTGTGCTTATCCCACATGACATCTTGATTGTTCTTTTTTTTTAATTAGATTTATTCATTTTATTTTGTGTTTTGACTACACGTATGTATTGGTATCACCTGAATACTAGATGTCAAATGAGGTCAGAAGAGGACATCAGATCTCTTGGAACTGTAACTACTGTAGCAACCGTGTGGTTGCTGGAAATTGAAGCCAGACCCTTAAGAGCAATAAGTGCTCTTAACCATTGAGCCATCTCTCCAGTCCCTATTTTTGTTTTTAAATTCATAGATTTCCTTCAAGCTAATAAAGGACCAGGCCTAGCACTTATGAATTGAAAAGTATTATTTGTTGTGAAATTTGATATGGGTGTGTATTAAAAAAAAAGTCATAAAAAAGTGCAGAAGTGCAGTGTAAGGCTGGAGAGGTGGCTCAGCTGATAAAGCCTGCTGCGTAAGCAATGAGGTCCTGAGTTTGGATCTCCAGTATTCACATAAAAAGCCAGGTTTGGGTATCTGTAACCCAGTGCTGGGAGATAGAAAACAATTAAGAAAGATGCTGAATGTTCTTTGGTCTCTGCACATACAAGCACACATGGGCACACCACCCATATCACTTCACACATATATCATATACAAGCTAAAGTGTGTTTTAATTTTTCATGTCTATGTATACATGGGGTGGGGGTGTAATAAATGAGTGCAGTGTCTTCAGAAGCCAGAAGAGATCACTAGACCCCACTGAACCGTGTGTGTTGTGGGCTGCCCAGTGTGGGTGCTGGGAACTGAACTCAAGTCCTCTCCAGAAGCAGCACATGCTTTTATCCTGACCCCCTCTCCCATCACAAACTGCAGGGTTGTTACATTAAATAATAATAATTCTTTTTAAAAAAAGTATGCACCATTCCACACTACACTGGGCACCGGTGGGGTGTTCTCATCTCTGCAGACTCTCTGACCTTTGCTTTAAAGTCTCTCCACCCCACTCACTAAGTTCCCGTGGCAGGTTGCTACCACGCCAGCCCCACGCATCAAATTCTGTGGCTGGCTGGAGTCCCTTGCCATCTTCCCTTTCTCTGGAACTCAGTTGAGTCACCAAGTGAAGGAAAACACCACACAAACTTAGTTTAGAATCAATGAGTAACTCAATCACTGGGTGCAACTAGTAGCATCCTAATTAGTAAGCCATACAAAATTAAATCCATTAGGACCCTCCAAATAACCAGGGGTGGGGGTGGGGGTGGGCTCTAGTTTGTTACATCTTGTACCCCAATTTCTCTCTCAATCCAAAAAGCCACAAGTCCCTTTTCTTCTCCCCCTCACTTCCCCCCGCCTACAACCTGGAAGTCCTGCCTACTCCTCACCAGTGATTGATCCTCTGAATTCTTTATTCATTAGGGGAAGGTCCTTGACACATAGGGTTTTTAACTACTTAACCACTGAAGAAATATTACAACATAGTAGGGTGATTGTAGATAATAATATACTATATATTTCAAAACGCTAGCAGGATTTTCAAAGTTCTCACCCAAAGGCACTGATAGAGTCTTCAGGACATGTATGAGTACATTGATCTAATCATGCAGTGTATATACAAATCAAAACATTTCATTCCTAGTAAGCAAGCATGTCTCACTTAATAAACTAGCAGGCCAGAAGAGACAATTTTAATCCATTCCTAGCTGGAACTGGAGCCACAGATCTCAGGCAGATATCCTATGTAACTGGCAGGCCTCAGGCAGCATAGCATGGCTCTGCTGGCAGAGCTATAACTTCTCAGGAAGAGCAAACATAAGCAAGCAAGGGGACAAGGCAATCAAGTCATACGAGCACATTTCCTTTGAAGTAGGAAGTACACCCTCTCTGTGCCAAAAGGAAGGAGTGCACATTTACTGTTAAATAACCTCATCTAACAAGGGTGTGGACTGCTTCTAGTTTGACTAGAAGCAATGTAGCAGCTGTGACATTGTAATGTCTGCCACTGCACAAATACGTCTCTTTAGAATGGGTGCCTAAGGGATTAATTAGCTCCTGGGAGGTAGAACATGAACATTTTCTAAGTGTCTCCTATTTTTCGTGTAGTTCTCTTCCCAACGGCTACCACAGGATAGAAGATGCATGACTGAAGCTTGACGGGAAAAGGTGCTCAGAATCTGCTCACCCTTTCTGCCTGTTCTCTTGGCAGGTTTGGTAAAAATGCCAAAGTTGTGCACTTCCTGGGACGAACCAAGCCATGGAATTACACGTACAATCCCCAAACAAAAAGTGTCAAATGTGAATCCCAGGACCCAATTGTGAGTCACCCAGAGTTTCTGAACCTGTGGTGGGACACCTTCACCACCAATGTCTTACCCCTGCTCCAACACCATGGCCTTGTCAAAGATGCCGGTTCCTATCTAATGATGGTAAGTTCTGTTTGTTTATGTCATTTATGGTACATTTACTTATTTCAGGAAATTTAGTGCTGTACCTTTTAAATTTGTTATATTGATAGAATTCAGTAGTTCTTAGTAGTATTTTAAATAGAGATAGGACTGTATGGGGAAAAACCACAACCACCTTAGAGCTGGGGAGTGATAATACCACAGAAACAAAAGTAGATTGTGTGGCAAATTTCATTAAACCTGAACATGTTTTTGGAATTCCATAAATGCATACACTGAAGCTGTAGAATTCTTGGCTGATAAGTCATAAAAATGATGCTTAGATGATTCTTAATATTGTAAATCTACATAAAGAGAATGTGTAGTCCAGGCATTTAGCCTTGTAGGGAAATGCTTACCTAGTATGGGCAAGCCCTGCCTCCCATCTCTAGCACTGGCTGGGAAGGTCAGAGAGAATGCCACATTTAAGGTTTAGAAACCTCCAACCTTTAAATATATATTTTCCAGATGCTTAGGAAAATGAACTTTCTGTAAAAAAAAAATCACAATAGGAATACATAATACACAATAAATACTGTAGGAATATTCTGATTTCCTGTTTTATTCTCTGAAGATCTTGTAATGATCCCTTTGTGGGAGGGAGATGACACTATAAATTTTATAATAACAACCTTCATTAGCATGTTTTCTGATTTTAAAGGTACTTTTCTGAGGTTTATTCTTCATGCTGACTTGGAAGGTGAAGAAGAATGTAATTTTACATATTAAGATCTACACAACAAAAACAACTAATGAGTAGATGATGAGGGTAGTACTCAATATAGGCCTAAGAAAGGGATAAATAGCATATTCTTCTTAATCAGGACTGTGTATCGTGTACCTGTTCACAGCAGTGCCTGCCAACATAGTACGACCTTAACTGCCTAGAACAACTAGTCCACTCAACAGGTAGTTGTTATCCCCTCTTTATAGAGAAACTATAAGGCTTCGAAGTCATGGAATTTTACTCATGTAAAAGGTTGCAATAACAACTAGGACTGAAACCTGTATCTGAAAGACTATACTCTACAAAAATTGGATTTCTAGAGCCTGTAATTAAGCATTTTATGGCTGAAGGGAGAATTTTATAATTAGTTACTCATCTATTTTGTTAGCTCCATTCCAAGCTTGACCTCACGTGCCTCTCTTAGGAACATTCATTAGAGTAACTCTAGTTACTATATACTATGATGACCCTGTCTTTAATACCTGTGTTGCAAGTAGAAGGCAAAGGCAGAGCTGATCTGATATGCATACTTCTTTGCTTTGCCTGAACTCCAACCTTGTTCTGTACCTAAACTCCTTGGAGCTTCAGCACATGGATTAATAGTTGTTCACATGATGGTAAAACCCTGTACTTAAACTTCCTGGAGTTTCAGTACGTTTAAATGTTCGTCTCGTTTTATAAATCAGTGAAAAATCCTTTACTTAAACTCTTGGAAATTTCAATATACTTGGAATTTTAATATTTATTTATTTATTTTTAATCCATTTTTCTACTTCTAGTAATATTTCCAACACCAACTTAGCTCAGAGACAGCACAGGTTGTCGTTTGTGGTACGTTTAGTTGATTGCCTAGCAAATGCAATGAGAATCAAGTTTAAGGTAGACTAGATTTGCTGCATGTACACGAAAAGGTGAAGGTGGGAAACAGTTGTCTGAAACCAAGCAGATTATCAGAAGCTGCAATAGATGCTACCAAATGAAAGCTTAGACAGGAAAATTTGGTACAGCCTCAATCCACTTAGCTTTCTTTCACATAACAGTGACTCAAGTGAGCACTGTCTCTCTGGGTAAGTTCTCTATGAAGCAGAGCATCTCAGGAGTCATTTTGTTTAAGTTCTCAACCTTTCCAAGCCCACATGGATCAAGAACTTATCATGAAATTTGTGTTCCCTTGTCCGCCCATCTTACACTTTCTACTGAACTGTTTGCAGCTCTCAGACTTGGTCCATACACTGGCTTTCTCTTGTGGCTTCTGTAGAAAGGTATGCAGAACTTAAACATTAACCCTAATTACCTTGTTCTCCCAATGTTTTCACTGAGTCAAGAAGTCTTCATTTTTTTAGAGGAAAAAAATCATATTTCCCTTGTATTCTTGTCTTTTGTTTGTTTCATGTGATGCTTTTCAGTTTTTGCATGATGATTCATTTTGGCTTTTCTCACATTCTGTTTATTGCATTAAGTTCATCAGAACTTCAGACCTTAAGGTGCCTCTGATGACTTTCTCTTCTAGGAACATGTCACAGGAGCCTTGTCAGACCTGTCCTTTGGGGAGGCCCCACCTGCATCACAGCCTTCTTTGTCCTCAGAAGAAAGGAAGGAACGGTGGGAACAGGGCCAGGCTGATTATATGGGAGCAGATTCTTTTGATAACATCAAGAGAAAACTTGACACTTACCTACAGTAGAAGCACTGCCATTTTCTTGTGGACACATCCATGTCTTAGGCACGTTTCGATACATAGTATGTGAAGTCTGTTACAATTGTTAGAGGCTTTCACTAAACCTCAGCAGATGAGGGGTTTGGGCAGGACAACAGGTGAGAACTGGGCAAATGTTATTAAGTAATAATTCTATTATGTGGACAAGTGTTGTGTTTAACCCTAGACTTTTTCAAAAACTCTAAATTCTTAAATTGCCAATGTGTGATAAAGAAAAGCCAACATTAAGCTACTAAATTAGGCTCTTTCAAATGGTGCAGAACTTGACTCTCCATCTTCAAAACAAGGTATGAGATTCTCCAATATTTGCTTGTTGTATCCTTCACTAGACCTGCAATGTAGAATTGTTCAAAGCCTGTCAGAGAAGTAGCCTTCTAGACTAAAGTGGCCTTTATTAACACTGCGGAGTGATTCATAAGCCTACCAGCTAGTGTTAGTTCACCAGTTTTCTATGCACCATGAAGGCGGCATGCAGACCTGCTCTTTCTCAGTTATCTACTTGAAAATTGCAGTGTGCTCTCTGATGGTAGCTGTGGAAGCACTGTGTATAACAAATAAAGACTTATTGACATACCTCAGTTGTTTAAGTACTTCTCTACCTCACCCTCGAGGGGAAAATCAGTCAGTAATTTTTTATAATTTGTATGATTAGTTTCAAAAATACAAACCTTCACATTGGTATATCAATTTTAAATCTATTCTCTAGTGATTGTGACAGATCTGATCAGTGGAGAAAAGTGAGATTAAAGGTACTTAGTCTGTCATACATTGCATCACTAGTGAGTATTCAGATAGTTTTGACTCTTAAAACTACCAAGCCATGTCAGTAGCCAGTATACTCAATAATCTTTCAGAATAATCAGGCTCAGTCCTGAACCCGTGATTTCTAGTGTTTTAGCCAAAACAAAACAAATATGTTTGTTAAACTTTTGGGTGCCTGAATCTATACTCTTTCAGTCACCCTAGAGCAATGACCCCATAGCATCAGTAGAGTGTAGGCTGCAATGGGAGGCAAACTGTGAAGGGTGGGGTTTACAACAATATTTTATAATCAAAACAAGAAATCACAAATGATTCTGTTATAGAAAGCAGAATATGAATGAGGAAAACAAGATGAAATTGACAGAAGCTGCAAGGGCATTTATGTTCTAGCTTTTATAGTCCCTTCTTTTCTGTAGTATCTTACAGATACTTGGTATATTTGGTATGGCTGAATGAATACACAAGGGTTTGGATACCTAAAGACAAAACTGACCATGCAGCAACTCAGAGGGTGACTATAAAAATTCTCTAGCGTAGTGATAAAGTATCCCTGAGACATTTGGAATGGTAAACATGAGTTGCTATGGTCTTCAAATATAAGAAACATTTGCCAAAAGGAATACCTTTGCCACTGGTCAGACTGTGTAATGGGATCCCAGACCTCTTCCAGTTAATTTGGCTAAGTCATACACGTCTTCCTTTTTGGCTTCTGAGTCTCTGCTTACATAAACAGAATCCCATCTTAATTGTAGTCCAAACACAATGTACAGGAAACAGTATGACTGAAAATTTTTTTAATTTAAAAAAGATTTATAAACACCAAATTCTGGGAAATCAAGCACTGAATTGTTGTTTGTTCCCTATTTTTATACAGCTTAAGAAAAGTAAGCTTTAAGGTGAAAAGCTTCTACGATGTTTAGCTTTTACATCATTGGTATTCAGTGAACTCTATTGGTGTTATTAGGTAGGAGCAGTACACATTTACCACACAGCATGGTACAATAAGGACCAAGGTACAGCAGCCTACGTGGCTGCCCTGGCATCACCAGAACCCTACCGGTCCTTCAGTAGGCTTCATCTTTCATCACCTTCATCTGTCAAAGATGCCTCAAAGTATTTCCTCACTGAAAAATCTTTCAAGAATTGCTTCCAGGCAGTTCAAATACCAAAATACCTCCCCAAATATAATAAGATGTGTTGTTGTAAATATATATTAATATAAGAGTGGTAGTCTTTACCCACTGGGTCTACACCTCGGTGCCCCAGATATCTGCTAAATACCTAGCGGAAACACATCCCAGCCGCACACTTTCCTACACTCAAGCCCTCACATAAAAGAACACACAACACAATAATCTTAGATCCAATTGGTAAGATATAATTGCCCACTTAAACATACAAAGCCCGGTACCGTCCATCCCTTGAGAACATTAATAACAACCTGTAAATACACAGAGCAGAATCTTAACATCACCTGCCATCTTGTCCTGCCACAGCTTCTCTCCCTCTCTCTATCCTTTTCTCTTCCTCTCTCCCTTAGTCTCCTCCTCTTCCTTCAAACTTCTCTCCCGCCCATCCTTCCTTCTCCTCCAATGACAGGCCTCCTTCTATCCTGTACCTGCCCCTCACCAGTACTTTACAAATTCAATGGAGAGGTGGTTCTGGTGAAGTCACCTGAGTTCTGAGTCCTAGACTAGGCAGCTGTCCTTGGGGCAGTGGAATTAGCATCAAAATACAGTAATTTCAGGGCAAACCACAACAAAGATGTATTTTTCTAAAAAAGGTATTAACTCAATTTGTAAGGTAGAAATTGAAAGTGACCAATATGCCCTTACATTTTTAACCCCTGTGAACAATACGGGTAATAAACTATTAATAGGATTGTTTCTGATCATTATTTTAAGGGCAAAATCTGTAATTTATTATACATGGCTATTATAACTCCCTTTGTTCTTAAAATGAGGAAATTAAATGAAACCTAGTGTTTTGTATTTATATTCACTTTAAAATACTAAGCTCTGAACAAGAATTTCAATAGCTGTACCAAAATTAAATGTGAATGAATAAATTATAATAACAGTACTTTTAAAGGGATTCAATGAAAAATTGTGTAACAAACATATTTGTAGAAGTGAGATGCCTTTTTTCTGTTAAAGGAAAGGTTAAATAGTTAAAAGGAAAATAGTCACTAATGACACCAAAGAAGGTAATTTTTTAGGTTTTTATTGATTTTTTTTTAATTTAAAGAAAAATCCAGTTGGAAACACAATTTGAAATAGAATATTTTCAGTACATTTCTAAGTAGTAAAATAGCACAGCGTAAATTTTTTCATTCCAGTGATTCATGTATCTTAGAATTAACTTTTTTTATTAACACCAAACTTGATTGTTCTCAAAGTTTTATAGCATAGCTCTGTGGTTTTCTGGGGAAGAAGCACATGGCCTTTACTTTTGAGCCTCAGTCTATTTGTAATTAAAATAAGTAAACTGGGTTTCTTGTTTATTTGGGCCATAACCAGTTTATACTTAAGTTCACTGTGTATGGGAACTAAAGAATTCTAATGTCATACATAATGAGACTTGATTTGTGTATGATACTAGTCCTACAAGGTGAAAAAACTCCTGTGGGCTACTACCCCCAGCAGGCCAATCCCAGTTATTCCACTTCCTACCCTCCAGAAAGTCTTCCTGAGCTGGACACTGCTCCACCTCCCCTGGCTGCTCTGAGACGCGGAACCGAGAAGATGCTTGCTGGCTAATCCTGCTCCCGCGGAGGAATAACACGTTAGGGAGGATTAGTGAGTCAGACATGTGGTGTACTCTTTACAAGGCTATCGATCACCTCTCTTAGTCAAGTCTTCTGTAGCATAAATAAAATCTTCGTTGTTCTTCAGTCTGCACCATAAACCATGAAGCTTTTCTTAGTCATCTTGTCTCTGGATTCAAAACAACAGCAACAACAACACAGGAAAATAAAGCTATTGTTATCTATCCTGACTGCTTGTTTTAAATATGAGTCATAGTCATCAACTACCCAGAAAACGGGTTTTAAATGAACAGATCAATGAGGAAAATGCCAAAATTAAATTCTAATTCTAAACCCACAAAGGCATTTTTATATTCAGGATTAAGATGTCTTTAAGAATTGAACTTTGGGGGCTGGGGATTTAGCTCAGTGGTAGAGCGCTTACCTAGGAAGCGCAAGGCCCTGGGTTCGGTCCCCAGCTCCGAAAAAAAGAACCAAAAAAAAAAAAAAAAAAAAAAAAAGAATTGAACTTTGGTGGTCAACCAGCCCAACTTCCATGCCGATTATCATACCTCTCACGTTTAGTAGTAGTCCTCTGTGTTAAATTTATAAAGTTATTTCCAAAAGACCTACATAAGTAAAGATTATCTATTTAAATTACATAATTTAAGCATTCAAAACAAACCGGGTAGAACTGGTTCCCTCACCCCTTCATATTATTTATACCTCTATTATCACATTTAATAATGAATGTACCACTTCACTAAAATAAACGTACTTTTTTTCTCTCTAAATTTTCTCTAAACACATATGGCGAGTCACATATCTCAACAAAGAAAAAAATTTCAATTAACTTGCCCTCTGAACTTTGGTCCTTTATGGATGCATAAATTTTTGAACATCAATAAAATCTTATAGTCTGTATACATCTGTTAATAATTTACAAGAACTGTGGATCCATTGAATCATCAACCAAAGGCTTTGGTGAATAAGTGGTTCAAAAGTATAAGCTTCGACCACACTTCAGAGAAGATATGGAACACATGGGAAATGTAGGAAAATACTCAGCAAAGGCATGAAGAGCTGGAGAGCAAAGGAACGTCTATGAAAAGGTCTTTCAGGCCAGGTTACAATGGAACTTACTGCTATTTGAAGTATCATAAAAGTGAATAGAAGAGATGTGTCAGTAACACCACTGTATTAATATAAAATATGCCCCACATAAAAAGTACTCTCTAGGGGTTGGGGATTTAGCTCAGTGGTAGAGCGCTTGCCTAGCAAGCGCAAGGCCCTGGATTCGGTCCCCAGCTCCGGAAAAAAAAAAAAAAGGACTCTCTAGATCTCATTCTTAAATCTGCAGTGTTTTAATCTATAAAACTTAAGTATCTATTCAAACTGTCGTTAGAAAACCCCCACAAATTATAGATCAATTAAAGTTCTGATTTCATTGATTTTAGCTTGTTTCATTTCATCAGCATCTGTTTTCTTAGTTCCAAAGGCTCCGGCTGCAAGCTCTCTTTTCATGTTTTGTATTTTCAACATATTTTCTTCAACAGAATCCTTCACAATGAACTTCAAAAAGAAAAAAATAAGTTAAAAATAAATGTAAAATAATATTTAAGAACTTTTCAGGTAACAAAATGAAATATTTTAATACTCTTAAGAAACCTTTACTAAGAAAATTAGCCTTTTCCTAAGCCGCCCTAAGGATGAACACGCTAAGGACACTGCACACTAAAGTCAAGGAAAACACTGGAGACACAGTGAAACAGTAACATACTCACTTTAAAAGGACGTGTATTTCAGGAGTACACATTTCAAAAGTGTACCCACATTTTAAAAATAGAATGATTACTTATACATACACACATACATACTTACACCCATATATGTACATAAAATATAATTTCCTTTTCTCAACACGCAGTGAGGATATTTACAGTTAAACATGGCTTCCCTTTCTCACGCAATGCCGTTTTCTCATATAAAGAATATAGCTGGAAGCCCAGAACTTACACCACTCGTCACAATTGTCACAGGAGAACATCACAAACACAAATGATACAGGTGTCCCTGTAGCTAGGCTATTATCAAAATACATTCAGTATTATCAAGGGTCAAACAAGTTCCCACAAATAAAAGTCTATGTACTATACCCAAAAGATGCCCCAACATATAAAAAAGACACGTGCTCCACTATGTTGATAGCAGCCTTATTTATAATAGCCAGAAGCTGGAAAGAACCCAGATGCCCTTCAACAGAGGAATGGACACAGAAAATGTGGTACATCTACACAATGGAATATTACTCAGCTATCAAAAACAATGCCTTTATGAAATTCATAGGCAAATGGATAGAACTGGAAAATATCATCCTGAGTGAGGTAACCCAATCACAGAAAAACACACATGGTATGCATTCATTGATAAGTGGCTATTAGCCCAAATGCTTGAATTACCCTAGATGCCTAGAACACATGAAACTCAAGATGGATGATCAAAATGTGAATGCTTCACTCCTTCTTTAAAAGGAGAACAAGAATACCCTTGGCAGGGAATAGAGAGGCAAAGATTAAAACAGAGACAGAAGGAACACCCATTCAGAGCCTGCCCCACATGTGGCCCATACATATACAGCCACCCAATTAGACAAGATGGATGAAGCCAAGAAGTGCAGGCCGACAGGAGCCGGATGTAGATCGCTCCTGAGAGACACAGCCAGAATACAGCAAATACAGAGGCGAATGCCAGCAGCAAACCACTGAACTGAGAACAGGACCCCCATTGAAGGAATCAGAGAAAGAACTGGAAGAGTTTGAAGGGGCTTGAGACCCCATATGAACAACAATGCCAAGCAACCAGAGCTTCCAGGGACTAAGCCACTACCTAAAGACTATACATGGACTGACCCTGGACTCTGACCTCATAGGTAGCATTGAATATCCTAGTAAGATCACCAGTGTAAGGGGAAGCCCTGGGTCCTGCTAAGACTGAACCCCCAGTGAACGTGATTGTTGGGGGGAGGGCGGCAATGGGGGGAGGATGGGGAGGTGAATACCCATAAAGAAGGGGAGGTGAAGGGGTTAGGGGGATGTTGGCCCGGAAACCGGGAAAGGGAATAACACTCGAAATGTAAATAAGAAATACTCAAGTTAATTAAAAAAAAAAAAGTCTATGTACCTAAAAAGGGACAGTGCAATGTGGCAACAGATGATTAAGAAACTTGATAAAATCCAACATTTCTAATAAGAATCTTAAAAAGTAATAACAAAGTATACATAGGAATAAAAGACACATCCAAACTTTATTCACAATCTCTACTAGGAACTTCTTAGGAAATCATTTAATGTAAAATAATGAAGTATTTCTAACAAATGCTAAAATATCCTTGTTACTGCAATAACAACAAGTGCTGTATTACAAAAGTTTACTGAAATACATTTTAACAAACTAGATACACTGTTTAGTATGTTTCTGTACAGAAATACTTCTTATTGCTAAACATGACAGTAATCAAAGGAATTATCAATTTAGTAAATCCTGAGCAATATTCCACAAATGGGACATAATGGCATAGATTCAAATTTCCAATAGAAAGAATATAACTAATAAAAATTTCAAAATGACCACTAATGAGAATACTTCATTAGATATCTAAGGATACTTTGTAGGCTCAATCAGCAGAACCTAAGTTAAGCTGCAGAACCCGTATTTAAAAAGCCAAGCACTGTTCAATAGGCTTATACCAGCAGTGCTGGGGAGGTGGTAAATCTTTAGGACTCACTGGCCAGCTATCCTAGCCTGTTTATTTGGTAAGTTACAGGCCAGCAAAACCCCAACTCCAAAAAGGTACATGGTAAAAAAAAAAAAGGAAAAAAGAAAAAGGTGCATGGTGCATGGTGGTGCTTGAGAGAAGCAACCTCGGTTGTCCTCTGGCCTCCATATGCACATGCTTGCACACACACAGAAACATACTTTTTTCTGAAGTTATTTCTGCGTGTGTGTGTGTGTGTGTGTGTGTGTGTGTGTGTGTGTGTGTGTGTGTGTGTGTTGTCCCAGAGACGATCCTGTGGAGCTGGAGTTACAGGTGCAGCTGCCTGACTTGGGTGATGTGAACTAAGGTTTGGTTGTCTAAAACAGTTGTAAACACTCTTAACCACTGAGCCAGCTCTTCGGCTCCCAACACAAATATACCTTGTGAAAAAAGAAAATCCTAGTTATCATGTTATTCTGAGAATAGGAAGGCATCAAGGAAAGAGAACAAGTGAATGGAGTAGAAATAGAGCCCTACACACATTTGCTACTAGAAGTAAAGACTATGGACTTCTTCAAAGCAAAACAAACTCCAAAAACACAAAAGGTGACCAAACAATAGCTTCTTCATGTGCAAAAGGAATAAATGTAGAAACATTTCACAAAACACAGTATCTTCCAGAAGAATCATAAATACAGACCTTTTTAAATGCAACTAAGCCCACAAGTACTAAGGCATTAAAAACTGATATAAACAAAGAATGCTTTCATGTAAGGTAAAGGTTTACCATAATGCTCACTGCTCTGTAACTACAGAAAAAAAGGCCTTACACCAACATATTTAAATAAAAACAGAACGCAGTTGAAATTATAGAACTTTAAAATCTTCTCTGGACAAAAAGGCTCAGAAAGTTTACAGATGAGAGATGGGGATAAACCATTTTCAACATACATACAACTAAAATCAAAATGAAAAAAAGAAGTCCTTGACACTATACAAGTGTTTTACTACAAGAAGAAATGAACAGGTAGCTCACAGGAGGAAAATACAACCATGAACAGCAGATATGTGAAATATATTTAAGGCCTATGTTTAAGGTAAATGTACATTAGAGTATGTCCAATCACTTATGTCCACATAAATTTACACCATTCCATACATGATTTGTTTGCTTTTTGTTTTACAATGCTAGTGATCAAACTTGAGGCCTTCTGTAGGCTAGACAAGCATTCTAACTGTGAGTGATGCTCCCAGCAGCACTACATGGCCTATACCGAAGGCAGCTTGAAGTTATTTAGTAACAATTTCAGGTCCCCGAGTATACTTTTGTGAATCTACCCTGAGGAAACACTGGTATATGTGCACAACTTTCATGACAACACTGTTTATTACCAGGCTTAAGACTATTTAAGTCAGGCTGGATCTGTGTGCAGGTGCTGATGAGGATTCCGGCTTACAGACAAAGCAAACAGTGGCTCTGAGTGGCTGGGGGTAGAGAGAAATGGAGAGAACACAGGAGAATAAAGGAGAAGTACACTGCAGATGATGGTGATGGCACACAGAGAATGTTGCTAATGTAAATGAATTATGTGTTTATAATACTGGTTGAAATGATTTTACCACTGTAAGAAAGTGTTGATCTAAATGGATATAGACAGTAAATCTTCAATACATGTTTAAGGGAAAGAAATATATTATGAAATAATAAAATATGATCCCATTTCAATTTTTTTTATGTTGAGATATATACATGAATAAGAACAAATTTAGCTACAGAGGGAAAAAACTCTGAAAAAGTTTGAAACTATAAAGAAGACAAAATGACTTTTACATTTTTCCACATTCTACTTCAATTATAGCAGTAATGTATTCATATATTGCCTGTGTTACAAAATGACTTTTACATTTTTCCACATTCTACTTCAATTATGGCAGTAATGTATTCATATATTGCCTGTGTTACCTTTAAAAAGCAAGCATAATCTTAAGTGACTTCAAAAACTCACCTTTGTAATGATAACCTCTTGTTTCTGGCCAAGTCGATGGCATCGGTCAAAGCACTGATCCTCTGCAGCAGGATTCCAGGCCTAGCGAGACATAAGTGCAATACTACTGCTCTACTGTGCACACCTTCTGCACTAGCCCTTCATCCCAGGATGTCTGGATGCCTCCTTCACTAACAAAAGTCACACACTGACATTACAAATCCACCTGGAAGAAAGCTATTTCTCCATCGCTCTGAAGACAGCCAGCCTTTTCCCCATACACTGCATTCTACCCACTTCAATAATGGCTGGGAATCTATCTATAATGTTTAAGATCTGCGTGTTTTATAGTTCAATTTTCCAAATCCTGGAATGTTTGCATAGGTCCATAATCCAAAACCAAATGTCCAAATCTTTCTGAAGTTTGTGACAGTAGGCAAACAGATCCAAGTTTTAGGGCATCTCGGACAGGCATGTTCAACCTGTGCCCAACAAAAGCCTCCCGGGTGTGGCAGGAACAACATAAGACCAGCCAATTAGTCAGAAACCTGTGGCTTTTCTGTGTAAAATGAAGTTATGCATTTTCTCTCCAATGGTTTAAATGACTACACAAAAGATATCATTCTTTATGAAAAATTATGAAATTTTTTATGAAAAACTTTCTCCCTTTGCTAAGCATTGGTTAATTGATATATTTTCCTCTTTTCCCTACTGATGAAATACAAAATAGTTTCAACAATAGTCAAAAATCCTAAAAACTGTTTCAGACTTGTTGATACAAGTTGATTCTAGAAGCAGCTGGCCAGCAAGCCTGGCCAAAATGAATTAGCAGAGCCTGTCTTGATGGAGTAACATGGAGAACAACAGAGAAAGACAGCCAGTGTCCTTTCCTGGTCTACATACTCACTTGTACAGGCACACACATTCACAAACATATGTACACACACACACACACACACACACACACACACACACACACACACACCCCTGAAAACAGTTTTGGGGGTAAAGATACATTTATGCAGCAAGTGCTGGCTGAAAATAAAAATAATAATAGCTCATATGCAGATGAGATTTATAATAGTAGTCATGCTCAAGCTGTTATTCTCTTCTAAATGTCAAGGTCTAAGAAGAAGAATACTCATAGATTTGCTGCATACTGAATCTTAAAAGCATTACAATAGGCATGTTTTATGTATTCAAAGGAGTCGAAATGCACAGAACTGTACTTAAGAACACAGAATCTGACTAGTTTTACAGATTACTGTGTGATTGTGGGAACGCTCTTTACTTTTCTATATAGCAGTTTCCTCATCTGCAAATAAGAATAATGTTACCTTTTCACAATTAACTGTAACTAAAAAGGCATCTCTCAAACAGGTTTTGTTTTCTTTTCCTATTTTGTTTTGTTTTGTGTTTTTGTAATAGCATTTTGGAAAAATATATAAGTACTTACTGGGTCCATTAAGAACACTCGAGAAGCTGCACAAAGATTCAAGCCGACTCCGCCTGCTTTTAAGGACAGTAGCATTATAGTAGGTGATCCTGCGTCTGTATTTTGAAAACACTGAATTGATTCAACTCTTTTCTTTTGAGCCATGGAACCGTCTAAGCGAGTAAACACAAATCCTGAGGCTCTAATGGGAAAAAGGAAACAGATAATGTACTATGAGAAATGTTAAATAGTTAACAAATATTAGTTAAACCAAATTCATGCATAATTTATTCCTGTGTTACTAAGGATCAGTCAAACCCAAAGCCTTGTACAAGCTAAGTAAAAAGCTTCCGAGTGAACTACACATTCATTCAATAATTCATTTCTTGATAAAGCAAATGCCTACTGAGCATCTAGCCATCTGCCAGACTAACTCAATTAATTCCTGACTAATTCATTTTAAAATCTTAGGCTCAGGAGAAGTTCTGTTGTTACACTGAATATCATTTTAAATAAGATGAAACGACCAACACTTTTAGGGGAGGGGGCTATCAAACGACACACATGTACAAAATCCTTCAACGTGATGGAAAGTGCTTGTTAAACTTACTTCAGTGGTGTTTCTATTAAAGACAGGAATGTGGTAAACTGAGAGACAACTAAACTTTTTATGTTGGGGTCCTTTGTCCGTAACTCAATCAAAGCATTCATTAGAGCATTAATCTGGAAAAAGAAAATCTCAATTGGTAAGATAAGTCCAGACACTCTAGTTTTTAACAATTTGTATGCACAAACTCATTTCAATAGGGGTCACATACTGCAGGATTCACTGAACAAATCTTCAACTTTTTTTTTATTGAGAGGATTTTCATATAATTTAACTAAAAGTAAAAGAAAAGACTGAAAGAAAAAAACATCATAATAATTCAGATACCTTTCTTTTCCAACTGAAATTCAATACGAAATATTAACAAAAGCGAGTACAACTAAAAGAATATGAAATGACAGGATTAAAAGCAGAATTGGAATTGCTATTTTATCATGACTTTTCCTCATTAAATATGAAACCTTAGAATATTTACACGAGTGGACTTTACCTTTGAACTGGACGTCCATTCCATATCGGACTTGTTGTCACTGTCACATGCCAATTCTTCTGGAGGACATTCTAATAAATTATGTCCATGTATATTACTTCTGCATAAAGGACACTTTGCATGTGGCTATATACAAAAGAACAAAGAATGAACCACATGCAGAAATACAAATGTACCTAACTTTATGTCATGTATAGAAAGGTCTCCATTCCATAGTTTATTCAGGCTTTTTGTCATGATCATTTACTTGGGATCAACCTGTACCTGAGCGCCAAACATACAAACATGTCCTCGTGCTGTAAGAGACATGTTTACAACATGTTTGTAAAGGGCAGAGCAAGAGTGTAATCCTGACTAAATGCAGAAGCTCGGAGCACTGAGTACCATCTGCTACTAAATAAAATGTGACAATTTCTTACCCTCAACTATAATACAGTAAAAATACATACAACACTTCAAAAGAAAAACGAAGTCCTTAATGTTCTCACCTTCTGGATCACAACCCTTGGAGGTTGCATATCAGATATCCTGCATATCAGATACTTACATTAATATTCCTAACAGCAAAATTGCAGTTATGAAGTAGCTGCAAAATCACTTTATAGTTGGGGTCACCACAACATGAGGAACTAAATTAAAGGGCTGCAGCATTAGGAAGGTTAAGAGCCACTGCAAGGTTTTATAAATGTGTAGTAGTTTATAAAGCTTATAACAGTGTGAGACCATCTCTCTCAAATACTACAAGTTCATTCAGAGCAAGATCTAATAAAGCGAGACTGTATCTTAGTCACTCAGTATCATTGCAAGAAAAAAGACTGTAAAATTAAAACTGCATTACAAATCTATACAAAGGACCACCTCTTGGAAGGGAAAGGTAAATGACTGCGAGGAGTGGACTAGGACAGTGGTTCACGCAGCTATGTTTACCTCATGATCAAGCCTGTACGTGTAATTTGCATTTTCCCACATACATATTACACAACATTTACAAATTCAAAATATTTTCACATTTTGAAATTTAAAAATATTTTAATTTGCATTAGCTGACAGATTGCTTAAAATATTATTCAACTTCAAGCATTTCCCACAAAAGAATCTAGCCCTAGTTCATCCTACTTCATTCGACACAGTAAAGAGCAATACGTGTCAATCAGAGTTCCCTGAGACACAGCTGAGCCGGATTAGGGTGATGCAAGTACAATACCATCAGATTTTTAAACTTAATTAAGAAAAAAAGTTATATATTAGTAAGTGCTTTAAATATATTAGACTACATTAAACATGTTGCTTTTTTACTTTTTAAAAAGTACTATAACATTTAAATTCATTGTGTCTCTATTAATGTATTTAATTGAACACAAGGATCTGAAATTTAGAACTAGAATTACTGGCTAAAACATAATGTCTCCAAAAAGTCGTGCCATTTAATTTATAATACATTGACTATTACCATGCTTGAAATAATTAAACATAAAAGGTACATTATTAAGTTCAAGAATGGAACACCTTATGTCTGGAACTCGGTTGGGTTTTGATCACTGCATCAAACACTGACTCCAGGCTGAAGAACAACTCACCTGCTCGCGCTGAATGACCTGGCAAATGCAAGGTTTACAAAACACATGTGCACAATGTGTGATCACAGGAAATGTTAATGAATCCAGGCAAATTGAACATTCTTCATCTGAACCAGAGCTCAGAATTAACTTCATCTTCGTTACTAACATCTTCCTCAGTTCTTCAGGTGTGTCGCTTCCTACGAAAAAAAGATGCTCAAAAATTAGTTTCCGACCAAACTTTGTATGTGACTAGAATAGTTTACCTTATATAAGAACATCGCTTAATTGTCTTTCATCTTTATTCCGGCATTTGCAGCGAAAAGCGTGCCATAAATTTGGAATTCTAAGAAAAACTCTGAAAGTGCAATAGCCATCTCATTTAAGCGCCTCATAAAATAACATCTGCCACACTAGCAGCATACAAGAAAGAACCAGTTTGAATGTTCCTCTATATTGATATCATACTTCCATTTCATTTATAAAACATTCTTGGAGCCAGCAAGATGGCTCGGCAAGTACCTGCCACCATGCTTGACAATGTGAATCCAATCCCTAATGAACATGGTGCAGAAAGAACTGACTCTTACAAGGTATCCTCTGATCTCCCACACACGGACCCATGCAAACACATAAAATAAAAATGTAATTTTAAAAAAAAATATCTCTCTCTCTCTCTCTCTCTCTCTCTCTCTCTCTCCCTCTCTTCCTCTCCTGGCTTGACATGAAAAAAAAAAATCTTAACTAAAGCAAGGTATAGCAAAGTAATGGAGCAAACTCAAGTTGTATAAAAGCCTATCCTTCTAACTGGAATATTTAGCAAATACAGTGGCGTGAACTAATTCCGTTTCCTTACTGGAGGGGTCACTTGAAGACGTTCCATTTGTAGGAAGATGGACATGACAACAAATCTGCCGCAGTCTAAGCAGAAGACCCAAGACATCTGCATAGTGTGCAAGGACAGTACCTTCAGTAAAATACCTAGGGATAAAATGCCAAACATTATGAAAATCTCTAAATAAGAATAAAGAAAAAACAACCTCATCTCTAATGAAGCCAAGAAAAAAGTCATTTAGGAAAATGTCAATATGCATGATCTACAGACCTCAGCTGGTTCTTCAAAATGGGTGGTACATACGTACTGAAAGGAAAATTCCCATCTCTTATGTAAAAACAGAAATAGGGTGTATGCATGATGACTTCAATTTTTAAGTCCAATTTACACACACACAAAGAGACACAGTGGGGGGAGTGTTGTGTCACAGTAATCAATTTTGTAAGTAATTATGTTTCTGGTCTCTGTTATAAAAACACCAATAAAACCTAGAAGAATTGACTCCTATAAATAATAAAAAAAAATGGGAATTTCTTCATGGCCTGGGACCCATATATGACTCTGGACAAACAGCTAGTCCAGAAAGAACTCAAAATAGTCAAATTTCGAATAACCAGCAAAGAGCAAAGAAGGCAGTGAAAGAAAACTCACCAGAAAGTTACCAGAGAACACATAAAAATTATGACTGTGAGCCCTCCACAATTACTCAGTAGAACAACTCCCATTCTTAAACAGTAAGAATCCATGGCAAAGACAAAAGACAAAGAGACTTTATACAAGAGATCAAAGTCAAACCTGAGTATAACAAAGAAAAGGAAGCCATCAGAGAAAAACGAGCCGCACTACATCTCAGTCAGTGTTCTCCGGAAGAGACACCATGACCACAAGTGCTCTTATAAGGAATGCATTAACTGGGGCTGCCTTACAGTTCAGAGGTTTAGTTTATTGTCATCAAAACAGGAAGCAGACATGTGTTGTTGAGGTAGCTCAGAGTTCTACTTCCAGACTGGCAAACAGCAAGAAGAAAGTGTCACACTGGACACACATCTGAAACCTCAAAGCCCAACCTTAGTGACACACTTCCTCCAACAATGCCACACCAATTCGAATAATGCCAAACCTCCCAACAGTGCCACTTCCTGTGAGCCTATGAGGACCGGTTTCATTCAAACCACCACAAAACCATATGAAAGGAAACGGGGCTAAGAAAACAAAAATTAGTTATAGGGTTATAAATGAATCAATACCAATAAAAAGCAGTAGGACATTTAAAAATAGGGAAAGAAAACAGAACAAAAAAACCAACAAAATAGAACAAAAACAGTACATTTCCTTTTTAAAAGGTGGGGTGGAGGGTCATACAGATAGAATCCAAAGATTTAAATGGTGCTATATCTTCCAGAAAATCAACAGGAAGTTCCTGGCCTAACTGCTTGACTTTTCAGAGGGTGTGGATGACCACATCAAGTTTCTTGTTATTATTTAAATATGAAATGTTCTCCATTGGTTCGTGTGCTATCCTAACCTCCAGGTCTCCGGCTGTAGGAATGACACCCGAGGTTCTAGAAATGCTAAGCCTTTGGGGAAGAGATATATATATCTTGCCCTGACTATTTCCCATATAGCTTTATCAGCACTCTGCATTCCCTCACTGGCATGGCTAAATTTGACTGGCATTCAGCATTTTGCTTTAAGAAAGTGCTTATGAGAACCCACCGCATGACGTGCTAAGAAGAGGCTTCCCTCTGTTTCACCAATCACTGGTAAGTACCGTTTTGGATAGACCTATTTTTAACTCACTCTCTTAGGTGACCTTACTCAGACTCATGGCTTCCATCACTCACAAATGACAGAAACTTATGACTCAAACTGAGAGCACTGAATTCTATACCTTCATATCCTGCTGGTAAAGCCAATCTGGTATCTTCACCTGGACACGTCATAAATGACACGGCCAATGCCGAGCTTCTGATCCCACTTTAAAAACTGTTCTTTCTTTATGCCCACCTCTGCAAATGGAAATTTCCTCTGTTCTGTTACTTTATTGTTGTGAACAAACACTCAGCGTCCGTGTGTGGGTTACAGTGTACCAGGATGGGAGGCCCTGGTGAGACTGCACCCAGTCAGGAAGCAGAGTAAGAGGAGTACTGATATTTAACTTGCTTTCTTCTTTTATTCTCAGTGGGGACCCCAACCCATAGACTAGCACTGCCATAGGCAGGGTGGGTCCTCTTTCTTCCATTAGCCTAATCTAGGAAACCCTTCAGACTTCTCTACTCAGTAACTCTAGATTCTGTCAAGTTGACAGTATCAACCATCAAAAGTCCACCTCCTACCAAGTTGATGTACAAATACACCATTTTAAAGCCATGATCTTTTCCCCTTGTCTCCACAGGCTCATAATGCAAAATACATTCAATTCAACTTCAATAGTCCCCATAGTCTCAGCGGTTCCAACACTTCAAAAGTACAGAGCCTCTTCTGAAACCCAAGCAATATCTTAACCAGGAGCCCCGGTAATATGAAAAAATACTTAATTCAAACATATAATAGCATAGACTAATGATTCCCATTACCAAGGGAGGAAAGAGCATAGCAAAGAAAAACTGGACCAAAGACCAAAGACCAGCAAGACAAACAACAAATCCTGCAGCTCCAAGTCAGACACACAGGGTTCATGATGGAATGATCTAAGCTTCAAAGGGCTCAGGCAGCCCTGCCCCTACAGCTTTTCTTTCCTCCTGGAACACACACAGCTTGAGGGTCTGTATTCCATGCTTTCCTCAAGAGACATCCCACTGTCCAGGCATCTCCAACATTCTGAAATCTCCATTCTAACTTGGACCTTCACAACAGTCTTGCAGGCCTCCTTGTGGAGAATCTAATTCTGCTCTATGTTGTTTTGACCTCAGTGACTTTCTGCTACCTTTGGACAAGACTTCCCGAGGCTTTCATTCTTGAATCTTTCTTTGCTACAAAATTAGTGCCTTGACAACACTGCCTGACAAGTTCTGCTGCTAGCATAAGAAGTAGCTCAGCCCCATTGCACTGACTTCTGGGTGCCTTCCAGGGTAACAGAGAAACAATTCCCTAGGTGTTCCCGTGCGACTCTCCCTTTTTAAATGAATTTGACTTTCATTAAGAGAGAACATGGGATAGGTGGGGTCCTGCCCTTAGGGTATCTTTCCAATTGTTTCAATGCAGACCGTGAGGTTTCTCTTTAGTGGGGTTAGATTTCTTTAAGGATTATACGTGCTTTACTCAGCATCTGCCTTGTCTAAAACTTTAAACTTGCTCAGGGCTCTATATCTCACCACATTACACAATTCTAACTATATTTCTGACCCATTTGTTGTTCTTCTTCACTATAGACCTGGATAACTAGTGAACTATTCTACACAGAAATGTCCTTAGTCAAACAAATAGTCCATTACCTTTTAAATCATTTTTTTTTTGTCTCAGGACATGGGAAAATGCTGCCAGAAATTCTTTGACAGAATATAGTGCAATGGTGAATCTCAACTGTCAACTTGATGAAACCTAGCATCACCTAGGAGACCAGCCTCCAGATAAGTCTATGAAGATTATCTTGATTAAATTAAGTGCATAAAAGATAAGCCTATTGGGGTAGATACCATTCCCTAGGCAGGGATCTTGGATTGTATTTAAAAGAGAAAGTGGGGCACAAGCACTTGTTACACTGATTCCTGGATGAAGATACAATGTGACAAGTTGCCCAAAGCTGCTGCCACTGTGACTTCCCCTGTAGTGGTAGACAAGAACCTCCAGCCAAAGAAAAACAAACCCCTTTCCCTTACATTGCTTTTGTCACTGGATTTTATTGCAGCAATAGAAACAAATAGGACACCACATGACCAACCTAGTGCTTATTCCCCTCCGAAATCTCTTGAACTGAGCCTCCACTGTCCACATTTCTTTCAGCATTCTTGTCTTCCAATGTCCTATCTGAATGGCTCATTAAGCTCTTAGAATGCTCTAGCTTTTCTAGGCCAGAGATCCAAACTCTGATATTCCTCTCACAAATTTCAAAGGCTTACAAATCGCTAGGTCAGGCTTAGAAAAAAAAAGCAACAATCTGACTCCTAGGCCCCAATTTTCAGCATTAAGTTCCTTTCTCAACGCTGTGGCCAAACACTTAAAAAAGAAACTAGAGAATGCAGTCAATGAACGGTGAGGCCAGGGCCTCTACAGAGGAAGATGGTGAGAAGTTGTAGAAAACAAACTAAATTTGCAACCATCTTTGAAAAACATCTTTACAGCAGGATGATATTCTGTGATTTCTTACAAACATGTAAGAAATACGTCAGCTTGACTTACAACAAAATATAGAAATCTAAGAAAATGATGACAATTAAAAAAACTAAGGAACCAGAAGGCAAGTAGTTACAGTTCACGCAAAAACATATCTGCTGCGAATGACCACAGGGATCAGAAAGAGACAAAGACAAAAGAGGACTGTAAATAAGACACTCTTCATAACAATACACACTTTCATGAGGTAGGCACAAAGCAGATTTGATAAGGGAGATGAAGAAAAAAAACTTCCAAGTTTCAAATCTTAGCAGTGCTAAGTGAAATTTCTTCTCAAACTACTATAACCAAAATTACTAAGTACATAACATACATATACACTGGAATGCAATAGACTAAAATGAGTTTTATATTTTCAATAAAATGAGGTGGGAAACTTAAAAACATTAAGTTTTATGAGGAGGGAGAAGCAGAGGGAAGGAATCAGGAAGTACTAAAGCTGTTTTTAAAGGCCAGTGAGGGAATACTTCACTGAAAAGTTGATTTATAAACAAAACACAAAGGAGATTGTGACTCAGGAGTATGTCAGAGAGAAAGCAAACATCAAAGCCCAAGTAGGATGCAAGTCCCCTGCCCTGTGTGAATCCTCGCATGACGCTCAGAAATGGAAACAAGCCCCTCTGACTTCAGAAATCAATATTTTAAATAGGCTTTTATTTTTTCATGGCCAAGAAATTATTTACCTTGTTTCATTCATTTCAACTCTTTATAAAAGAAGAAGAGGAGGAGGAGGAGGAGGAAGAAGAGGAAAAGGAGGAAGAAGAAGAAGAAGAGGAGGAGGAAGAGGAGGAGGAGGAGGAAGAAGAAGAAGAGGAGGAGAAAAATTTAAAGTATAAGCTACAAAAGAATAGTTTTCAATATATTTCGACTTCCATCTAAAATGTTGAAAACCTGTAAGTCAGCTAATAACAAACTAAGAAGTAGACAAGAGCCAAACCTGTAAAGTGGCGTTGTGTTTCCATACCTTGCAATAGTAGCTTTGCCTTCATTTTTAACAGATTGATAAATCTTTCTCTCTTCGACTGACAGAGTAATGTGCTGAATAAATACTTTCCTTTCTGGTAACTCCAAGACAGGTTTCCCTTTAATTTTGCTTGTCTTTGTTCTTCTAAGTGTGATGCTTTTAATTAAGGACTGTAAACGCCTAGTCAAAGTAAAACAAGTAATTACATAGCTATTTCTAATACACTGAGCAGTAAGGAACAAAAACAAAAACAAAAACAAAAAAACAAAAAACCTAAGAGTTTAATGACTTATAATCTTACTAAATTGAAAGTTTTTTAAAAAATCATTTATTTAGGTTTTTATAGTTATAAGAATATTCTATAAAGAACTATTACAAAAAAGTAATAAAATTACACCTTGACATAATTCCAAGTATTCTATATTGTGTACTTACTTTTCCAAAGCTTTTCTGGTTTTGTTGTCAACATTGATACTTTTATTTCTCAAATACCTTCCTATCAACTCTACCACTCAATACACAATTTCTGAATTCTTAATAAGCAGCTCATCAGTTTAAGGTACTTTATTAAATAGAATACAGATATGAGTAAGAGCTTATCTTCTGTAGTCTAAAGTAATCCTCTTCTCAAGAGTTAAAAAAAATTCCATGGCGTTGTTAACACCTTCAAGCCCTTCAGTCCAAGGCAAAAGGGATGGGGGTTGGGGAGAGGAACACTGTGAGGGGGAGCCAGGAAGGAGACAGCATTTGGGATATAAATACATAAATAAATTTTTTAAAATCCCATGTAATATGGAAAGTAAAAATATAATATGAAAATGAAATAAATTAATGACTAACTGAAATGTAAAATCACGCAAATTCAGAAGAGGACAAAAAAAATACCTTTCTTGGCTTTTCGTTTTTTTCCCTTAATGTTAATTTTTTTAAATGTTACTTATCAATTTTTATTTCCAATAATAATAAAATAAACAAGTTTTAACACAGACTAAATAGAACAAAAATACTTCTCAGGAATCATGTGGCCAGTTTTGACAACTACAATAATGGCTTATATTTTAAACCATTTCCACTTTAACTCACATTTGGAAATACACTTTACTGTAACAACCCCTAGCAGAAATAAGTATTTCAGTGCATACATGTAATGCATCTTCACATGAAGACCGTACTCTGGTATTTATTTCATCCCTACTATGTGTGTTTCTTTTTCCATGCTGACTGATGCTTTTATAATGATTGTATGACCCACTATAGGGTCCTGAATCCTGTTTAGGCAGCCACTGCTCTAGATGCACAGCAGCCAGGTATGTGACAAAACGCCCATCAATGTTTTCCTTCCTTTCTCACACTTATCTTCACCCACCAAAGTCAGCCATACGAAATGTTCATTAAAACGTTCAGATCACTGTACACTGTGTCCTATACACAGCATCAAATGCCTCTAGAAAAGTTACGTAAGTCATCAAAATATAAGACGTAATGAATCATCAAAGGATGTAGCTTTTCATCACACACAGGGAGCATAAAGCTGTGGCTTTCCTTTCAGTTTTGCTAAAATATGGAAAAGGTACACAAACAGAAAGCTTGGATCCCCAGACACAGGGCACTAGGGTTGCAGAGACAGTGACATGGAAGCTCCTATGCTTTGGAGACTAAAGCTACCAGTGGAGACAGTGGAGACAGTGGAATGTATCACCTCATCAACTCACTTACCTAAGTCCTCCCTCATCTCCTGTTGTGACAGGACGCTGTATTATTCTATGCCACCATTCTCTATCAGTAAATGGTTTCAGTTTTAAAAAGGACAGAAGAGACCACAAGTCCTTCAAAGAATTCTGGATAGGAGTACCTAAAACAAAACAAATGTTCAAAACAGGAAACGACTGTAAGTTTTAAAAATAAATTAATTTTGTGGTGCTAGGGAATCAAATCTAGGCCTCACACATGCTAGGCAAGAACTCTACCACTGAGTTATAGTCCTTTACCCAGAATATTTACCTGGTTCAATGAGACAAACCATAGCCGAAACTAGACACCGTGCTAGGCTCACACTAACGAAGGTTCTCACATACTTAACATGGCAGATGTTTGACACACTGAGCCATCTCTGCAGTCTGACTTCTTTTTCAGATAATTTGCTATTGGTGTGTGTGTGTGAGTGTTGGGGGAATACTGGGGGAAGCTATGATGTAAATGTCGTGGACAGTAGAAAAGCAATCTTACCGGGGTTAGGTTAGAATGATATTTGGGTCAGCATGACACAGCCAGTGCTAGGTCAAAATTTCTGGAGTCTGACACTAGCCAGTTTATTTTAGACATAGTAAAATACAGTATAATTTTGGGAAAGAAAGTTTCCAGGTAACTACCATTCCAATTCCATGTGCACAATAAAGCTTAAGGCATGACTACACTGAAACTCTTTTGGAAAGTACATGTGACCATGAAAATTGGCTCTGTAGATTTAAGGGAATAGGATCTGGTGTGATCTCTGACAGAGATAGAGCTCAGCAGAATATAAAGTACATGTGACATCTCCACTAAGGATGGACTCTTTCTGACCGAGAAAGCTAAGGATAAACATTCTGGGGATTCGGGTAAGGTCTGTCCCCACCAGCTCACTAACAATATCCTCTCCCAGCTTTCTGAGTGGGAAATAGGTGTTTATTCATTTCCTTCTCTGAGAAGACAATGCTGAGGTTAACAATCCTGGTTTCTGCAGCGCTTATCAGTGACCACTCACACCCCCTACATCTTCCCATTTCTCAGTTTTTAAAGACAAAAACTAAGTGCTGTATAAAGGTCATGATAGAATGTATTGTCTCTATGGCTAGGCAAGCAATTTAGATGGTTAAAAGAAAAGCTAATACAGGACCAAGGAAATGGGAAAGCTGTGTGGGATGATATCACAGGTGAGGCAGGTACAAGATAGAATGAGGCCTGTCATTGGACGAGAAGGAAGGATGGGTGGGAGTAAAGTTTGAAGGAAGAGGAGGAGACAGGAACGGAAGAGGAGAGGAGGGAGAGAAGCCATGGCGGGACAATATGGAGGCTGACGTTAAGATTCCATGCTGTACCTTTACAGGTTGTTCTGAATGTTCTTGAGGGATATGTGTACAGAGCTTTGTATGTTTAGGTGGGCAATTATATCTTATCAATTGGATCAGAGGTTTTGTGTTGTGTGTTCTTTCATGTGCAGATTTAAGTGTAAGGGAGTGTGGGGCAACTAGTCTGGGCCACCATGGAAGTGGAATGTGTGCTTCTGGCAAGATATCCAGCAGATATCTTGGGGCACTGCGGTAACAGACCTAGTGGGGGATAAAAGACAGCATTTTATTTTTTGTAATTTTACAACAACAGAAAGTCATCTTAGCAATGATGGCCATTCAAAAATCACTTGAGAGATTTTGTGTCTCTCTTTATGTAAATCATTAATTTGACCATCAATAGTATCAGAAAAATCTGACACAGTAAAGTAACACGTGCCAGGAAATTGCTGACAATGGAGATTATACCGGAACACAAATAATCTATAGTAGCTCTACTTTGCAAAACTGTGGTCCCCACTGGTATATAAAAATGGTACTGAATTTTGGATGTTGGCTTTGCATCTGGCAACTTTGAATGTGAATTCATTCAAATGCCCAGATAAAGACAGACACAGTAGCATGCATCAGTAATCTCAGGATCTAACAACAAGGTGAACAACATTTACAGTGAAAACTACCATGACACAATGACATCCATGACAGAAATGACAAAAGCATCTAAAACAACAAAAGAATCAGTGCTGTGGGGAGGTACAAAAGAGATGGAAGGAGCGGAGAAGTGAAAGCAAGGCCAGAATACAGTGCGGGGGGGAGGGGGGAGGGGGGAGGGAAGGGTGGTAACCAGAACAAAACAACAACCTTTTCCTCCAATAGGGGAGTTGGGGGGAGGGTAAAAAACAAAACCGAAAAACCATGCCCGGCTTTGTGCAGTATAATGCTTGGAAATGCTACTGGGCAAATTTAGCAAGTGTGTAAAAAAACCAAAGCAAACAACCACCAAAAAACCAGAAACAAAACAAACAAAAACTAACAAGAAAGCTGACTGCACCGGCTGAGTGGTAAGCCATGAAGAAACCTTGCCATTGGAAGAAGCAGCATCACGGGCAGGCTGCTCTCAATGCCTATCTAGGTCAGGCTACCATCTGGCCTTGTGGAGAAACCATTCCAAGATTTTACCAAGACATCTTAGGAAGGTTCTTATATTTAGTAATGGAATATAACTCTTTAATGGTCTGTAAAATAATTTAGCAACAAATGATACGTAGTTCTAAGTCAAATAATTATTAAGGATTAGATAACCTGAAATTATATACAACGAAGGAATAAATAGAAAGATATATTTTTCAATTTATAGGAAAAAGATGGCCATTTGTTTAAGAAATAGATACAATTAAAGACTCCTGTAAAAGGGAAAATACCATAAAAATGTCCTGTGATGGTTTGTGTATGCTTGGCCCAGGGCATGGAACTATTAGGAGGTGCAGCCTTGTTGATGTAGGTGTATCATTGTGGGTGTGGGATTTAATACCCTGTCCTAACTGCCTGGAGTCAGACATCTCCTGTTTGTCTTCAGAACAAGATATAGAGCTCTCAGTTCCTCATACAGCATGCCTGCCTGGACACTGCCATGTTCCTGCCTTGATAATAATGGACTAAACCTATGAACCTGTAAGCCAGCCCCAATTAAATGTTATCCATATAAGAGTTTCCTTGGTCATGGTGTCTGTTCACTGCAGTAGAACCTTAAGACATGTCCATACTGTGTAAAATGATCTACAAATCAAAATCAATCCTTACCAAGATACCAATGGCATTCTTAAAGTACTAGAAAATTTATATTAAAATTCATATGGAATTATTTGGTTGACAAGATGGCTCAGTGGGTAAGAAAAAGTGCTGCAAAGCCTAAAGACCAAATTCAGATTACACATGGTAGGAGAAAACCAACTTTAAGTTGTCCTCTTACACCCATACACATATGCTATGGGGCACATGTGTACCCTTACTAAATTAATAATGTAAAAAAGGTTACAAATTCATATGGGATCACCAAGTCCTTTGAAAAACAACACAATTTCAAGTATGAAGAACAAAGCAGGAAGTATCACATTACTTGTATTTGGCTATAACACCAGTTTAAGTATTCAAAAGAGAACAGTATTGTTATAAAGAAGCCAATGGAACAGATCAGAAAACACAGGAAAACACAAAGAAACCCATATGACTAAACATAAACGTCTATACACTGTATAGAGAAACTGGATAAATCCACACGGACCAAAGACACTAAGCCAGGTATAAAACCCAATCAAAATGGACTAAAATTTTAAATGTAAAATCTGAAGTTGTAAAACTACTAAGAAAATGGGTAAAATACACACACACCACACACACACACACACACACACACACACACACACACACACACACCCATGCCCATACATGTGAACAGACACACAAATTTAAAAAACAAGAAATAAAATTGAATGCTATAACTACCTGTCAATACCCATCTTCTTTCTGCCTCTAACTCAAGAACAGCTTTTGTCTGTTGAGCATTTGGATTTCGTATGGCATGGCCTTCATCCAGGATCACTCTTAACCACTTTATGCTGTGTAATGGACTATTATCTTTAGTCTGCAATAGAGAGTTCATATGAATTCAAAAAGCACAGTAAAATATCACAGTATGTAAGTGCTTGTTAAATAATAATAGATTTGATCTTTATTACTAACTCTTACAAGGTTCCTGGCACTAAGTATTCCAAAGACTAAATTAGTGACCACTTATGAGCCTTGAATATTACCTCTATTTTATAGCTAAAACAACAAGATACTAAATATGGTGCACAAAGTGCCACTAAGAAGCACTAGTTCCTTCTCCAAGCTTAGAAGTCCACTGAGGGAATAACACTCGAAATGTATATAAGAAATACTCAAGTTAATTAAAAAAAAAAAAAAAGAAGTCCACTGAGTCATGCATAATACATTGAACTATTTTGCAGCAGATTGAAACGTGACAGAAAAGCCATCCCTTATAAAGAAGTTTTCAATGTAACAACCTTGCTTTCTTTTATAGAAATGGTAATGTTCTTTCTAGAACACTGAGATTTTAACTATAGTATTTCCAAATTAAGTTGAATTGTTATGGAAAATAACAGGTTCATAAAGGAGTTGAGAACCTAATTAATAACGACTATAAACAAAAAGTTTATTTTCAAGCTGTAACACTAATCAAGTTATCAAACAAACAAAAAAGAATTTTCCAGAACATTAAAAAGAAATTTGTGTACAAATTGTGATGAACCCTAGAGAAAATACACATTTAAAATTTTAACAGAAAACGTTCTAAATGAAAACTGTTTCCAAATTACTAATTAGTAACTCAAGAAGGTACAAAGCTCTTTTTTGCAACATGCTATTTTATAGACATTCTTAAGTACTTCCAAAGCCAGAAAGTAAACTGTAAACACTATGAACTTTAGAGTAATTTAGAAACATGGAAAACAGCAATTAAAGTCAACCTTAAACAATCTCTAGGCAGGGCTGGAGAATAAGTAAGTGGTTACAGTGCTTAATGCTTTTGCAGGAGTCTGAATTTCTGTTCCCAATACCTACCTCACGTGATTCATAAATACCTGTACTTCCAGCTCTAGGGACCTCCAAAGGCACCAGCACTCACCACACACATGCACACACACTCACACACACACACACACACATGCACACACTCACACACACACATGCACACACACTCACACACACATGCACACACACATGCACACAACTCACACACATGCACACACACTCACACTGACACACACATGCACACTCACACACACACATGCACACACTCACACACACATGCACACACACTCACACACACATATGCACACACACACTCAAATTGAAAAATAATAATAAATATTTTAAAGGCTCTAGTATCTGAATACTTACTCCATAATCATGAGTTAAAATATTATAAGTAGTCAAAATAATATCCTGTTTTGAAAGCCAGGTTGAATCTCTAATACGATCAGGACCATAATAAACATAAAGATTCAAGTCCACTTCTGATTTTATATGTTGTCCAATCTGGTCCTAAAAGAAAATTACAAGTATTTTAATAGGAAGCAGATGAGTATCAAGTTTACCATGTTAACTTTACTAAAACTAAAGTATAATGATAACTATACTACTAAGTATCAATTAGTGTCATATCATAAGGCTGACAAACATATAAAGCACATCATATAAATTCTGCCTATCCTACCAATAAGCAGCCATTTCTTGCTTTCCCCTTAAGTTGTCACTATGTAGCTCAAACTCATCGTCTTCCTGCCTCTGGCTCTCAGGCACCGGCATTACAGGCATACCTAGCATGTCTTCATTTTTAAGTAAAAAAGAAGTCCAAGCTTCTTTGTAAACAACAGACTTAAATGATTTTGAGCCAGGGTCGGGAGTTGGGGGGTTGGGGGGAGGGTATTAGACTAGGGAGAAGATGCTGCGGGAAAAAGCTGGCAAATGCTTAGGTGAGAAGGTCTAAGACCAGACAAGCAGAAGATGGCACAGAAGACAAACAAGTATGAGAGAGAATATAACAAGCAGGGAGCCTGGACTTGGGATGTAATTATGGGACGTGAGGAAACAGGATAAGACAGAGATGTCCTTATACTTCAGGTGGCTGTGGGAAAGAACTGAGTGACAAAGGTATAGAAACACTGACCCAAAGGAGGAAAGAAGTAAGAAAGGATATTTGTGCTTTCTGGTCACTATCAACCCTCCTAATGCTATAACTAGTGCTTTAACGCAGTTCCTCCTGTTGTGATGATCTCAACCATACAATTCAATTTGTGGCTACGTCATAACTAAAGTTTTGCTATTGTTATGAATTGTAATATAAATTTAATTTTGAAGATGGAGGTTTGCCACAGGAGTCGCAATCCGTAAGTTGAGACCCACTACTGTGAGCTATCTAGAATACACCACAGAACATAAACATTGATCTACACATACAAGAGGAGTATGTATGCATATTAGCTATAAATAGACAATACATACAGGTAGGATTAAGTCTTTAAATATCTTTGTTTTAAAGAGAACATGAACGATGAGAAAACATCGTGGTTAGGGATCCAGCCTGCCAACACTGAACCACTCCACGCTTTAAATGGAGGAAAGACAAGCTGAGATGAGGTTAGGTTATTCCAGCAAACATGGTGGCACTCTGGTAATTCTTGTTAATTGCTTTTCATGATTAACTGTTTTGTTTTTCTTTAAAGATCATCATGTAACCAAGATGGCCTTAAAACTCTCAAGCTCCTGAGAGTACTTTTATATGAACAAGAAGTAAAACAAAAGCAACAAAACGGTAAGCAGAGAGACACATATAGAATACCCGCAGACGAAGAAAAGTCACAGAAACACCAGCAGTAGACGAAATGTAGGAAGTGCTCAGGTGGCAAATGAGGTGCGTGCTCACCTGTCACTCACACACGCTTCGCACACAGAGCGATTTCAATGGTGAAAGTAAATATGCAAAATACAACCAAGAGTGGGGGGGGAAACTGGAGGTCCTGAAACATACAGCAATGAGTCAAAGGTTTTCCCAAAGGGAGTTTCCATAGCAAATGAGAAGAAGCACTAGATTACAGTAGGTTGAAAAATGAAATGTGAATAAAATAGAAAAGACAAAAATGCAAAGGTAGCACAAAATCTGAAGTAAAGATAAAAACAATTTTTTAAGTAGTCTGGTAGAGAAGAAATTCAATATGCGGAGAAATTTTTAATTAAAAAAAATCAGAATCAAATAGGTAACAATGAAGTGGAACAGTGTGTATATATGGAAAGATAAGAGGTAGAGTGAAAGAAAATCAACATTTCTGGACTAGGAAAAACACATGCTACTCACTATGTGCATTGTGTGGCCTATCAACAGAGGACAAAATAGGTGCTTTGGAATACAGTTAAATAATTTGTTTTAATATCTAAAACTAATTAATGGTGTTTATGTAATTGGCACTTAAAATCTTACTCCTTTAATTTGATTATTTTTCTTATTTGCAAACAAAAAAGGGACGCTGGAGAGATGGCTCTGCAGTTAAGAGCAATTTGCTATTCTTGCTGTGGATCTGGGTTTGGTTCCCAGCACACTTACACAGTTAACATCCGTCTGTAAATCCAGTTCTGGTATTTGTAACTTTCTAGTCTTCTCCTGGGAATGGTAGGTGATTAACAAGGTAGGTAGAAACAGAGTATAATGTTGGGAGAATGAAGTACTGTTTACCATGAGCCTCTGTATCAGTGGTTCTCGACCTATGGGGCTTGACCCCTTTGGGGACAGAAGGACCCTTTCAGAGGGGCTGCCTAAGGCCATTGAGAAGCACAGATATTTACATTATGATGCATTACCGTAGCAAAATTATAGTTTCAAAGTAGTAACAAAAATAACTTAATGATTGGGAGGTCTTTACAACATAAGGTATTGTTGTGGTCGCAGCATTAGGAAGTCTGTATGCTCAAATGTCTATTATGCCTTTACATTTTTGCATGATCTTATTTGCCAAGGTTTCCTTTTCTAAGTTTATATTACTTAAAGTTTTTAAATATAAAACTATAGTAAAATATTGATTAACAATTTCTATATTTATCTAAATGTAGTTAACTATGTAGTTAGTTAGTTAGTTAGTTAGTTAGTTAGTTAGTTAATGGTGTTGGCCATGCTGGGCAAGCAGTCTACTAAAGATCTACAAGGGAAAAAAGAAAACATGAAGAAGAAATGCATTAAGTTAATGCATAAAAAGCAGTCCAAAAAATCAAGAAAAAAAGATGAATATACAGTGAAAAAGAAGGCAGTAGGCACTGACAAGTCACTAGGTGTCTCTCCAGGTGCAATTCTGACAGCTGAAAAGAGAAGCCAATTCAGTGCATAAGAACATAAGGAAGAAACTAACATCCCAGGGCTATACCAGGAAAGGAATACAGAAAAGCAACAATTTCAATATGAAACATAATGAAAAGGAAGTATTTGAAATGCCAAGAAGTGCATGCTGACAGGAGCCTAATATAGCTGTTTCCTAAGAAGCTCTGCCAGAGCCTGACAAACACAGAGGTGGACACTCACAGCCAACCATTGAACTGAGAACAGGGTCCCCTTTGGAAGAGTTGCAGAAAGGATTGAAGGAGTTGAAGGGGTTTGCAACCCCATAAAAACAACAATATCAACCAACCACAACTCCCAGGGACTAAACCACTATCCAAAGACCACACATGGACAGACCCATGGCTCCAGCTGCACATGTAACAGAGGATGGCCTTGTTGGGCACCAATGGGAAGAGAAGCCCTTGGTCCTGCCAAGGCTGGACCCTCCCCCCCCCCGACCTACCCCGCACCAGTATAGGGGAATGTCAGGGTGGGGAAGCAGGAAGGGGTTGGATGGGTGGGGGAGCACCCTTATAGAAAAAGAGGGAGGGGGTATGGGATTGGGAGTTTATGGACGGGAAAACTGGGAATGGTGATAGCATTTGAAATGTAAATAAATAAAAATAAATAAAAAAAAGTGAGCACCTGAGTATATTTCATGAAGAAACGCAGTGATATCAGACTGAATAACTAAGAGAAGGGGAAAATAGAAAAAGGGAGAAGGTAAAATGAAATGAGACATAAAAATTTAGCCAACAGTTTTATGAAGAGCAGAACTTCCTTTTCCTGAGCTAGGACAGATCAGGAGGAGACAGCTATTCTTGAAGGCAGCAGGAATGAAGGTCACATCCAGTAGTCTTTATGTTTAAATGCTTCCAAAATAATATTTCATTATAAAACAAAGCTTGAGGTCCAAATTAGAAGGGAAATAAAAGCAGGCTGCTTCTTACACATAACATACAAAAGATATCCCATCCCCATGCAATGTTCTTAAAAAAGAAAAACAATTTGCTGGGGGAAAACATGCCTTCTGATGGGTAACCTTAAAATAAGAAACTATTGGGTCAAAATGTTGGTAAGCACATTCAAGTTCTTGGCTGGATGGCCTTAGTCAAGTAATTTAACCTATCTGTTTCAATTTGGTCACCTGGAAACTGAGAGTGGTGAAGATTCAGAAAAATCTCTGAAAATAAATTAAGGACAAACCCAAGCAGACAGAAGCACATGTAATGTTATACGAAGTTATGAAAGTCACTAATAGTGGACTTCGCATAATTCCAAAAGTCAGTATCTAAGTAGGAGTGTTGAATTATAAATATGTTCTTCTTGGAGGGAACAAAAATGGCAGAAGCAGAAGTACAAATCAAATCCTATATTAGCAATTAATTAGTTAATCATATGAGCCTTCAAGAAAAAGTACTTACTTCATCAAATGTAATTCACCTAATAGATACTAACATGCATGTCACATACATTTCTAACAGTACATTCTTACAGACAGATATGATATTCCACTTCAAGCTGAATGGCTTTAGACTTACAATCCAATTGCTCAGCACAGAGAGTGGACAGATGATCAGTGTTGTTCTTGTCCTCTCTCCAGTGTCACACTTCTTTGAGCTCTCCATCACAGATGTACCTGAAAGAACAAGGTGTTGACAGACTTGCTGGTAGACCTGCTTTTTTTTTTATTCTAAAATGTACATCTCAATAAGGTCCTAGCAATCATCATCTCTACAGAAAGAAATCATGAAGAATCCAACAGGAAATGGGCTGAAGGTGGCAGTGCTCATGTGTGCCTTTAATCCCAATACACAGGAGGCAGAGGCAGGCAGATCTTTGTGAATTCAAGGCCATCCTGGTCTACAGACTTGAGTTCCAAGATAGACAGGGCTACTTGGTCTGAAAAACAAATCAAATCAAAACAAAACAAGACAAACAAACAAACAAAAAAGACACAGGAAATGGACTGTTTTCAGTCTTTCTCACTCCATAAAACCAGAAATGTAATAATTATTTGTCAGAAAGAACCAAAGGACTGTAACTAGACACTGGAGGCAGTCTTCCCTCTTCATTTAAATTTTTCTAGAAATACCCTCACAGACACAACCAAAGGTGTTTCTATGGTGATTGTAACCCCAATCAAACTGACAAGGAAAACTGACATCAAAACTCTCTCTCTCGTCAGTTTAACACATGAGCACACCACTTTAAGTCGTAACATTCCACCCTGGCCCCTGAACTCTTTTTTCATGCTCATCTCAAAATTCAAAATGTATTCAGTTCATTTCTAAAAGTTCCCCGTCTTTTTGAACACTCCCAATACTGTTCAATAGCTCAAAGGCTCTTCTGAAACTCAGGACAATTTCTTAACTACAGATTTCCTCACCAACATCCTAAGTTTCTAGCATCTCCCTCATCCCAGAACCTCCACTCTAACTGAAGCCATGCCTTCCCAGCTTTGTAGAATGGCCTCCTAGACCTCCCTTGGGAAGTCTGACCGTGTCCCACACTTTGAAGCCTCAGCAGCTTTTAAAATCTCAACCCAAACTTCCATGAGCCTGTCCTTGCGCATCTTGCATGCCTACAGAATCAGTACCATAAGAAGAGCATTCCCAAGTTCTCTATCCAGCCCCAAAATACAGCCTAGCACCCTTGGGCAAAAGCTGTAACAACTTTTGTGTATCTTTAAGGGTGGGCCTAAGAAAACACAACTTTAGGTGTTACTAAGGAGCAGACAGCTCCTTCAGTGGCATTCTGTATCTTGGCTCTCCTTTCCAATTCATCTGCACTTATAAGCTAGATCCTTCAATGGGTAAGGTCTTGCCTTCTGTGTACTTCTACACATAAATGCAAGGTTCCACTATAATGTTAATATCTGTAACAACTATGGTTGCTCTCTACATATCTCCCCTGTCCTCAGCTATAAACTCTCATCCTCTTCCTTGCCAAGCTGCGTGTTGGCCTTAGCTTTCTGCCGCATTTGCAGGTTTCTCTGTCAATCTGGCTAAGAGCAGTGAGCAGTGACCATAACATAGCCTAAGTACTAAATGTTGAAATTTCGGTGGCAAACAATTAGCCAACCAGCGCTGTTTTAATTCAGGACCATTCACATGCTCAAGAGGTAGACAGAATTAAGCAGATTCTTTGAAAGAAAAAAACATAATAGGCCACTAGCCTAAGAAAGTTATTTGAAAACTGATGAACCAAGTTTCTACTATCCTCACTTCTCTCAGCATTCTCATCTTCCAAATTCCCACCAGAACGGCCCAATAGTCTCTTGTCTAAAGGGCGTCTACAGCTCACCGCTCCAAAATCTTTCACACTCTTCCTGCAAACCAATACTAAATGCTTACAAACCACTGTCAGGCTTATCACAGCAACAGTGCCATTACTCAATACCAGCTTTCTGTTAGTTTTTGTGTCAAAATATATGACAAAAGCAAATTTAAAAAGGAGAACCTAGGATTGACTTTGGCTCACAAATTGAGAAATAGCCTGTTAATGGGTAATCACGGCAACAAAAGCATGCAGCAGCTGGTCACACACCATCCACAGTCATAAAGTATGCAGAAATTAATGCTGGTGCTCAGCTCACTTTTTCTTTAAGTCCAGGACCAGTCCATGGAATGGACTGTCTACATTCAAGGTGGATTTTCCCTCACTAATTAAATATTGTTAGATTTATTTTTAATTATCTGTGTGCATGTGATATGCATGTGTGTCTGTGTGGGTGTCTTCAGAGGTCAGAAGTAGTTGGATCCCCTAGAGTTGGGATCACAAGCATATTTGTGAGCTATCAAGATAGCTGCTGGGAACTGAATTTGAGGCCTCTACGAGAGTAGCATGTGCTCTTAACCCCTAAGCCACCCAGTTCCAAAAGTACCACTTTTAAACAGGCTACATTCAAGTCTCCTCTTATGTATATTATACTGCTTTATCCTCTGTGTCATTTAACATCTAAAGTCTTTTACTTAGTCATTGCAGCCTTGAGACTGTTCAATAAGCCACAGAAACAAGACCTTGTGCTATAAATGGAGACCACGGCATAGAAATACCATTCTCTTAGACACCTACCCTCAATTCAATCACTTTCCATCATATTCATAAGCAGTACTGTGACATTCTTAAGAAAAGCAAATCTTAATCCTACTAAAATTATATATTTATATTATATTAAGTTAAGCTCTGAACCAATCATAAATGACTTAATTTACAAGAATAGACAACTCTTCTATTTGAGAGAGTTCTATCCATCATACTTTGATCCTTTCTAAAACAATTACAGTAAGAAAGGCAACACCAGTATTTTCTAAAATTTTCACAGTATATTTAATATTATTATTTAAATTTTTTCATTAAAAATAGGGGGAAAGGTAGAGAACTAGACTTACTGACCCTTTTTCAACATTTTCTTTTTAGTTGCAGGGCCAAAATAAGTAAGTGCAAGAGCAAATTGAGTATCTTCTTTAATCTTAGATGATCCTAATAAGAAAAAAATCATTAAAGTTCTTTATTACACTTCCTTAGGCACTTTCTGTATTCTGCAACTTGAGCGGTTGTATTATTAAATACAAATAGTATTTGGAAAACAACATTGGCATTTATAACACTAAGTGTGTCTCTATAGCTCAGAGAGATGATGTAACCATGGCCCAAGTGTTCCGTCTCTTACATGAAGCGAAAGCAGAAGACAACAAAGGTACAGTGACTCCGCTCTCAGTAACGAAGTCTCCCCCAGGATGAAGCTGTTCGTAGCAGTGCTGAGCTTTCTTCCAAATATAATACAATTTCTCAGCTAACTAGAAAGACAGCATGGTTTGAAATCGGAATATAAAGCATGTTTTAAAGATGAAGGAAATAAACAGTATTCCTTCTTTTGTATGTGTATAATGTGGATGCTGCCAAGAAGATACTCCAAACCTGGACAGGGGGTACATATGTGCAAAACTACACAGTTTTATTCACCTTATTTTATAAGTAATAGAAAATGACTTTTGCTCAAAGTTTATTTAAATATTATATCTTTTAATTGAAATTATTCATTGAGTTTACATCATTTAATTCATTTAACAGACATGGTAAGTTCACGCAAAGCTCAAATTCAGGAAAGGGTTCAAAAGCCGCTGATTCTATACATATTGCTAAAAATTAGGCTAGCAAAATGTCAATTATTGAGGTTTTATTTTAATAATCTTTACATGCAGATTCTATAAATTCTGAGAAGATATAATACATTCTTACCTTTTACTTTACTTTTAGTATCTAACTGTGTATTTTTCAGCTTGCCTAAAATAAAACAAAAATAAAAAATGGGCAAACCATGAGATTAGAATACATGACAATATCAATGAATTACCTCTCAATTATATCAATCATATTACCTTTCATTTTCTGGGACAGTTTACTTGTTTCAATTTCCTCTGATTCACTGCTTTCAGTGGACTGTACAGAAATTTTTCTTCTGAAATTGAAAAATTCAAAATAAAATACAATAAAGCAATATGCTTATTAAATGCAATACAGAAGTTGTTTAACTCCAATTTGCTTTTTAAAATTTTTTTTGCAAAAAGTCCTTTAGTAGCCAAGTAAAAGTCAAATCTGTTAAAACCTTGTTTTGTATGAGCAGACAGATGCATTTGTAAATTCTAGTACCACTGTGCCTATGTTTGAAAAGGCATGCCTACACAGTTCAGTGCTCAGTAATTCAACTAAAACATTGATGTAACATTAAAATCACCAAGACCTAGTAATGTGGTGAGGTAGGTGACGACACTGTTAAGTCCACAAGAAGTAAAGCAGGGACTGTGAGATCCACCGTCCTGTGAGGGGAGTGATGACAGACAAGCACTGGCTTCCATGGGGAAGAAAGGAAACACTGAGTAGCCAGCTCAGGAATGTCCAGAATTGACTCTAAAAATACTCAAGTCCCAACAGGGGCACGCTTACTCTGAAAAAAGGACTGAGAAAAACTAGAGAGGATAAGAATCTCAGTTTAGGACGGAGATTCAGGTAGCCATACTCTCACTACAAGGTAATTTATAAGGCAGAAAAAGAAGGGAAGAAGGCAGGCTTCTGTATAGCCAATTTGTAGAGCATCTGTGCAAATCCTCAGGCAGAGGCAGGGGCAAAGTCCAAAGACAAACCAGGAAATAAGGCAAGCACACATAAAGTACAGGCAACACCTTACAGATCACTGCGAAGACTTACAGTTCCACGAGACAGGAATGTGAGGGCACATGTTCCACATTCACATGTCTCAGTATTTAGCTGGAGCACATACAAGTCATTTAAAAAGACTTGGGCAGATCTAGAGGTAAAGAGATCCTCTCTGCATCCCCCAGAGCAAGTGTCAGGGAACTATTATCAGTCCTAGAAAACTCCAGCCCCAGTAGACAGAGAAGCAAACATGTAACAGTGTTGGCTGAGACACACTCTGTAGTGTCTTCAGGTATGTGACCACATAGAGACAGATCACCTGTCTAAAGTGTCTCCACTGACACGGCCTGCTCCTGCAGCAGTGTGACCGCACGTGGTCGGCATGTGAACACGCACTAATGGCTTTAGAGAAGGTAGATTCTCTGGGCCTGCTCTGGCCTTGTCAACAGTCAGTAATAAGTGGGGGAGGAATTCATAGGGCCCTATTCCTCCCTCCTGAATTAGAGGATATGAAGAGATTTGGAGAGTAAGTTTGATTGTGTACCTACTTATGCGTCCAACCAAGTTCCAACCAATAGTTCAAACCTATAGGCACAGAGATGGCCCTGCTTAAACTCAATGGATCACAAAATAAAACAAAAAGTCAAGACTGTAGGAAAGAGATTCTTGGGAAAGTGAGACGTTAACAGGAGTGAGAGAGAGAGAAAGAGTAGGGCAACAAAAAACTACAATGAGACTGTAATTTTCATACATATATGTGTATGTATGCATTAAATTATCAGTAAACAATTTTAATTGTTAAAAACTAATAAGGTGAACAGCAGTTGAGAATGGCAGCATTGATTTCTGGCCTCTCTTCTCACCACCACCCCTTCTCTCCTACATACAACACAAACTCACACATGTGAGACCATGAAAGGCAGCCTGGTTCCTAGTTGAGCTTAGGCTAGAAATCTCGGTGACCCTGAAAGGACAGTAGGCATTTCGCCTGACTCCTGGAAAACCCAACCCTGTCACTAGCCAAAGCCCTCCAAAGACTTGTGGCCATCAGTCACGTTTAGGAGCAACGCACCATGCCCCTCCACAGGTAAAGGACATGACCACAGGTCACAAAGGCTCAAGACAGATCTCCATTTTAATGAGATACCTAAAGGCCTGGAAGCTTAGCCAATGAACCTTTCCTTCCCAGACACTCCTGGCTGTAAAAGGTTTTTAATCTCAGGCCCACCCTGAGAAGTGGGGTACGGTTTTACTCATCCACTTTCCACCATGACAATAAATGTCTTAAAGCCATGGACTGCCTCTTTTCATCAGGAACTGCTATGGGGAGCCACGGAGAAGGCCTTCGCCTACAGAGCCTAATCTTCCTTAGAAGGTCTCCCTGCGCTCCCAGCCTCAGTCTCCACCAAGCTTGCAGTCCCCACCGTCAAGGCATGGTCTATCCCTGCGGGACCAGCCGGAGCTCCCCCGTTTTTCCCCCTCAGTCCTGGGCTAGATCCAGCCGTGGGGGCCCCCACTCTGTTCTCGGCCCTTGTGCGGCTTTCAGCCCTAGAGCCTGAGAACCACACGCCCGGCCTCGTTGCGTGCCAGCCCGGGCACCACTAAGCCAGCTCCAGCTGCCCTGAGCCTCAGACTGCTTCCCCACCCCTAGAGCAGTGTCTGGAGGCTTCTCTCCAGCCCAACATGTCAAACTTCCGGCCTCCCAGAGTGGCCATGCCCCGTGGCGGAGCACACCGGAGACCCCACACAACCCTACACACACATACCTATAACGGACACAAGCAGAAACATAGAAAGATGAACAAATATACACACATAAGAAAGAAGGAGAAAATAAAGGAGAAAGAAGTCGTGTCAAGAGCAGCAACAGCAACAACAACAATGAAGAAAAAGGCTCCCAAGGGGCACAGGTTGGCCTGAAGCTGATGAAACGCCCTGTCAGCCTCCAGACAGCTGGGATTGCTTGAACTCTGTGTATTTCTTCAGCCCATTCTGTTTTCATTCCCACTTTACCTGAAGCTATTCCATTTTTGCTTCCTTCATTGTTCACTCTTCTATGTTAGTCTCCAGTCTCACTCAGAATATTAATTTTTCATTCCTACTCTAAGTAACTAAGTAATATGTTAGTATACAATGCATCCTTATTCCTCTATTCTGCAAAATTATTGGAGTTGAAACGGGTTATTGTTTTATTGCTATTACTCTATTTTCACTGTGAGCCAATCCATCAATTGAGAATGATCTATAGTTAGTATTCCAGCCTAAGAGTAATGCTGAAGACAGTAGCTGCTTCCTGAGCAAAAGCATGGTGGGAAGGAATGGCCAAAACAAACAAACAACCCAAAATCTGTACCATAGCTTAACCCAACTGTCCTACTTGACCACTACAAATACTTCAACTGAAAGTCCGATCAAGCTAATGACATTGCATAAATTCTATGCAGATTGCAAACAATCAAAGAAAGAAATCTTCAAATATTATCAACTCCATAGGTGTCAGGAGCCATAACAGGACAAGCTAATAACTAGCAGGTGACCATCCTGAGATGGCCAGCCTCAGATTATTATATAATCTGTGACTGGTTCGCCCTTATTAAGCAAGGCTGTAAGGAATTCATTTTAGGAAAGATTCCTGCTATTAAAAGGCTTTTCCTGTTATTATTAAACACATATAACAATCATTAAGTAATAGCACATCCCTTTGGAGCAGATCTACGCAAATCTACAAAGATGTACTGTCTTATAGTGATGCTATATAGACAAATAGATGACTTAAGTCTTATTATGATCCTATAAGAATTCCCAAAATGATAACATGATTATTAAGCTCTTTTATAGTGGGACCGCTAATTAAGTTCTTCTCTGATAATTAAAACTGCAGTGAGAACTCTGCCAGTCTACCAGGTGTCACCAGTTAATTGCTCTTAGATAGTAACCAGGCTTTCTCCTACTCAGAACACATTCTGAGAGGTTGTAAAACAATTATCAAGGGTCATAAAAAGAGAACATACAATTTATTGCAGGTGCAAGGACAAAGGATAAAACATTGACTGGATTTATCTATATAAATTTACTTCTATTTCAATTTATGCTTTGATCTTTCATATGAACTAGTGATGAACTTTGTAACATGTGATTATGTATTCTGAAAGATGTTTAAGTGCTGAGGACTGAGGTGAAAAAACACAACAGCTGGACAGGACGGAGCTGGGAAAGGATAAAGCTACAGAAGGACTGAGCTGGAGAGGGACTGAGCTGAAGAGTCAGGTTTGAGCTAAGGAGAACTGAGCTAAAAAGATCTGGGCTGAGAAGAAATGCAGAGAGGAATAACTTAGAGACTATAGGTAACATAAGAGAACAATGTGCAGAATGCAGAGGAAAAGAGGAAAAAAGAAGAAGCTGGAGAGAGCAAAAGGAGCAGCCAGGTTTCTCCTTACCATGGGACAGAACAGGTCATTTCTCAATAGCAACGCAGGCTTAGTCTTATTAAAAGGAACAAGTCTTTTCTCTTACAAACAGGTTTAATTCATTTAGCATTAAAAGGGTAGAAGCTATTTCTTTCTCTATGTAATAAAGATTGGAGCTCATCTTTCATCCAGAATGAGTGAGTTCTTTCTGCACCGGTGCTTGGTCTTTTGCTCCATATGCATATGTAAGTATGGATGTGTGTGTAAGTATGTAATCGTGAGAATGTATGCATATGTGTGTGTAAGAATGTAATTGTGATAATGTATGTAAGCTGGGCCAACTGATCTGAGTAGAAATGTATAAATAAATGTGCACTGATGAATCCGTGTATGAAATCATATACATTTATGCATATTTGGCTATGTAAAAGTTTTTCCTTCTGCAAGCGCTATTCACTTCTCTTGGTTCAATAGAAGTTTATTGCTTCCCCTTAGCCTGACAAGCAAGAGGCATGGGGCAAAAGGGAAAAGGCTCTAGCAATCCTCTACTTTATCTCATGCTGTTTTAGAATGAGGTGCTAAATGCCAGAGACTACAGTTTCTGGCCTCAGAGGAGCACAGAAGGCAGTAGAGCATAGTGACTTAGACACAAATAAATAAATCAGCTATAGTAACATAGTAACTTAGACTTAGATAAGTAAACTTATTATTATACAGCAACCCCAAATATCTCGTAAGACAAAGTCTTACCCCCGTATCTTGTAAGGCAAAGTCTTACCCTCCGCTGACACCCTTCCCCCTCCGATGCCTCAAGAAGAACCAATACGAGAAAGAAGACCAATGTCGGGGCTGGCCCCCAGCACATAGGGAATCAGAATGGACTCTAAGACAAAGCACGCAAAAGAAGAACTATTAAAAAAATTCAATGAAGTGGGGGGACCCTCTAGAAAGTACCAAAGCCCTGGGAGATGAGAGACTCTCAGGACTCAATGGAAGTGACCTTAGATGAAATGCCCAACAGTGGGGAAAGGGAACTCGGAAGAGACCACCTCCAATAGAAAGACAGGGTATCAAGTGGAGGGATGGGTTGCCAACCCACAGTCACATCTCTGACCCAGAAGTGTTCCTGTCTAAAAGAACTACAGGGACAAAAATGGAGAAGAGACTGATGGAAAGGAAGTTCAGTGACAGGTTCAACTTGGGATCCATCTCATGGGGAGGCACCAAGGCCTTACACTATTATTGATGCTATGGTGTAATTACAGAGGAGCCTAGTATGGCTGCCCTCCAAGAGGCCCAACCAGCAGATACCTACACCTAACCATTGGGCTGAAGTCAGGGACCCCTATTGTTGAATTAGAGGAAGCAAAAGCTGAAGAGGATGGCGACTCCATAGGAAGACCAGCAGTCCCAACTAACCCAGAACCCTGGGAGCTTCTAAATGGTAAGCCACCAACAGGAAGCACACACTGGCTGGTCCAAGGCCCCCAGAATATATACAGCAGAGGACTAGAGAAGATGAGTCTAATCCTTGAGAGACTTGAGGCCCCAGGAAGGCCTGGTGGGAAAGGAGCACCTTCTCAGAGACAGGGAGAGGAAGAAGGGATGAGGAACTGTGGGAGGAGGGACCCAGAGGTGAGGTAGTGGCTGTATTGTAAATAAATTAAATAATAAATAAAAAAACAAACAAAATCAGTGAAACAAAAATATTCAATGAAATTAAAGACAATGTGAAAAACCTTCCAAATACGTGCAAAGAGAATATGAACAGCAGAATGAAATCAAGTCAAATCAAGTCAATAAAGAGCATGAAAGAATTCAGTGGATAAAAATACTGGAAAAAAGTCAACCCAAATAAAAACGTCAATAAATCGGGGTTGGGGATTTAGCTCAGTGGTAGAGCGCTTGCCTAGCAAGCACAAGGCCCTGGGTTCAGTCCCCAGCTCCGAAAAAAAGAAAAAAAAAAGTCAATAAATCAAATCGAAGGCTTGCCAGAAAGCCCCTCCAACAGATCTCATGAAGACATGTATGAGGGCTTTAGAACAAAATAGACAAATCAGAAAATGACAAGAAAAAAAAGGAGTAAGAATGAAATAGATTACACCGTGAAAAACCAAATCTACATATTATGAAAAGAAAAGAAATTCACTTTCAAAGCATAAAAAAATGAAACAAAATCCTAACAGAAATGTCCCCAAATCCACAAGGAAAACAGCCTTCCAGAAAGAGGAGACATTTAGAATACCACACAAGAGAAAGGAACATCTCCATGTCATGTTGCAGTTAATTACTGAGTCCAGAGAACCTAGAATAATAAAAGCTGCACGAGAGAACTACAAGTCACAAAGAAAAGCAGATCCGCCAGAATAACAGACTTATGAACAAATACTCTAAAGCCCAGGAGACAGGAAACAGCGTATTTTCAAGTTCTGAGAGTCGCTAACTGCCAGCTCAGATTATTATATCCAGGAAAGCTACTCTTCCTTGAAGAACTTCTCATGATAAACATAAACCAAGGGAATTAATGACTACTAAGCCAGCCTATGGAACATAAGTGAAAGGCTCTTACACACTCAAAATATTAAGCCATGTGATTACAGCAAAACAAAAACTATACCAGAAGACTAAGGAGGGAAGTGCTAGAAACCACAAAAACAGTAAGAAGACCAGATTAAGCCAGACTCAGAAAAGTAAATATATGTTCTCTAACTGTGGATCTTAGCTTTTACAAAGATATATATATAGCCACACATACTCAAAAAATTCTCCACATATATTTATATAATGTCAAAGCAGAGGGATGCTGAAAGAAAGATTATAGTATGGTAGGGATAAGCAGAGAGAGGAAGGAGAGGAAGATGGATAGGGTATAGAGGTTGAAGATGGTCTAAGTATCCAGTATTGAAAAAAACTGTCTTATAAAGTCTATCGATGTGTCCAATATACACTGATTAAAGAAAAATCTTGACAAAGCCTTTGAAAATTGAGTAATAAGAGAAAAAAACCTGAGTCTTGTAAAAGGAAAGGGAAAATATGATTATTTCATAAATTCTATGTCGTTAGTGTTTAAGAACAATAGACTTTGGAATTAGACTCATTCTACTAGTAACTTGATATGACTTTAGGCAAAACTCCAAACTATGTCTGTTTCCTCACTTTGAAAATGGAAATAAAAATATAACCCACTGTATAGCACAAAAGTGACAGTATGCGAAAGTACTAAAAATATTACTATTTGAAGAGTAAGCATATCTGTATTGGCTATAACACACTCAACCGGCTGCTGTTTGTCTAAATTTTCCTCGTTATATAATCCATTTCCTTTTATCTGATCTGTTCTACCGAATAGTGCAATATTGCATAGCCTTAGGACTAGTTCATTTTTAAGATTTAGCATTTACACAAGAAGGAAACGGGGCCAGTAATGGCATACTACTTTAATCCCAGCACTTGGGAAGCACAGGCAGTCAGCAGATCTCTGAGTTCAAGGTCAGCCTGGGACAGCTAGGGCTACTTAGAAAAACTAGGCTAGAGAGAGGATTCAGGGATTATCAGCCTGGGCTCCTCTTGTAGAGGACCTGAGTTCAATTCCCCATACCCACAGAGCAGCTCACAATGATCTGTAACTTCAGTTCCAAGGGATCCAATGCCCTCTTCTGGCTTCCTGAGCACCGGGCACACACGTGGCACAGAGACATACATACAAGCAAACACTTATACACATAAAACAATAAAATGAAAAAAAGTTAAGTAACAAAAAACCTAATTAAGTAGGAATTCTGAGTTCAGTTCAAGTGGTAATTAATGACAGAGTCATCAACGAGGCCATATTTTGTGTTTGCTGCTGAGGAATTGCTAGGATATTTAGAAATAAGATCATATCCATGTGCACTGATGGGAGACCACACTGTATAACAAAACCTGGTGGCTACACCTAGCTAAGAGGGTGAATGAAGCTTATAAAGTTAAGATATTCAAGGTAAGATCAGACAGGAATTATATCTTTTAACCAAATTCTCTGTAGATTCTAGTCTTTGTTAACAATATAACTCTCCATAAATAACTTTACTGTGATTTATTTCTACCATTTGGTCAAGTAACAAATGAACTGAGCAGAGAATTCTGTGTTACATCTTCTACACATCCTTCAGTTTCATCCTCTAAAATCCAAAGAAAAACTCTTACTGTCTCAACAATAAAAAAGAAAAAAATAGGTCAAAATAATAGGGAGAAAGTAGTGGTGAGTATTAAAAATTAATGAATCACGTATTTTATAAATTACTACTTCTTTTACTTTTAAAATAAAAAATAGGGGAGAATAGCAGCAAGATTTAGGAATAAATTCCTTTTTTATAGAGCAATATTACCTTTCACTTTTAAAATGAGAACTGTCATTGTGACTTAGCAATCTGCAATTAGAAGTGTATTTGAAGTAACTAAGTATAGTACTTATCTCTTCTTCTAACAAGAAAGCAGAGGAGGAGTGTAAGCAAACTTGTCAAGTAGTTAAACCCCAACACTTTACCTTTTAGAGAAGAAACTAAACAAATCTGACACATTACTCTTCTCCGAAACATCTGAAATACTGGGTTCTTCACTACATGCTGATGGCTCTATTTCAAAAAGACACAGAGAATTATCAAACTGTCTTAAAATAGCAACATCTCTATAAAAAAATTAGGTTTTCCATAACCAGCCCCGAGCTGTACTGATTTCATAACTTCCACATTTCTCCTAACGTAGTATTTTTCCATTGGGAAGTACTTTCAGTTCTTTATGACCCACAGTCATTGACCAACCTAAAGGCTGAATTCACTTTTGTATCAAATACACACACACACACACACACACACACACACACACACACACACACACACACACATAAACACACTAATAGGTAGTTGATAAATCTGTACTTCCAAATATTAATTGTCAAGTAGCAACTGTCCTTATCACTGCTTAGTCCTCCCAGACTCTACGATACACTACTGTAGGCCTAAAATCAAACTAATTTTAAATCCCAGAGAACTTCATTAAGTTTGCAATTAAAGTGCAATGCCAATTTTCTACCTCTCCCCCACCACCCACTTGTTTATGTACTCCTTCAACCTTAACTTACATAGTTTTCTTGAATTCTATTTCTCCCACAAGCTTACCAACTATTCTTACCCCTATATCCAAATATCTGCCTACCATTAAAAAAGGCAAACAGTTACACTCGGTTCTACCCTCTGAGAATGTTTTCTACCCTTCACTGCTACCCCAGTCTTACAGAGAGCAGTTACTAGCAGCTCTCACGCACTCATCTATGGCATTTTCAGACTTGCTGTGCTTCAGTCTGGCTCAGAAATTCAAGTATAAAACTCATGACTCCTAAATCCACAGGTCTCGTCCCTTCTTTGACTTCAGAATTGGTTCTAATTTATCTTTCTAGCTTTATTTCCTTTTACCTAAGCACACTGTATTAGAAAGAGAGTAAAATTCTAAAACAGAACATTATTTTTTCTTTAAACTGTTCTTTAAAGAATTTTTTTTCTCAACAAAAAACATTTTCCCCTAAGTTTTCTGGTATACCAATAACCAATCCAACTATTTTGACACAACCTTTCCTGATTACCAATCTTCAGGAGACTTTTTTTTTAAAAGAAAGCAATCCTGAATTTATGCATATCAGAAAACCCCAAACAGAATTACCTAAGGTAAAAAAAAAATCATCCACAAAGTGGTCAGACCATGTCTATAATTAATACTCACCTGAGTGTCCATCTGTCGTCTTGTTCGTATTACTTCCTCTGAGTTTAACGGTCTCGTCCTTGTATTCCTATGTAAAAAGACATTTTCTACAATGGGATAGCAGTTTTAAATGATGTTCCGATAGAGCTTGCTCTACGTCGCTTTACGTTTCATAATGAAGACTACTGAAAATGCTACCAGAGTTTGGAGTAGTGGTGAGATAGGAGGTAAAAGGATAAAAAGATATACAAACTGATTTAAATGTTCTCAATGGTCTCTCGGAAATGAAAATCTGACTCCTTGTGATTAGTGTTTGTGGAGCTTTAAAGTCTATGCCCAGAAATGGAGAAGAAAAGGAATCATCACTATCATCCAGCTATGAACCCTGCAACCTACAAAAGGGACTGCTTGCCAGACACACTAGTACAGGAATAGCACGAATGTTATTAGTGTCACCAACCACTTGTTAATATTGGATTTAAGGCCCACCGCATGAGATAGAACCCATAACTGGCATTGCTGAAGTGGCCCAGACCTAAAATTAGATAGGTCGTGGACCTAGAGGGAAAACTAAGGAAGGAAGTGCTAGAAACCACAACGTGCCTAATGAACACAGCAATAAAACAATTCCTAGTGACATATTTTTATAGCCATAGACCAATTGCTCCGTTCTCATCACAGAGGCTGCTTCTTGCAATAGATGGCAATAAATGGCAATAAACAAATAAAAGCTACAGGTAATAGACTTTGGAGGACTCAGCTCTAAATGAGATGTCTTTATCAAACCTCTCTCCTCAAGGCTTAGAATCAACTTGGAAGAATAAGCAGAACAATTTGACTCCAAGAAAACAGAATTTCCAGACATAACAGCCCTGAAACACATGTAAACTCACAAGAGACTATGAGACACCCAAGACCTATCAAGAAACTATATGCAAGTGATATCTGTTATGACGGGGAAAAAAAACAGTTTTCTCCAATGAAGTGACACTGTGTATATAAGCCACACAGCAGGGCAGGCCTTGTGCTCAGAGATAGTCAGCCAACACAAAATGGACTCCATGGTTTTTACATGCCTCTTTTTCAGAGTTTTGTTCAGGTATCTTTTTCTTTTTAGGATTTTTTTCCTTGCACCACCCTATGCCGACCCCTTTTTATGTTTTTGTTTGTTTTGAGAGAAAAAACATAAAAAAAGTTGTTCTTGTTGGGTAGGACGGTGGAAAGAATCTTAAATAAAAAAAAAATTAACCACAGTAAATATAAAAAAAGAAAAAACCCTTTCCTACTTAGCTTTCTAATTATACATAGACATTTGCGTAAAATATTAGGAAACAGCAATGACTATAATCTCTTGCTATACTAAAAACCTAAAAATTAATTGTTCTTTATCTTTCCAAATGAATACACACAAAAGAAAACTCGAAATTATGTTACTATGAAAAATTAATGAGATTTACATTAGAATAAAAAAATTCACACCAAATTTTCAAACCAAGATTCCCTATTCTGTAAATAATGTATCTACCATTAGACCACTATTACCATACTCTCTCTTTTCTGGAATTCCCAAAGCTAGCAAGATACAGCAATAATATTAATTTAAACAAACAAACAAACAAGAAAACTAAATCTAAGATTCTAGTAGATTAAAGACTCAATAAAATTAGAAAAAAATCTAAGGGGGCTTCTTCACTTCTTCCCTCTCTCCCTCCCTCCCTCTCTCCCTCCCCTGTCTCTGCCAGCCTTCAGCCAATGCCCTACTGCCATGCCTGCCTACCTGCCTATTACATGTTCCCCACCATGATGATAATGGTCATGATGTTCTTCACAGCAACAGAACTATGTAACTATGGCACATACATCCTTTTTTTTTTTTTTTTTGTTAAATCTGTGTCTTCTGGGCTGTTTAATTTGTTTGTTCTTGTTGTTGTCCTTCTGAAATAGATTCTAACTATATATCCCTGACTGGACTAGAACTCACTATGTAGACTAGTCTGACCTCTGGATTCTGCAATCCACATAGTTCAGTCTCTTGAGTACTGAGATTAAAGACATGCACCACCACAGAGATTGGCACTTACACTTTTATAAGCACCATATAAGTCCTGGTTAAAACACCAATTGTGCCTCAAAAAGATCAGCTATTACTAGGTATCTGTCACCAGTCTTAGTGAGACACAACGTTCTGCAGAACACACTCTTACTTACCTTTCCTGGGTGACTCTCCTTGCCTCTTTTACCAAGAAGCGGCCTGCCATCATCAAAGTTGGTAAGAATTACAGCAATAGCAGTAAGAGTTTTGCCCTTTAAAATATTTTTAAAAGACAAATGGTCAGATTCTAAAACCCATAGAGAAAACATTTCAGAACATATTCCAAAAATAATAAAATACTGAGTACAGCACGCATGGTTGTTAAGTAATATATTATTAACAAAAAATAAGTAGTTCACTTAGTTAAGAAAAATTTTTTTGTTTCACGTAGACACCTAAAGAACTGTCTTCCTGTGGTTTATTGGCTATTCTGGACTTCAACAGAGAGTGACTATTCCATTTGGAAGAAACAACCCCTTGTTCTGTCTGGTTTGACAGCTTCAGTAATGACTGATTCTTAGGAACAGCAGAGTACTGGGAAAAGTACTGGGAATAAACTAATTACTTAATTAAAAAGAAATTCATACCTTATAAGTTACTAAATGATTACAAGCATCATGGAAAACTCTCATTTTACAAAAGGACTAACACCCTATGTTGACCTATCATTTAATCATGAAACTAATATTAACATGTTTTCCATGAACCTCATAGCTAATTTAAAATAATTAGAAATTCTAACATATATAAGAAGATATTTTCATTATTTTCAATAGTAGGATTCACGGTAATACAGAAATAAATCTAGCAATTTTAAAGCAGTCCCCAAAGTCTGGTTCTTTTATACCCTTTCTGGAGAATATAAGATCAGATTTGTGTGTGTGTGCATGTGTGTGTGTGTGTGTGTGTGTGTGTGTGTGTGTAGGTAGGTAGATATGTGAGTACACATATGTTTAGAGGCCAGAGAAGAATCTCAGTGACAGTCCTCAGGCACAGTTAACCTCCCTCCAAACCCTCCCATAAATCCCTTCTCACTCTAATTCACGGCCTTTTTTCATTAATTTTTGTTACATGCATATACATACATTCATTACATTAGTTTCCTGGAAAGAATAAATGAGCAACTGTCATTATTAATGACTGAGTTCTAGGATGAATTTCCTTGAAAGTAACCAGTGTAACATTAAGGCATTGTCTTCAGGAAAAACTACAGAATATTTGTTGTCAGAGTTAATATCAATTTGCAGCCAAAAGTTAAAATGTTATATGACTAAAGCAACTACCCAAAATGTAACTCCTTTTCTCATACAATTAGTAGTAAAGTTAAAAAATGTAAACATTCATACTGTATGAAATTAACTGTATGTGGTAGGGCTACAACTTGCCAATGGGCAAGACTCACTATAAAATCATTCAATATACAATGTGCACAGATGGATTTTAATGACAGTAAGTCAATATCATTGTGCAGTAAGTACCTTTAATGATTAAATACGTGGATTGTAGTATTTACCAAAGAAATCTAAAATTATCTTAAAGCCTTTAAAATACATGTGAGCAAACTACTGATTGTCAACTTGACAGAACTACAGTCTCCTAGGAAACAAACCTGTGGAGCACGTCTGTAGTAAGGTTTCTAGACTAGGTTAAGGAGGTAGGCTAAGTTACTCAGTGTGTGACACCACTCCATACACTGTGGTAATCATCAGACTCTACCTCTTGACTACAGGTACAATATGACCATCTCTTAAATCTCTCCCAGGATGTTCCCCAAAATGGACTATATCTCCCATAACTGAAACTCAAAATATAAACATATAAAATAAAGTAACATTATGACAGCTCAGCTCCCAATTTTTTCTCCTAAGCATCAAAACAACTTGTAAAACAAAAGAGACAGCATTCTCTAAATGTTATTGTTTAGAAATATCTTTAAGTTGTGCCACTTCCAAAAGTTTTTGTCTATTGTTCCTTTTAAGTATTTCAAAACTATTTAGTTTAATGCCTAATACTATAAATATTATAGAGCTCCAAGTGACAGCTCTATGACCAAACCAACAGGAATAGCTATGGTAACCAGTCACAAAGATCTACTATGCTGCATACCCAGCATCTGTGCTAGAATATTTCAAATACCATCCTGTTTCCTCTCATAGCAACAGTGTTATTAAAGACACCAAGGGAGTTTGAGGAGTAGGCCAGTAGGAAGGATGCATGCCTAGTATGGCTGGCATCTATGGAATCCCCAGGATAGAGCAAAAGGAAAAGGGGCTGTAGAAAAACCACCAGGGGTGCAGAGAGTCAAGGTTTCTTCCTAGTGTTTGATTCTGGTTAGGGAACCTTACCGTTAACAAGAGTATAGCCCCTGAGAATGGAGTTGGACACTGCTAGAAGAATGACCTGTCTATAGTCATGCTAATGTCATTGCACAAGCCACACTCTGCACCTGAGCATGAGCTGAATCATGGGGTCTAACTCCCTCTCTTCAGCTTACCTTTTTCCTGTTCTACATATAAATAGACTACTTTAGGAGATGGAAGCAATATCTTCTGTCACCTTTCTCTGTCTATCTTATCACACCTATCCGTCCTGATCCCATTCCCAGTCCCACTCCCACTGTATACTTTATTACAGCCATGTTCTGATCTTGTCATGTCTCCTGCCTGACTTGTCACCACATCTGTCTTGTTTCTTCTGGCTACCATCTGACTTCTCTTGGCTTTTGGCTGTCTTTTCATGACTCAGGTCAAACTTCTCAGTACTTGTATTACTGTTTCTAACTTCTCGCCACACCTAGTAACACTAAATGTGGGTTAAACAGAGAGCCAAGACACGAGGCCAGAGTCCACATTCTAATAGTAAAGGAACCTGGAAGAAGGAACAGACACCTTGTCCTAGCCTAGTGCAGTGGTAGGCCCTCCCACTTGATAACCTCAAAGTCTATGGGATCATCAAGCATCATCCTTGAAAATGACTTCATTTTCTGGTTTTGCTCCATATATCTAAGGATACCTTTCTTGGCCAAGCAGATCTGCAGCAGAAGCATGGCAAGAAACACATAGTTTTCTTGTGTTATAGTTATTTGGGTTACAAAAGGCTATTAGACTATTTCTTCTCTCTTGTCATTATTATTATTACTACCAAAGGACTTTCTTTCTTAAAACAGAAAATTAGGTGCACGCTCCCCAGTTCGAAGTAACTCAGCCTTTCTCTACTAACTAACGTTTTTTGCAACTATGGGGATAGAACTCACTATCACCAACCTTTACTTTTTAAAAACCCTATGAAAGGCAGGTTGCCTTGAATTTCCACAAGAAAATTGGGAATACATGTTTATCTATTCATTAATGTTATTGTATCCTATTTTACTTATTCTGTTATTTGACTCATCTGTTGGTTGGCTAGCAGACCCCATTTTTAAAGAAAAACAAGAAAAAAGAAAAACAAAGTATTTTCTAACTACACTAAAAGCAAAATCTAGTCCTAAGCTGGCACCCTTCTTTCAACTTAAAACTATCTTTCTATAAAATCATAATTACAAAATAAGATTTTGCAAACTATTAAAAAAAAAGGATTACCAAACCCATATCATCAGCTAAAATTCCTCCATGAACATTTTCTGGTCGTTCCTTCACAGAAAAATTTGTTATTGTATTATAATACAGGTCATTTCGCAGTTCCCAGAAGGGTGGAAGTTCTTTGCTGTTCTCTCGTGCAATCATCCAAGCTAGAGCTTGTTTTTGGTGTGGGAGCAATGGTGTTTCAACAGCCTACAAATATAAAGTCATAAAGAGAAACAAAATCAGCCTGCTCTCTCTTCATAAGCAGAACCTGAGCTACTTTCTTACAGTATGAAATGTATAAATTACCAAGGCAGTTAATAATTCTGCAGCTTTACATTTGAAACACTGGTTTATACTTCTGAGTTCTTTAAATTTTCTAGATATCAACAGACATAGACACAGACATGAAACTGGCAGAGATTTCCCCAATATTCTAAACTATCTCTTCAGTCCGTTAACTGCTTCCTTGTCCATTCAGAAGCTTTTTAAGTTTATGCAACACCACTGGTCAGTTCCAGGAATGATTTCTTGAGTTTCTGGAATTATTTTCTGAAGCAAATGAGTAAATGAAAAAAACAGAAAACAGATGTTTCTAAAAGAAAAAAAAAAACCACCCACCCATTCACACACACACACACACACACACACACACACACACACAGCCAGAGAAATAGAAAGATAGACTGGATAAATGGCTCAGTGGTTAAGAATGCTACTCTCCCAGAGGGCCTGAGTTCAATTCCCAGTAACCACATGGTGGCTCACAACCACCTGTACTGGGATCCGATGCTCTTTTCTGGTGTGTCTGAAGATGGCTACAGTGTACTCATACAAATTAAATTTAAAAAAGCTGTAAAAAATATATAGACGGCTAATAGGTATGTGAAAGAGCACTCAATGTCCTTAGCTTTCAGAGAACTGCAGCTCAAAACTGCACTAAGAATCCATCTCACCCTCCTGAGAATAGCTGTCATTTTAAAAATAAACAGAATGTATATATACACCAGGACTCAGGAGAAAAGTAACTCATAGAATGTTAGTAGAAATGGAAGTTACTGTTGGATTTCAGATGCTAGAACAAAGAGCTGAGGGGCATATTTAACATACCAGGCAGACCTGGCCTCCAAGTACTAGCCTCCCAGCATCCCTCAGTCCCTACTTGCCATACCCTTCCCTTAGCTGGGATGCCCTTCCCCCAAGAGGCTCTCCTAAAAAATCCAGACATCTTGGTCTCTCACCCCTTCTCTCCCCTTCATTGTGCATGCTTTCGTTCTTTCTCCTCTCCCTTCCCTTTCTTTCCCTCCCCATGGCAACTTCCCTGACCTTGGTCCTTGGGGCCAATGAACGTCCCAACAAACCCGCCTTTATATACTCTAATGTGGCTTGAATTGGCTCATTTTGCTGGCAGAGAAATTACTTATTACTTATCAGCTAGTCGATCACTACAGAAATCAGTATGAAGCATCCTAGAAAAACTACAATTATAACTACCATATAATCCAGCTGTATTATCCTGGGAATATTCCCCAAAAATGTGAGTGAGTAAACTACAAAGACACCTACCTGCTGTTTCAAATTTAGTGTGTCATTACAACAGCACCATCAGCAGTTGACAATTGGCCGAGGTGCCATCAATAGATTAATAGAAAAAAGAGGCAGTATATTTACAGAGTAGAGTTTTATTGAGCCATATTATTTATTCAGCCAAATTTACGTCTTACAGAAAAATAAATGGTCATTATTTTATGGAAAAGGCCAGGCCTAGAAAGAAAGCCAGACTCACATTTCATATTTTTTCTCATATTAAGAACTTCATGTGTGTGTGTGTGTGTGTGTGTGTATGTGTATAAATATCATATATATACATACAACAAATACACATGACTTGAAAACAGAAGGGAGAATCCAAGAAATATCCTGGAAAGGAGAAGGTAATGGGGTGTGAATACAGTCAAACTCAAAGTATACTGCACACCTGTAAAAAAGTCATTATAAAACTATACAGCATACACAGCAATAAATTTTTTAAATATACAAGTTCAGTACCTCGGCTGGCTCCATTTCAATAGTTCTATCGTCTTCTTTTAAATCTTCAAATAATTTGTCAAATTCCGTTTTGAGCTACAGTTAAAAAATAATAAATGCTGAACAAACCTATTAAAGTGCAAACAATATGTAATTTACACATTTAAAATCATTTCATTGAACAAGTCAGATGCTCAGAGGTACATAAAATAAGTATCTGAGGTAGTCCACTACTCACTGACAAATAGTACAAGGCAATTTTTCTGTAGACATAAATGCAGTCATTTTAGATGAATATACAAGCGTTATAAAGGAGCAAGGGTACAATCTGCTGAGAAAGCACTGGTCCCAGCACTGACAGGGCCCAATCCTAATGCTACTGAAAGGACATTGGGGAACCTCTAAGGTGCCAGTCCCAGTCCTGTCACAAATGACTCTGAGTGTTTAGGCATAGAACTGTGGCCTGTGTCTTACCTTCATAAAATCAAGAACATGAAATAAAATGGACAAGGTTCTTTCTGTCATTAAAATTCTGTTATTCTTTCAGCATTGAGTCTACTTTGGGAGATCTATTTGACACATCTAACTTGCCATGTTCCATAAAATGTTAGGCTAATAAGATAATTTCATTATTAGGCTAATTTAGCTGAGGTTCTTTTTTTTTTTTATGGTGGGGTGGTTTTTTTTGTTTTGTTTTGATGTGAGTACACAATTGCTCTCTTCAGACACACCAGAAGAGGGCATCAGATCTCATTACAGATGCTTGTGATCTACCATGTGGTTGCTGGGATTTGAACTCAGGACCTCTTGGAAGAATAGTCAGTGCTCTTAACTGCTGAGCCATCGCTCCAGACCAATCTAGTTTGGTTTTAAATCAACTTATACTGTATGTCTTAAATTTTATTTTTTAAAAAAATTAGCATATGAATACATTTTAGCATCTTGAAGACATAATGCCAGCTTAATAGAGATGGCCTACAGTTTGCCCACAAAGCACAGGCTCCTGCTTTCTTAGCACTCAGGGAAAACTAATTGGGAAACAGAAAGAATACCGCTAATGGATAAACAGATATAAAATGTTTTAATGTTACTGTCAAAAACCATTAGTGGATACACAGTCATAAAAATGTTTTAATGCTATTGTCTAAATAATATATATTAACATTATTAAACATTTTATATATTTTTTGGAGCAACTTAGTGTAACAACACATTGAATTACAAATCAGGCAAAAAAGTAGAATAAACCAAAACTTTTAATTTAAGTTTTTTAAGATTGCATTTGCAACCTTACTGAAAAGAGAATAAATAGCTTTCACATTCTGATATTTTTATCACTACTTTGGATAGTCTGAACGTTTCAAAGAAAAAATATTACATATATAGTCACACCCATGATTTTATGAATGTACAGTTGTATATATGTGAATCTACCATCCTTTTCATAGATCTAGCTAAACAAAAAATGGAGTCACACAAAGGTAATGTCTATATTGAGCCTGTATACATACATTTTCCTTGTCACTATTCTATAACCAATACGGTATAACTACTAAATATCTTTTATACTTATAGCAGATTTACAATGTAAATTATAGCAGATAGTCAATTTAGAAATTGTTTAAAATAGGGATGTGCAGTGATTTTATACAAAAACAATGCCATTTTATATGATGGTTTCAGAATTAAAAGGGATGAATGTATTCCTTATCACTGCCTTTTTACACTATGTTTGCAAATAAGCATCTACATTCTATTTGTTATATAATAATTGTTGTTATAATTTTAACAATATCCTAGAGATTACTAATACCAACACATAGATATTTAACCTATTCTTTTAAACAGCAACCTTTATCACTAAAAATTTACATTACAAAATAAAAGCACATCTGAGACAGCGACGGTGACAAACACCTGTAATCCCAGTATCTGAGAGGCAGAGACAGAGAACTGGAGTTCAAGGCCATGCTCGCTTACACAGTGATTTCTGATGTAAGCCTGCATGAGCTCTTGACTCAGGACAAAAGCAATCAACCACAAAAGGCTTACCTGTTCAGTTGTCATCTGTACAGCAACATGAACCGGCCTACTATAGCTTGGTCCAGCTCTTCCAGAGCCCCATGTATTCTCCAAACTCGATCCTACAGCTATCATTTCCAAACAGGAAAAATGAAATAACTGAATAAAAAGAAATTAAGCAGCAGGAGTAAACTAAAATACCAAACAGTACTAAAACTCCCAGACCTAGCTGTGTACCACAGTGGCAGAGTACTTGCCTAACATAGACAGCTCCCAGTACTGCCATGAATATTAGAAATGAAACAAAACACAACGCATTGAACTATATCCCTAGACCTAAGAAAAGTTAAAGCTAAATACTAAATCATTCCCAAAAGAGAAAAACAAACAAACCTTATATTAATGAAATAATTACATACTATTTGAATAAATTCTAACCAAACACCAAACTATTTTTCATTCCTTACTGATCAATTTTTCTTGTCTAAAAGTTATAAAGACAAATGTTTTAAATGAGGAATTATTGACCATCCTTGTGTATTTCTGTATGTGAATGAATCTATATATGCAAACAAGCAGTTTTATATTTGGACGTATAATGGTGGGCCCATAAGATTCACTATTGTATTTTGTGTGAGTAGTCCGTAATGGTTACACAATGATAAAATCGACATAATACATTGCTCAAAATCTGCCCTGCTATTACATGATACATATCTGTATTTCAATGGAAATATAAAAGGAAAAGTCAGCAATTTCTTCAAAAGATAAAAAGTTATAACTTGGAGCATTTTGCACACTATTAGTTTGGCCAATCAAACTCATAGAGACTAATTACTTTATAATCCCTGCATCTTACAATATCAAACTTACTTTTTGGTGTGGGACCCAACTTAAATCCATGTTTCTTCAAATGATCTAAAACCACCTCTCTATTTTCTTCTTTTCCCCAGAAAGTCATATGAAGAGGCATGGTAAAAGTATTACTTGCACCAAAAGGAACTACCCTATTATAGAAAGGGGAGAAATGAGAAATTCAAAGTTATTTTTATACTAATTCTGAATTCTGCCACCAAACACAAAAATGTAAAACAAGAAAGAATTACTTAAGCAAATTTGAAAAACTGAAAAGGAAAGAAAACCAATACTCATAATGGTGCACACTTCTAATCCCAGTACATAGGAGGCTAAGGAAGGGTTTGAAGTTCAAGGCCAGGTTGTACTTCCAGGAGGCAGCCATCATGAAATGTCTGTTGTAAAGCATGCCTGTCATGCCAATCCTCAGGAGGAGTTTGAGGCTGGTGAGTCACTATGAGTTAAGCTAGGTACAACGGCAAGAGACAGAATACACTTCCTAATACATAAATCCGGGGGTGGGGGGGAGCAATAACAACAACAAATAAAATTTCTCCATGGTTATAATGTAAAAAGAAAATGAGAGAACAGCTATTTGCTGGATAGAAAAGGCAAAGAAGAAAATTGAGCATCTCTAAAGTACAGTAATACAAGGAGCCATGACACTTCCAGAGGCTCGAAAAGTACTAACATATTCAAAGATAACTGAAACCACAAGTATTAAACTCTAAAAGTGCATTACCCTTCCACTTGGGCCAATTTGTTGTCCATGATATAGGCCAAGGCAGCTGCAAGATCTCTCTTTAGATGGCCAACCTGATTTCCATTCACATTATTTACTTTAATAGCATTCTTATCATACGGGTTATTAGGCTCTCGTTCTAAAGCAACCATTTCATTGTTATTCACCTAGTAAAAATAAGGAACAGACAGTAAAGACATAATATGAACAGTACCAGCCTGAGTTATTGCACTGTTTCTAGAATTTCCATTCACACATCTTTGTTAGTTTTTCTTTTTTTGTTTGTTTGTTTGCTTGCTTGCTTGGAACAGAGTCTCATGTATCCAAGGCTGGCCTCAAATTTGATACGTAGCCAAAGATGATCTTGAAATTAAAAAATGGATCCTTCTTCCAATGTTGCCCAAGTGCTGAGATTACAGGTATGCACCACCATCCTCAGTTCTTTCTTGTGTGAAGGACTGAACCCAAGGCTTGGTAATGACTACAAAGCATCTATCAACTGAGCCACAGTCCCAACTCAAACTAGAAATATTAAGGAATATGTCTTACAATGATTCTTCTACTCTTCTTTTCTAATTTATATTCATAAGGAAGGCTAATAAACCATTAGGACCTAAAAGGTACAGTCAAATCTACTATGAGGATTCATATTCCCTACAATTTTCAAGATAGCTAATCTTTGGATACATGTGCCGAGGTAGAGTTGGGTCAGAGCCACATGCTTAACCACGATGGTATTTACTCTATTCATTATGGCTAAGACATGCAAACAGCCTATACGTCCATCAACTAACAAGGAGTGAAAATGTGGTGCCTATATACAGTGGAATTTTATATAAAGAAAAATAAAATGTGCAGGTCAATAGATGACGCATGTACACATTACACTTAAGTAACCCAGACCCATAGATAAAACATCACATGTTCTCAATCATGTGGATCTTAGTATCAAATCTTCAGACTTGTTTGCTTATTTTGGAACACCTTACAATCCAGGAAACCAGAAATGAACAATGAGGGGAGGGGCTTGAGGGTAGGAGAAAAGAGAAATAATGTGGATGTTTAAGTGGGAAAGGGATGAGAGGAATTTTAGGGGAGAATTACCATGAAGGTTGTATGTAAAAGGCAATACAGAAATTGTGTGTGTGTGTGTGTGTGTGTTTGTGTATGTGTGTGTGTGTGTGTGTAGTATTTTCCCACATAAAAGAGGTTAGAGTTACCCTATATGAGGACTATAGTCATCCCAAAATCCATAGGTTTCCAAACAAAAGTTCAGTGCCAGGTTTGGTATTCTACAAGTAGTCCAAAAGATTCCCAAAACAATATAGGATATTGTCTTGGCTCCTGGCTGCCCAAAAGAACTTGATAGTAAGAAAAGCATAAAAGCACCATATACATTGTCCATAGGACCTGGAGAAATGAAGGTGGTACTGACTTAGTCCCTGCTGAGTAGCTTTCATAATACGAAAGCGCTATGGAAGCCTCCGGGACAGGGAGGAGGCGAGTCTTCTACAGCCTTACCCAGCTGTAAACCACGTGAACTGCAGTGACTGGAGTGACAAGAACTGTCCAAGTGTATAACAGTGGCATGAATGCTATGGTAGTAACTACCCATTTCCCGTTCTGGTTTATTTTTATTAATATGATTTCAATTATATGTGTATATTTATTGAAAAAAATGATAGAATATATAAAGTAAGCTATAGTATAAAAGCTTGATGAAAATTCAATCCAAGTAATCTAACTTTAAAATAATGAAGATATTACCTGCAAATACTGTACAGTGGGAAAATGAACTAAACATTTAATCTTTATATATTCTTATTAGTTAACTAGTATCATAGAAATTATTCTAAGATCAATATAATTGATTGTTCTGAGATTAATAACTATAACCTAACAATTCATAGAAGTGTTATTTAGAAAACAATGTCAATTTTGAAATAGTACAAATATGAAGTATGACTCACAAAAGGAAGTGAGAACCAGAGAAAAGATAAAGACCAACTAAGAATGGATAGATTGTTAAAATGACTAGAAGAGAAAATTTAACGAGCAAACACTAAGTACTACAATCAACATAAGTGTAAACAGAGCATCTGAAAAGCACGGTAAGAAAAAGAAATGAAGTGAGGAAAAACAAAAATGGAAAATCACAGCACAAGGATTCGGAGGCTATAGTAGACATGGACTATTAGAGGCAAACAGGAAACAGATGGAGAAGTACATGAGAATACAGAGTTTCTAAAACAAATGGCTTCGGAATAAAGCAAACATTCACAAGTATAATTTTAGAATTTTGTTTTAGAATTTTTTTGAAATAAAAAAAATTATAGAATACCTTAATGAAACTATTAGACTTCTTTAAAAAAAAAAAAAAAAAAGAGGGGGTTGGGGATTTAGCTCAGCGGTAGAGCGCCTGCTTAGCAAGCGCAAGGCCCTGAGTTCGGTCCCCAGCTCCAAAAAAAAAAAAAAAAAAAAAAAAAAAACCCACAATATCCTTTAATCATCAGGCCAAAAAAAAAAGTCAATTCACTTAAGACAGAAAATCCTATGGTCATCAAAATTTTTATGAGCATTATATTGTGCAACATTAGGATATACAGAAAAAGTGTGAACCAAGCACTTTATAGTTGGCCAAACTGTAGAGAAACAAACGAAAATTATGACTTCACCAAAACTTAAAAAAATAGTTGTTCTTCCCTAAGTAATCTCCTATACACTACATCTCATACAGCTATTAAACAACCTGAGTTATTCCAACATAAAAATACAGAGAACAAAAACATGACAGATAGGAACCACAGAATTCCTCCAAGGAACCTCCTGATATCATACTTCAATTTAAAAAAAGGTTCTGAAACCATCAAGTACTCAGAAGGCTGAGACAAGTGGACCACTGTGGGGTGATATCACAGGTGAGGCAGGTGCAAGATAGAATGAGGCCTGTCATTGGACAAGAAGGAAGGATGGGCGGGGAAAAGTTTGAAGAAGAGACAGGAATGGAAGAGGGGAGGAGGAGGGAAAGAAGCCGAGAGACAACATGGAGGCTGACGTTAGGATTCCACGCTGTACCCTTACAGGTTGTTATGAATGTTCTTAAGGGATGGATGTGTACAGGCTTTATATGTTTAGGTGGGTAATTATATCTAATCAATTGGATCAGAGGTTATTGGGTTGTGTGTTCTTTCATGTAGCGATTTAAGTGTAAGAAAGTGTGCGATACTGGGCGGCTGCAGAATTGGGATACGTGCTTCTGACAAGATATTTAGCAGATATTTTGGGGCACCGCAGTTTCGGACCTAGAGCAGGTAAAAAGACAGCATTTTATTTTTTATATTTTTACAACAGACCACTACGAGTTCACTATGAGTTCAGGGTCAACCTTGGATTACTTAGTGAGTTCCAGACCAGCCAAGGCTGGAGTCTTAATTCAAACCCCTTCCAACAGGGGATTAAAAAAAAAACTCTTAATGAGTGTTAATATAAAAATATGAAAAGGGCTAGAGAGATGGCTCAGCAGTTAAGAGCACTGACTGCTCTTCCATAGGTCCTGAGTTCAATTCCAAGCAAGCACATGGTGGCCCACAGCCATCTGTAATGGATTCAATGCCCTCTTCTGGTGTGTCTGACAGTGTACTCACATAAATAAAATAAATTTATAAATTTAAAATAAATATGAAAAAAATGAGGGAAGGAGAAAGTAAGAAATCAACAAGATTCCACAAAAGAGACCTTATTTTTAAATATACACATCTATAAAAGGAAATTAGAATGGACTTTATAGCCCATAGCAGCCAAAACTAATATAATAACCCTGTCTTGAGCTTAACTGGAAAAAATCCATTTTAAATTACCAATAAAATGCAATTATTGAGTGCTTATTACACATATGGGTTAATTCCATTAATAAAAATGAAATGTAAAAACTGTGAGGGTTCTTTAAAGATGTCTTTTATTTCTAACCATGTACATGTGTGTATTGGGGAGGGTAGTCATGTATGCCAGAAGAGGGCAGTGGACACCTGGAGCTGTAGGTGCTGTGAGTTGCCAGCCATGAGTCCTGAGACCAGAACTGCAATTGTCTGTACAAGCAGCAAGAATTCTTAACTGCTGAGTCATCTCTTCAGCCCCCAAACTGCATTTTAAAGAGATATACACTGAACTGTACTAATGTAAAGTGATACAACTGGTATCTGTTTTTACAAGACCAAAAACAAGAAAGCAAACATAGAAAATACTTACTAACCACTGATCTTATTCTCATTTTGTTTGAAATTTTCTCGTAATAAATTAGATAACATTAAAATTATATTACTAAATGACAAAGATGAAACTAATAAGGATTATTGTCCAAAGAAAATTATATATATTCTCAATCTGTCCCCTTTTCTTTCTCTCACACACACATATACACACATTCAGTTCAGAGAACAGGAATGCATTAGAAAGAGCAGGAAATAAAAGATAAAAACTAAATGCAAAACCTGGTGGCTTTAAAGTCATTTTTTTTAAAAGTCATTTCTTAAATTTACCACATACCTCAGTAATTAGAAGGATCAAATGTGTGGGCAAAAGTACTTTATATACTGCAAGCACGGTAGAAATGGTAAAAAATTGGTCAAAGTTGGTAAAGGTATTCATGACTAACCTTTCATTCAAAGTAAAACATTAATTGTATATATCACCTTTTAATATAATTTACTGTTAAAACCATAAATATACAATTTTATTATCTAATCCTATACTTACAACTCCTGTGTAATAGCGTATTCCAACAACTTGTCCTCTCATAGTTCCAAATAAAACCAAATCTAGCTCTTCATCACTAGTTTGGAAGTCATCTGGAGGGATAATGTCTTGGAATTCAAAACGTGGAAAGAAAGGTGGGTATGAAAGTCTTGGAATATTTTCATGGGCTCCATACTGGGCAGACTGTGAATACTTCCAAACAGAATCCCTATTTTAAAACAAAACAGAAAGCTAAAACCACAGAACTTGATTAAGTTTTCCCTCCTAGTTTCAGGCTGATCACTTCCTTATATTTTATTTTAGCAAATGAAATGCTATGTGGCAACAATCACTTAACAATTTCCCTGAATAAATCAAGAATCCAGTGGAGAAGGTTATCCGAAATCTGACCTGTTAGATACTGGAACTGCTTTCCTGGTGAAAAGAAAACTATCTAAAGTCGGAAGCTACAATTACAATGTCAAAATTTTCGGTGCCTACGTGATGAAGAAGAAATGGATTTATAAAAACAAAATAACCATTACAAGATTTTTTTTTCTTTTCGTTTTTTATTTCTCTTTTCTCCTCTCCCTTCCCCTCTTCTCTTTTGTTTTTTTTGAGACTGTGTTTCTCTGTGTAGCCCTGGCTATCCTAGATCTCACTCAGTAGACCAGACTGGCCTCAAAGTCGGAGATCCATCTGCCTCTCCCTCCAAGGTACTCTTAAAGCCACGTGCCACCACTGCCGGCTATGAAAATATTTTTAACTTTTGACATAAATACATGCACAGCATCTTCTGCTTTAACTCCTTCTGAACAGAACACATTAAATTGGGTATCTAAACTTGGGACATCATAGAGAGCTGACCTGAAGCCCCTTTACGTATACATCGCCCTATTATTTTAAAGGATAGGGATAATTATTGCAAGAATTGGGCATGAAGACCACTATAGATGATGAAAAGATGCGTTTGCTGGAAGCCTCCTAGAAGTTGTCATTCTCCTAAAAACACACAGGGCTATCAAGTAGCGAGTTTCCCTTTCAGCTCCTCTGCAAATACGTTTTAGTAAGCTTCTGCACAGTACCAGGAGACACACAGGATCGGATTACCATAAAATGGCTAGCAAACATTGGGATAACAATGGTGAATAAATCATTCCGGTCGGGTTTCAGATCCCCCCTGCAGTCTTTGACGCAGATTCCCCGAGGTCGTAGCAGCCGATTCTCGGGTCAGCCGAGACAGTGCTTTGGTACCTCCACCACAACACCAGCAAGAACCCGCAGAAGGAATGAAAACAGCACCACAGGAATACAAGCTGCACCTATTGCCCGGGCGCGCACCTTCACTTGAGCAAAACGCAGAGAAACTGGCCTCACGCCCAGCCCCCCTCAGCCCTTCACCTCTTGAACTTCCAAGACATGGCGGGGGGCGGAGTGGCTTTGGAATGCCCTGGGCACCCCGGATCTTCTCAGACCGTCTGAAAAAGCTCCTCAAGGTGTAGCGGCCCAGGGGCCGGAAAGCAAGTCAGAATCTGGAGGCCACAAGCTCCCCGGGAGACATGTCTACGCCCACTCCTTCCTGCAACAATGTGAGGAACCAGTGACGTTCGGTGATCGGCACTGCGAGTGCCCAATCGAAAGAAAGAGTCTGAGAAAACCAACCAATAAGGATACGTGAGGGTTGGGAGCTCCGCCTTGTGCTGCGATTCAAAGGCGGTGTGGCGCGCCAGGGTTCCACCGAGTTCTGACGTGGTCGGAAGCGAGTTGCGCGGGAAAACATCGAAGCGTCTAGAATGAGGCACCTGGCTCAAGGTCATGACGGACTTGGGGCAAGAACATGACTTCTAGCCACTGCCCTGATGCCTCAAGGATATTCTCATAGGTCAGACCCTCTCTCTATCTGATGTAATGCCTAACAGGGCCTGCCTCATTTCTTCTCCTGAGCCCTGACTATATTTGTTCTTAGTGACCTCCGTGTATGCGAGACCCTGAGTTTTGGAAATCTGAGTGAGAACATACAAATTTCCCTCTCCCACCTCGTTTTACTCTTGTTTAAAGAAATTTTCTTCCCTTGGTAGAAGAAAGCCATAAAATAAGACAACCTTACAATTCCGTTGCTGACAAAGGCAGACTGGTCCAACATTAGTGTAAGGTCTGAGGTGGTGGCTTGGGCCACATGTATTTTCTCAGGAAACTGAAAGAGGCACTGTAAAGAAATTTTAGAATCTAAAGGGACATTCCACTTGGAGTTTTGTGTGCACCAGTATCAGCCACGGTAAAGGTGATTCCTTGGGGGGGGGGGGGAGAACCCTAACGTATTAAGAGACAATCTGTGCTGGAGGCAAATGTCAATAACCACGGCCTGGGAACACAGATTTAGACCACCCCAAATGCTATATTTCAACTGAAGCAGTTTCATGAAGTTTTTATACTAACAGAACAAGGAAAGTCATAAATGAAGATACTTTTCCAATACATTTGGTGTGACCATTAAGTAGGTGGGAAAAAGTATAATGAAGAACCTCTATTAGAGGCCTAAGATACTCGACATTGTCCTTGGCTTTTTAGTTTGTTGACAGGTAGTGCTGTTTGTACATTCCAAATTATTTACCCTGTGGTCATAGAAACATGTTAAGTACAGAGGAGGACAATAAATGGCTACTAAGAAGGCTAAAATGGCTCAAGATAATTTGGCTCTGGGTTTGCAGCATTCCAAACAGTGCACAATCATAGTAGCTCAGTTAAGGGGCCTTGCAGAAGATTCATTTGGCGGGGCATCATCTTTCCTGGGATTGTTGTGCGTGCTAAGCAGGCATTCTTCCTCTGAGTTGCATCTCTAGCTGTCACTGAGAATCTGTAGAAGGAAGTATTTCATTCCCCCAACAGGAAACTTAATGCAGATGTTTCATTTTCTTCAGTTATTTTACCATCTTCATGGTGTTTTATAATACAAATGCAGAGGTGGGTTTTGGTTTGGGATTTTTCAGTAGTGGGTATTGACTCTTAAGGCCTGTGCAAAATAGGCAAGCTGTCTATCTACAAGAAATACCCCCAGCCTTTATTTTATTACAAGGACTCAAAAAGTTACCCAGGCTGGGGATTTCCCAGGACAACGTAAGGCAGAAGCCTCAGTCTCCACAGTAGCTGATAATCTTTGTATGTGTCAAATTAATAAAGCTATCTATGCTCATTGGACTAAATATTACCAATTCTTATAACATGGTTCTTTAACAGCATTTTTTCTGCTGAAAATAGAAACCCAAACCTCAACAACAAAGACAAACCACTATTCATCAGCCACAAAAAGAACTTATTTCCTCAAGTAACCATGTAGAAAAGAAGCCCTATACAAGCTTCCTGTTGCTAAAGGGGTTGCTGTCACTCCTCAATCACCTGAGGATTCACCTGAAAGCTGAACTGAAAATTCCTAAGCTACTGCCCCAAGATATGTAAATGTATACATGTGTGTTTCTGTACTATCAATTCACTAAAAATGGCATATAATTTTCTATTGATAAATACATGTTGAATAAATGAGGAGGGTTTCTGGAACTGAGACTGTCTAAAAGGAATGCAACAGAGTATTGTAGAACAAGCCACCCAATAATTTCTTGTAGCCTCCATGTATATAACCCTGCAGGCATAAACACACACATACCACACATACACACACTTATGCACACATATACTCACATAAACACAAAAAATAGCCAAAGAATATTTAAAAAGAGAAAAATTATTTATTTATAACTGCTTTTTCATTGATTTTCAGCCTTTTGGCTAAGATGAAGTGTAGTATAACTGCTTTTTCTCACATAACCAGGTATCAATAGATTAGAGTTCATGACAGAAGACTGGGCAAACCATAACTGGAAGAACAAAAAACATGATGGAAAACTAATACTGAGTAAAGTTAGTTCAGCTTGGCTAATTGATATCAAGTACTTGTTTTAAAAAATAAATAATAGGGCTGGAGAAATGACTTAGCAGTTAAAAGAACAGACTGTTTTTCCAGATGGACCTGGTGTCAAATCCCAGCAACCACATGGCTGCTCACAACTATCTGTAATTAGACATACGTGCAGGCAAAACACCAATGTACATAAATTGAAAATAAATTATTTCTTTAAAAAGCAATGAATAGCATTCATTCCTTTTTAATAATATCCTTGTAAAATGAGTTACTGTCTAATGAGTCCTTCAACCCATAATGAAGACTATGGTTGTTTGAGGCCTGTTTCTGAATGAGGTGTAGTTGGCAAGGTTGTTCCCCATAAGTAACAGAATAGTGCAGTTTCCAGAAGCCAGTCATTTTCACATATATCCTCAAAGAAAACTGAATTGTTTCAAATCTAAGGCCAGAAGATAAGCTAACCTCCACTCCTACCCACTGAGACAAAAGGAGATGTTTCCTTTTCGTCCTTTAGACACTGAATGTTCTTCAGATAGCCAAGTTCAGAGCTGTTTGAGATTAGCTTGCAATGTGGCCACCTGCTAGGACCCTTTTGTTGTTGTTGTTCTTGTTGTTGTTCTTGTTCTTGTTCTTGTCCTTGTCCTTGTTCTTATTGTTGTTTTGAAACTGGGTCTCACTACATAGCTCTGGCTGTCCTGGAACACACTAATTAGACCAAGCTTGCCTCAAAAAGATCTATCTCCTTGCCTCTGCCTACTGAGTGATGGATTAAGGGTAAACACACCACCCCTGGCTCTGAACAGGGGCCTTTACACAGAGGCAGCACCATTCCAAGACTAGCTTTGCACAGAAATTTAAGTGGAATTATTTCCAGCTATTGCCAAGGCCATACCAAAGCTATCTCTTTTCTTTTACCTAATGAATATTAGAAAGATTGGTAAGCACTTTCTACCTTTCAGTAAACATTAGCCTACTTTGTATCTAAAAAATTAAATGACTAAAACTTCAACTCTCTATGCAATTTTGATATGATAAAATCTAATTTTTACATGGGAAACTATCATATTGGTAAATCAAACCGTCACGTCCTAATGTTCACCAAACTTTCATGTCCTACAGTCCTAGAAATGCCAAACTAAAGTCGAACTCACCATTTCAAATACTCTATTAGAAAGTGAAAGTTTAAAAATGAAGACTAGGGGCAGTCAAGCTGCAAGAGCCCTGCGGTCCAGACTGAACCGAAATCTGAACAGACCCAGTCAAACAGCTCCCTGCACCCAAATCCCATGTGAGGGAGAGCTAGACCTTCAGAGGGGCAGACATACTTGGGAAACCAGATGAGACTGCTCTCTGCCCACATTTCTGACTCTAGAGGAAAAGACGTAGCACCATTAGGGTTCCCTGTGCACAGGGACCCAGAAGTAGGGGCAGGCCCTTCTGGTTGCTCCCCTCACAGAGAGCTGAAACCCAGCCCCAAGGAGCGACTTCAAGCTGGAGACCAGAGGTCTGTAAGACCAACTTTTCTGTTCCAAGTGACCTGTCCGGTGGACTCAAGACACACACCGACAGGAACACCTGAAGACCAGTGGACAGACAGGAACGACAACACACTTGAAAGCAGGACACTCTGTTCCCATAACTGGCTGAAAGAAAACAGGAAAACAGATCTACAGCACTCCTGACACAGGCCAATAGCACTGTAAAGCCACTGTCAGAAATAGCAGAACAAGGTAACACCAGAGACAACCTGATGGCAAGAGGCAAGCACAAGAACCCAAGCAACAGAAACCAAGACTACATGGCATCATCGGAGCCCAATTCTCCCACCAAAGAAAATACTGAATATCCAAACACACCAGAAAAGTAAGATTTAAAATCACATTTGATAATGATGATGGAGGACTTTAAGAAAGACATAAAGAACTCCCTTACAGAAATGCAGGAAAACACAGGTAAATAAGTAGAAGCCCTTAGAGAAGAAAGAAAAAATCCCTGAAAGAATTACAGGAAAACACAATCAAACAGCTGAAGGAACTGAAAATGGAAATAGAAACAATAAAGCAAGCACAAAGGGAGACAACCATGGATATAGGAAACCAAAGGAAGAGACAAGAAGCAGTAGATGGAAGCATCATCAACAGAATACAAGAGATAGGAAAGATGATCTCAGGACCAGAAGATTCCATAGAAATCATCAACACAACTTTCAAAGATAATGTAAAACATAAAAAGATACTGACCCAAAGCATACAGGAAATCCAGGACACGTTGAGAAGATCAAACCTAAGGATAATAGGTATAGAAGAGAGTAAAGATTCCCAACTCAAAGGACCAGTAAATGTCTTCAACAAAATCATAGAAAAAAACTTCCCTAACCTAAAGAAAGAGGTGCTCATAAACATAGAAGCCTACAGAACTCCAAATAGATTGGACCACAAAAGGAACTCCTCCCGTCACATAATAGTCAAAACACCAAATGCACAAAACAAAGAAAGAATATTAAATGCAGTCAGGGAAAAAGGTCAAGTAACAAATAAAGGCAGACCAATCAAAATCACACCAGACCTCTCAACAGAGTATTAAAGCCAGAAGACCCTGGACATGTCATGCAGACCCAAATCTCTTATTACACAAATACCAGCCAAGGTTAGTGTACCCAACAAAACTCTCAATTAACATAGATGGAAAAACCAAGATATTCCATGACAAAACCTAACTTACACAATATCTTTCTACAAATCCAGCCCTACAAAGGATAATAAATGGTAAAGCCGAAAACAAGAAGGCAAGCTAGACCCTAGAAAAAGCAAGAAACTAATCATTTTGCAACAAAACAAAGAGAAGACAAGCACAAACAAAATCTCACCTCCAAATACGAATATAACAGGAAGCAATAATCACTATTCCTTAATATCTTTCAATATCAATGGACTCAATTCCCCAATAAAAAGATACAGATTAACAAGCTGGATACCTAATGAGGACCCAGCATTTTGCTGCCTACAGGAAACACACCTCAGAGACAAAGACAGACACTACCTCAAAGTAAAAGGCTGGAAAACAACTTTCCAAGCAAATGGTCTGAAGAAGCAAGCTGGAGTAGCCATTCTAATACTGAATAAAATCGATTTTCAACCAAAAGCCATCAAAAAAGATAAGGAAGGACACTTCATATTCATCAAAAGAAAAATCCACCAAGATGAACTCTCAATCCTAAAAATCTATGCCCTAAATACAAGGGCACGTACATACATAAAAGAAATCTTACTAAAGCTCAAAGCACACATTACACCTCACACAATAATAGGAGGAGATTTCAACACCCCACTCTCATCAATGGACAGATCATGGAAACAGAAATTAAACAGAGACATAGACAGACTAAGAGAAGTTATGAACCAAATGGACTTAACAGATATTTATAGAACATTCTATCCTAAAACAAAAGGATATACCTTCTTCTCACCACCTCATGGTACTTTCTCCAAAATGGACCATATAATTGGTCAAAAAACAGGCCTCAACAGATACAGAAAGATAGAAATGATGTCACGCATGCTATCAGACCACCACGGGCTAAAGCTGGTCTTCTATAACAATAAGGGAAGAACACCCACATATACATGGAAGTTGAACAATGCTCTACTCAATGATAACCTGGTCAAGGAAGAAATAATGAAAGAAATTAAAGTCTTCTTAGAATTTAATGAAAATGAAGGTACAACATACCAAACTTATGGGACACAATGAAAGCTGTGCTAAGAGGAAAACTCATAGCTCTGAGTGCCTGCAGAAAGAAAAAGGAGAGAGCATATATCAGCAGCTTGACAGCACGCCTAAAAGCTCTAGAACAAAAAATACACCCAGGAAGAGTAGAAGACAGGAAATAATCAAACTCAGAGCTGAAATCAACCAAGTAGAAACAAAAAGGACTATACAAAAAATCAACAGAACCAAAAGCTGGTTCTTTGAGGAAATCAACAAGATAGATAAACCCTTAGCCAGACTAACGAGAGGACACAGAGACTGTGTTCAAAGTAACAAAAACAGAAATGAAAAGGGAGAGATAACAACAGGATAGAGGAAATTCAAAAATTCATCAGGTCCTACTACAAGAACCTATATTCAACAAAACTTGAAAATCTGGAGGAAATAGACAATATCCTAGAGAGATACCAATTACCAAAGTTAAATCAGGAACAGATAAACCATGTAAACAACCCCAAAACTCCTAAAGAAATAGAAGCAGTCATTAAAGGTCTCCCAAACAAAAAGAGCCCAGCCCAAATGGGTTCAGTGAAGAATTCTATCAGACCTTCATAGAAGACCTCATACCAATACCATCCAAACTATTCCACTATACTGAAATGGACAGAGCACTACCGAATTCTTGCTATGAAGCCATAATTACTCTTATACCTAAACCACACAAAGACCCAACAATGAAAGAGAACTTCAGACCAATTTCCCTTAAGAATATTGACACAAAAATGCTCAATAAAATTCTTGCAAACTGAATCCAAGAACACATTAAAACAATCATCCATCATGATCAAGTAGGCTTCATCCCAGGTATGCAGGGATGGTTTACTATACGGAAAACCGTCAATGTAATCCACTATATAAACAAACTCAAAGATGAAAACCACATATCATTTCATTAGATGCTGAGAAAGCATTTGACAAAATTCAATACCCCTTCATGATGAAAGGACTGCAAAGAACAGGAATTCAAGGCCCATACCTAAACATAGTAAAAGCCATATACAGCAAACCAGTAGCTAATATTAAACTAAATGGAGAGAAACTTGAAGCAATCCCACTAAAATCAGGGACTAGACAAGGCTTCCCACTCTCTCCCTACTTATTCAACAAAGTTTTAAAAGTCCTAACCAGAGCAATCAGGCAAAAAAAGGAGATCAAAGGATACAGATTGGAAAAGAAGAAGTCAAAATATCACTATTTGCAGATGTTATGATAGTATATTAAGTGATCCCAAAAGTTCCACCAGAGAGCTACTAAACCTGGTAAACACCTTCAGCAAAGTGGCTGGGTATAAAATTAACTCAAATAAATCAGTAGCCTTCCTCTACACAAAAGAGAAACAAGCCGAGAAAGAAATTAGGGAAATGACACCCTTGATAATAGTCCCAAATAATATAAAATACCTTGGTGTGACTTTAACCAAGCAAGTAAAAGATCTGTACAATAAGAACTTCAAGACTCTGAAGAAAGAAATTGAAGAAGACCTCAGAAGATGGGAAGATCTCCCATGCTCATGGATTGGCAGATTAATATAGTAAAAATGGCCATTTTACCAAAAGCAATCTACATTTCAATGCAATCCCCATCAAAATACCAATCCAATTCTTCAGAGAGTTAGATAGAACAATTTGCAAATTCCTCTGGAATAACAGAAAACCCAGGATAGCTAAAACTATCCTCAACAATAAAAGGACTTCAGGGGGAATCACTATCCCTGAACTCAAGCAGTATTACAGAGCAATAGTAATAAAAACTGCATGATATTGGTCCAGAGACAGACAGATAGACCAGTGGAATAGAATTGAAGACCCAGAAATGAACGCACACACCTATGGTCACTTGATTTTTGACAAAGGAGCCAAAACCATCCAATGGAAAAAAGATAGCATTTTCAGCAAATGGTGCTGGTTCAACTGGAGGTCAACATGTAGAAGAATGTAGATCGATCCATGCTTATCACCCTGTACAAAGCTTAAGTCCAAGTGGATCAAACCTCCACATCAAACCAGATACACTCACACTAATAGAAGAAAAAGTGTGGAAGCATCTTGAACACATGGGCACTGGAGAAAATTTCCTGAACAAAACACAAATGGCTTATGCTCTAAGATCAAGAATTGACAAATTGGATCTCATAAAGCTGCAAAGCTTCTGTAAGGCAAAGGACACTGTTGTTAGGACAAAACGGCAACCAACAGATTGGGGAAAGATCTTTACCAATCCTACAAGAGATAGAGGGCTTATATCCAAAATATACAAAGAACTCAAGAAGTTAGACCACAGGGAGACAAATAACCCTATTAAAAAATGGGGTTCAGAGCTAAACAAAGAATTCACAGCTGAGGAATGCCGAATGGCTGAGAAACACCTAAAGAAATGTTCAACATCTTTAATCATAAGGGAAATGCAAATCAAAACAACCCTAAGATTTCACCTCACACCAGTGAGAATGGCTAAGATCAAAACCTCAGGTGACAGCAAATGCTGGCGAGGATGTGGAGAAAGAGGAACACTCCTCCATTGTTGTTGGGATTGCAGACTGGTAAAACCATTCTGGAAATCAGTCTGGAGGTTCCTCAGAAAATTGGACATTGAACTACCTGAGCACCCAGCTATACCTGTCTTGGGCATATACCCAAAAGATGCCCCAACATATAAAAAAGTCACATGCTTCACTATGTTCATAGCACCCTTATTTATAATAGCCAGAAGATGCCCGGATGCCCTTCAACAGAGGAATGGATACAGAAAATGTGGTACATCTACACAATGGAATATTACTCAGCTATCGAAAACAATGACTTTATGAAATTCATAGGCAAATGGAGGGAACTGGAAAATATCATCCTGAGTGAGGTAACCCAATCACAGAAAAACACACATGGTATGCACTCATTGATAAGTGGCTATTAGCCCAAATGCTTGAATTATCCTAGATGCACAGAACACATGAAAGTGAAGAAGAATGACCAAAATGTGAATGCTTCACTCCTTCTTTAAAAGGGGAACAAGAATACCCTTGTCAGGGAATAGGGATGCAAAGTTTAGAACAGAGGCAGAAGGAACACCCATTCAGAGTCTGCCCCACATGTGGCTCATACATATACAGCCACCAAACTAAATAAGATGGATGAAGCAAAGAAGTGCAGACCGACAGGAACCGGATGTAGATCTCTCCTGCAAGACACACCCAGAATACAGCAAATACATTGGTGAATCCTAGCAACTACCACTGAACTGAGAATGGGACCCCCGTTGAAGAAATCAGAGAAAGGACTGGAAGAGCTTGAAGGGGCTCGAGACCCCATATGAACAACAATGCCAAGCAACCAGAGCTTCCAGGGACTAAGCCACTACCCAAAGACTATACATGGACTGACCCTGGACTCCAACCTCATAGGTAGCAATGAATAGCACCAATGGAAGGGGAAACCCTTGGTCCTGCCAAGACTGAACCCCCAGTGAACGTGATTGTTGTGGGGAGGGTGGTAATGGGGGAAGGATGGGGAGGGGAAGCCCACATTGAAGGGGAGGGGAAGGGGTTAGGGGGATGTTGGCCTGGAAACCAGGAAGGGGAATAACAATCGAAATGTAAATAAGAAATACTCAAGTTAAGAAAAATTAAAAAAAAAAGAAGAAGATGCCACTAGTGGAAGATTCAGACCAAAAATTTTCATACACATCAGGTTAGTCATACATGAAACATATATGTGTTTTCTATTTAGAGTTGAATCACAATGAATAGATAGCTCATTAGGGCATACTCAAATATTCTAAGATCCAGAAGACTATCCTCTCAAGCATTTTAGACAAGAAATATCCAATTCTAATATCACAAAAGCAACAACTACAGACAGTAGTTAATAGGAGTGACTGTGTTTCAATAAAACTATGTCTATAAAATAGACAGCAAGAACTAATTTGCCTACCCATCTCTGAGACATTTCCTTCTATATTAGCTTCATAGATTTAAAATAGGAGCTATCTTTTTTATTGATTACCACCTGTCGCCTTCCCCAAAACAAACGCCATCAAAACAAAGAATCTTATGTTCCTCCTGTCTCATCCCTTAGTGTCTAAAAGCCTAGGAGCCTAGTAAATATTTGCTGATTAAATAAGGGAAGTAAATCATGTTTGATGACATCTGAATAACAATCTAGAAAAATGTTCATTTAAAACTCTAATTCTAGCCTACCATGAAGTTGCTTTTTCTTATAGATTCTTATAGTATTATCATTGAAAGAAGATAATGAATTTTCTTCCCCCCACAAAGGGTTCTTAACAAGCCACTTTGTTATGTAAAATTTGATTTGTGATAGTTTAGACATTTATTCTGAATCTCTTTTGCAGTTTGGTGTTTCTTTGTATGTTACATAAAACACTTCAACACATTTACTTATTTACTTTGAGAGATAGTGCCTCCTCTCTCTCCCTCTCTCCCACCCTTCCTGCCCTCCCTTTCTTTCATCCAATCTGTCCTTGAACAATCATCCTCCCTGAGCCTCATAAGTGCTAGAATTGTAGATGTGAGATGCCACACTAATCCTATAGTATTACTTTTAAAGAAAATAAAGTCATACAAGTCTGACAGCCTTGATAAACAATATCAGAGAATAGAAGAGGACTTCTACAACAGAGAGCATATTAAATAAATCACGTCCTCCTATTCACTACCAATTACTGTCTCAATTTGTGTCTTTTCTCTATACAGAAAACTAATTTTTTCTTTTAGGTTTAATTAGTTTAGAACAGATACCCAAGAATATTTTCTATTCATTTTGGTTTTTTCCATTTTATTTGAAAACTCTCAGTTACCTCCTATGAGGTAGTGCCTCCTACTGGATGTTAGAAATACAGGGATTACATAATAGCTGGCAATCTAGTCTCTCAGTACAGAACTATCTATCAGACCGATCCAGGTTTTATATGCCTAGTATTGGAAAATAGATTCGATCGCCCTACTAATGAACCGCTTCAGAAGATCAGATGTTGCAGAGCTATAACAACCTCTCACATCTTGGCTTCCTGAAGTGACATGGTGCCGGGTGTCTGCTAAGAAATGGCTTCCTTTCTTCAGTTATTCAGTGCAGCCTCTACCTATTTCTCTTTTGATTCCCTCATTCTTGAAGGGATGTAGTTTTCAAAAGACAAAATGAAATAAAACATCAGGTTGCTCCCATCTCAGTCAAAGAAAGCCACAAGTAAAGAGCCCCAATTTTTCCTAATTTCTTATGCCTTATCAGTTCTGAAATTCCAGTTACTCCCTACTACAAAGACTCAACTCTACCTGCTAAGGTGCAAGGATTCCCTGACTTGTCCCAACCAAAAAATGGCCTGGATCTTTCTACATTACCCTCGCACTGAGGTACACTACTTTCTTCCCAAATCCACAGTCCCAAACATTTGATTTATTCTCCTGCTTCATATATTGTTAATTTGATCTTGAGAATGTTATAATACTAGTACCTCAGTGTTGAGTTACAGGATCACCACACAAACTTGGACAATTTAGTGTTAAACGTTGGCCTTAGTGTCTCTACTTGACATGAAACTCTGTGACTTCAGGACATAGTGAAGAGGTGTGTCAAGATGGATGGTCTAGATGATTACTTTCCTTTTGCCTCAATTCTCTGGTTTGTAAAATGGAGACAGATATCCTTAACTCGCCTTATACATCTTGACAGGCAAACAGTTCAACTTCACCTTCAACTTGTGTTTTATAAAAAGATAAAGAGAGGGAATATTTTTGGTAGAGGTGCGGTAAGGTGTTGGGGAAGGAGGTGCCTCCAAGGGCCCATGCTGAGGCATCCCTTCCCCCTGAGGGAATAAGCACACCACAGTATAGTATAGAATAGCATTTATTCTAGGCATGAGGAGGGGTGTCCCACGCGTGACTTCTCGCTGGCAAGAAACACGCGGGTACATAGAAATCCTTGCTGTGATCAAACTTTATTTTAATCTTAAGGAGGAAGCCTCGGCGCGCCAACATGGTGCACTTATATACACCCTAGCGCGGCGCATCCACACCTGATTGGTTGTTTACCCGTGATCTCATAAGGCACTCCCCGGAGTGGGCAAAGACCTGGCACGAAGGCACTCTAGCACATGCGCACAGTTAACTTCCTGAAAGGCTAGCACCATCTTGTAATGGCGGAGGCTATTCTGGCCTTCCACGTGGGGCGCAGTGGAAGCCAGCGCCATCTAGTGGTGGTGAATGTTATTGTGGCCCTCTACAGAGGGGAGTTGAGGGGTTAGTAGAGACAGAGAAGGCAGAGAGAAAGCAGAGGAGTAGAGGCCCGGCCATGAGCACTTGAAGAGAAATGGGTGATAGGAATGGGAAGGAGGGGAAAGTGGAGGAGGACAGAGCTAGTGCAAGAAGAAAAGAGAGAGAGAATGGGGTTAGCAGCCTCTTTTATAGTGAGTCAGGCATATCTGGCTGTTGCCAGGTAACTGTGGGGTGGAGCCTAGATAAATGCTAACACAATCCAACAGGGGAAGTCAAAATCCTAGAGCACAAAGAGGGTATCAATAGGTCCAACATTTCTGGCTCAGATAAAGTACCTGCTGTGTTTGGTATTCAGGAATATATTTTATGCTTGTGAACTAGAAAAAGAAGCAAGAAACTATTGACTGGACCAGTTGTCCCTTATACTTGAAAAGATGAGGCCATATGGGGTAGGAATTCCCTAGACAGGAAGAGGTGCTAAGTGAGCCACTCTGGTCTTCAGTTAGGAAATGATTGTTTGTTTGTATTTAGTTGATACATTTAAGTTTCAATTTCCCACTCTAATTAGTTGTGTATGTAAAAGAGGCCTGTCTGGGTGAGCAGAGTGTTCACTGATATTTCTTTCTTAGAAGTGTCCTGCACCAAGAAAATTTGATTATTGGTATAAGTATCATCTAACCAGCAGAGATCATTATTGCCTAACAATATATTTTTTAGAACTTTAAGACCTTCCTTATTTCCCTTAGCATGTCAGCATATACAGAATAGTATCAAAGAATCACCAAGTAGCTTTGGAGGCGGAAGACACCTTAGCAGTCAGTCATCTCAGTCTCTATTTTCAGGCTACTGATGTCTACCCATTGCTCAGTTCTCCTTACAGTAGATGGGAACTAACACAGAGACACACAACTGGAAAATGTGCAAAGACTATGTCTGGGATGGCTAATTCTCTAGCAGGGGATGACTAATGAATCCATTAGGAGTGTGAGAAGCAACTACAACACAGTACAGGCAGAAGACCTGTCTAAGAACTTTCAACATTTCCCCAGTATTAATCAAAATGCCAGAGTGATATAACTGTAGGTGAAAAGGAGACGGCTGGAGCATTGGAGTTTTTAGGCTCTGTAGCAGATGGGGGAATCTGCTGGCCCTAGACTCAGGGCTATCGAACTCCTGTGTTACTCTAAGCTGTTAAGATCTGCTTCTGCCCTTCCGGTTTCCTTCTGCGCCCAGAGCTGACCCTGTGCAATAGCTCTCTGTACCCAGATCCTACCTGGAAAGAGCTGGTCTCCCAGGAGTGCTGACACACCAGAAAGCACAGGTGAGACCACCACTTCTGCTCAGAGGGACCTACCTAGAGCCCTCAGGACACAGGAACTGAGGAGCAGTCTGGGACAGGATCCTTCCAGTTTCCTTCTGTGCCTGGAGCTGACCTAGTGCCACAGCTTTCTGTAACTAAATCCAGCCAGTACAGAGCTGGTCTCCCAGAGGTGTTGACAAACAGACTTAGAGGAGGATCAAGCCACTGTCAGAGACAGCAAGACCAGCTAACACCAGAGATAACCAGATGGCAGGAGGTAAGTGCAAGAACCTAAGCAACAGAAACCAAGGGCACCGGCATAATCGGAACCCAGTTCTCCCACCATAGCAAGTCCTGGATACCCCAACACACCAAAAAAGTAAGATTTTGATTTAACATCACATCTCATAATGATGTTAGAGAACTTTAAGGACATAAATAACTCCTTTAAAGAAACACAGGATACTAATATCCAATATATACAAGGAACTGAAGAAGTTAGACTCCAGAGGATCAAATAATCCTATTAAAAAATGGGGTACAGAGCTAAACAAATAATTCTCAACTGAAATATCAAATGGTCTAGAAGCACCTAGAGGCATGTTCAACATCCTTAGTCATCAAGGAAATGCAAATCAAAACAGCCAGTCAGAATGGCTAAGATAAAAAAACTCAGGTGACAACAGATGTTGGCAAGGATGTGGAGAAAGATGACCACTCCTCCATTCCTCCATTGTTAGTGGGATTGAAAGCCGGTACAACCACTCTGGAAATCAGTCTGGAGGTTCCTAAAAATTGGACATAATACTACCTGAGGACCCAGCTGTACCACTCCTGGGCACACCCAAAAGATGCTTCAAGACATAACAAGGACACACATTCCACTATGTTCATAGCATTCTTATTTATAATAGCCAGAAGCTAGAAAGAACCCAGATGTCCATCAACAGAGGAATGGATACAGAAAGTGTGGTATATTTACACAATGAAATACTACTTAGCTATTAAAAACAGTGACTACGTCTCCTGAGAGACATAGACAGAGCATGTCAAACACAGAGGCGAATGCTAGCAGCAAACATTGAACTGAGAACTGGACCCCCATTGGAGGAATTAGAGAAAGGATTGAAAGAGCTGAAGGGACTTGCAGCCCCATAAGAACAATAATGCCAACCAATCAAAGCTCTGAGGGATTAAACCACTACCCAGAAAGTACACATGGACAGACCCATGGCTCCAACTGCATATGTAGCAGAGGATGGCCTTATTGGGCACCAATGGAAGGAGAAGCCCTTGGTCCTGCCAAGGTTGGACCCCCAGTGTAGGGGAATGTCGGGGGGGGGGTGCAGGAAGGGGGTTTGGATGGGAGGGGAACAACCTTATAGAAGAAGGGGAGGGGGATGGGATAGAGGGCTTAGGTCTGGGAAACTGGGAAAGCGAATAACATTTGAAATATAAATTTAAAAAATCCAATAAAAGAAAAAACAATGACTTCATGAAATTCTTGGGCAAATGGATAGAACTAGAAAATATCATCCGTAGTGAAGTAACCCAATCACAAAAGTACACACATGCACTTGCTGATAAGTGGATATTAGCCCAAAAGCTCGGAACACCAAAGATACAGTTCACAGACCACAGGAAGAAAAAGGAAGACTGAAGTGTGGATGCTTCAATTCTTCTTAGAAGGGGAAACAAAAATATTCACAGGAAGAAATATAGAGACAAAGTGTGGATCAGAGATAAGGAAAGGCCATCCAGAGATTGCCCAACCCAGGGATCCATCCCATATACAGCCACCAAACCCAGACAATATTGCAGATGGCAAGAAGTGCATGCTGACAGGAGCCTGATATAACTGGCTCTTGAGAGGACAGAGGCAGATGCTCACAGCCAACCATTGAACTGAGAATGGGGTCTCCAATGAAGGAGTTAGAGAAAGAACTGAAGGAACTGAAGGGATTCGCAACCCCATAAGACGAACAATATCAGCCAACCAGACCCCTCAGAGCTCCCAGAGAATAAACCACCATTCCAAGAGTACACAGGGATGGACCTATGGCTCCAGCCACATATGTAGCAGAGAATGGCCTTGGTGGGAATCAGTGGGAGGAGAGGCCCTTGATCCTGTCAAGGCTTGATGCCCAGTGTAGAGGAATGTCAGGGTGGGGAGGTGGGAGGGAGTGAGTGGATGGATTGGCAATCACCCTCATAGAAGCAGGGGAATTAGTGGGTTTCTGGAGGGGAGATGGGGAAAGGGGATAACATTTGAAATGTAAATTAAAAAATCCAATAAAGAAAAAAATTCAAAAGAAGAAGGAGGAGGAGGAAGAGGAAGAGGAAGAGGAAGAGGAAGAAGAAGAAGAAGAAGAAGAAGAAGAAGAAGAAGAAGAAGAAGAAGAAGAAGAAGAAGAAGAAGAAGAAGAAGAAGAAGAAGAAGAAGAAGAAGAAGAAGAACTGTTTCTGGACATCAATGGGATGTTACTTATAGCACTATCTGTTCTGAGCTCCTGTAGCCTTCTCCGCAGCTTGGCAGCATTAGCACTGCCATTTTCTCCAGTAGCTTATACGATGCTGGGCCATTGTGCTCCCAGTCACATAGAATGGGAACATGGGATTCCTTTCCCCTGCTGGTCTGTCTCAGTCTTTCACCAAAAGCTGCAACTTTCTTTGAGGCATATGAGGGCTGTGGTCTTGTCCCTGAATTGGAACTATTTGTCTCTCTTTTCACTAGGAATGCCTGGTTCCATTTATGGATGGGGCTCCACCCATGCCCTCCATTCAGTGAGGCCCCTTCTATCTGGAGCTGTGTTTTTATCTTCTTTTCAGTGTATCACCAGTCTTCCTTTTGCTACTTTCCCACTGTTCAGTCACTGTCTTTATGCACTTCTAATCAACGCATTTTTTTCTTCTTCTCTTTGGAAAAGAAGATACTCTCTTTTACACTTGCTCTTCTTTATACCTGGTCATATGAAGACTTTGGCTAGTCTTCTACCTTTGGATTTCTAATCTCTATAATGATAGGCAGTGGAAAAGTTAAATTGGTGGTTACATATCCAAGTTGAAAGCTCATGGGAGAAAGTGATATTTGGGTGATGTAAGTTGGGGAAGGTGGGTAAAACCAGAGGGTTAGTCGATTTCATTGAAAGAGTTAACATAGATAAAGTATGTGTAGGGCCATCTAATTTTAGAATCCAGAAAACCTAAAGGTAGGATCTAGCAAAAGAGATTGTGAGGAGGAAATTTTGAGAATAGAGTAGCAGAAGCTAAAGAAAAATGCTAGTTTAAGAAGAGAACATGAAGGCTGGGGATTTAGCTCAGTGGTAGAGCGCTTACCTAGGAAGCGCAAGGCCCTGGGTTCGGTCCCCAGCTCCGAAAAAAAGAACTCAAAAAAAAAAAAAAAAAAAAAAGAAGAGAACATGAAGCCAGGTGGTAGTGGTAGAACACACCTTTAATCCCAGCTCTCAGAAGGCAGAGGCAGGCAGATCTTTGTGAGTTCAAGACCAAGCTAGTTTACACAGGGAGTTCCAGAACATCCAAAGCTATACAGAGAAACTGTTTCAGAGGGTTAGGAAGGGGGAGAAAAGAACTGTTGCTGTAAAATTAAAATAAAGGCTGCCTTTTACCCAACACTAGGTCTGGCACTACAATGCCCCAAGATATCTAGTAGATATCGTCATCTCAGTCAGCAAAGCCTCTCACCTGCTTTGCTCTATCCCTTATCACACTGCTAATGGCTACTCTCTGAGCCTGGCAGCAATCTCTCTAACCATCTAGTTCCCAAAGCAGGTTGCTACCATGCCAGAAATATACATCCCAACTCCATGGCAGCCTAGTGTATTCAGCCACCACATACTCTCTTGAACTTAAATCGCCACATGAAAGAACACACAACACAATAACCTCTGCTCTAATGGATAACATGTAATTGCCCACCTAGACATACAAAGCCCTGTACACATCCATCCCTTAAGAATATTCATAATAACCTGTAAAAGTGCAGAGAGGAATCTTAACATCCGCTTCCATGTTCTCCCAGTTACTTCTCCCTTACTCCCTCTCTTGAGTCTCCTCCTCCCTCTAAAACTTTTCTCCTGCTCATCCTGCCTTCTTGTCCAATGACAGACCTCGTTCTATCTTGTACCTGCCTTCACCTGCATGATGACATCATCCTACAGAGAACATTAAGCCAGGTGAGGTGACTGGTACCTGTAATCTGATTACTCAGGAAACAGAAACAGGAGGAATGCAGTAATTTTTAGGCTAGCCTGGGCTATTGTGATAAAACAAGATCAAGAAGAAACCCCTTACTGCAGAAACTGAGTATGAGTTTGTTGTGCTATGTAAATGATATACCCCATTTAACTGCATATGTTCTAACATGGGGTCCTAGTTGGCCCCACTTCCTGTGTGTTCTGCCCATCCCCCATGTGGATAAAATGTGATCACCTAGTTTCTTGCTCCTTTTACCATGCTTGCTTGCTGTCATGCCTTCTCCACTATGATGAAATTGTCTCCCTCTTGCATTACAAGCTGAAGTAAACCCTTTATCTATAACTTTCTTTTTCTCCTTCTCCTTCTCCTTCTCCTCCTTCTCCTTCTCCACCTCCTCCTCCTCCTCCTCCTCTTCCTCCTCCTCCTCCTCCTCCTCCTCCTCCTCCTTCTTCTTCTTCTTCTTCTTCTTCTTCTTCTTCTTCTTCTTCTTCTTCTTCTTCTTCTTCTTCTTCTTCTTCTGTGTGTGTGTTTTAATTACAGCAATAGTAACTAATACATTGTCGAAAACTTTAACACAATTGATTAAAATAAAAAATATACACAAAGGGAGCATTTGCCTTCCAAAAGACTCTTCAAAGATATTAAAAAATTGTTTCCCTAAATATAAATTATGTAACTCATGAAAGAAAGAAAGAAAGAAAGAAAGAAAGAAAGAAAGAAAGAAAGAAAGAAAGAGGGAAGGAAAGGACATGACTGCCCCTCAGTATGGTGGAGGACTAAGTTTATTATAGATAAGTGGGAGATCATAGCCAGAGGCAGACACATCTGGGAAAGTCCAGAGTGGTCATGACCCTGAACCATTCGGGGAGAGGGGGAGAGTAAGGTGAACCAAGTACAGCAGCCAGGAGACCAAAGGTACAAAAAGAATGCAGAATAGGAGTGGGTAACCAAAATGTGTGGATTATATAGAGAAGAGCCCAGTCCCTGGGGTAGAGAGTTCAGGGTAGAGAGCAGAGTATGCCAACCATACCCTGTAACAGGTAGGACTGAGGGATGCTGGGAGAACCTGTAGGCCAAGTATTGGCTTATAGACAATTCCTCTAGACTCCTTTCAGTAAACTATTACATCATCATCTGCTGCCAGGTATGAGCCAACTTACTAGGACTGCTAGGCCAGAGATTCAGATGCCCAGAATCACAGTGGAGAAACATAGCAGGTAGAGGTAAGAGGTGGCTAAAGAGGCAGATTCTAGAATTTGGAGTCAAGCATGGTGGCTGATGGCTAGCAGAAGCCAGTAGAAACGAATGATCTATATATACCATAGGAGAGTCAAATTATTACCTTGCTCTCTGGGCCCATTGGAAAGATGTTCATTTATGCCCCATGCCAGATTTCAGCACCAGATTCATAAAGGGAGGGCATGACAACTCATAAGTATGGTTGAGGGAAATGTTTCCACTGTAGATACGAGGGAGAGTACAACCAGAGGTGTCTGGAAGAGTCTAGAGAAGGAAGAGAAAGTAGAACACTGAACATGACCAGCACAGTAAGCTTAGCCAAGGGGGTTGGGGGTAGAGGAGAGGAGAGAAAGGCAAGAAAGAAAACAAAAAGAGTGCATGGCTGAAATGTCAGGGTTATATTGGAATGAGAAGCTAGAGGAAGGGATGCCATTGTTTTTGTTACCTGACCTCAAAAAAATCCCTGGCTCAACTATCAAACGTGTGCCTGCCTGAACTGTGAATTGTTCCCCAGGATTTTCTACATCAAAGCCTCTAACATCTTAACCTAACTTTACTAATAATCTACATCTATAAGTTCTGTCTGAGGGTGATTGCCCCAGCAGCAGTCCTTAAAAAGATCAATCACTATTACTGTAAGTGTTGATGAAACTGCCCAGTGAGGGGCTGGGAATCCCCTTAGAGTTCTCATACAACTCCTAGATTATAAGGGGCCTGATGACTGGATACTCCACAAAAGAATCAAGTCCCCAGGACGCTGAGTCCTCAGGGCTCTGCCTCTCTGAGGCACACCTATCATGATTGTGCTCACCAATGGGCTGACTTTCAGGAGTTCTAAAGCTGTTTTGCTGTTCTTCTTGCATGGCCGCTTCACTTAGCTAGGGTTTTATTGCTGTGAAGAGACACCATGACCACAGCAGCTCTTATAAGGGAAAACATTTAATGGGGCTGGCTTACAGTTTCAGAGGTTTAGTCCATTATCATCATGGTGGGAAGTATGGCAACATCCAGGCAGACATGGTGCTGGAGAAAGGCCTGAGTGTTCTATATCATGATCTGCAGGCGGCAGGAGACTGTGTGCCCCACTGGGCATAACCTGTATGATCTTAAAGTCTGCCTCCACAGTGACACACTTCCTCCAACAAGGCCACACCTCCTAATATCGCCACTCCCTATGACTAAACATTCAAACTTATGAGTCTGTGGGGGCCATTCCTATTGAAAGTCACAGGAGGGTTAATACTAATGACTGTCTGGGAGTACTATTATACCTGTATTATCCATCTAAGCATCTCCAGGAAATACAGTGTTAAGAAATTCCTAAGGGAAGTCTCTCCAACCGGAATAATCAACCTTACCGAACTTTTATAGACTAAATTGTTTATATTCATTCCTATCGAAGCTTGTGATGTTTATATATGCTCGACCCAGGGAGTGACACCACTAGGAGGTGTCGTCTTGTTGGAGTAGGTGTGTCACAGTGGGCATGGGCTTTGAGACTCTTATCCTAACTTCCTGGGAGGCAGTCCTCCTCTTTGCTTTTGGAACGAGATATTAAACTCTCAGCTCCTCCTGTGCCATGCCTGCCTAGATGCTGCCATGCTCCTACCTTGATGATAATAGATTGAATTTCTGAACCTGTAAGCCGGCCCCAATTAAACGTTGCCCTTTATAAAAATTGCCTTGGTCATGGTGTCTCTTTTACAGCAATGGAAACCCTGACTAAGACAAAGTCCTAACTCCCAGTAACTCAGAATATGACTAGAATGCAGACAGTGCCTTCACAAGGCAGTTGAGTTTAAGAGAAGTCATATGGGGGGTCATAGTGGGGCTGACATCTTCAGAAGAGGAGGAAAAGACAGCAAGAATGAAACAGACGCTGTGAAGATAGTGAGAAGGTGGCCATCTGCAAGCTAAGGAAAGAGTCCTCCAAGAAACCAGGACTTCTCACACATTCACCTGTACTACCAGCCTCCAGAATTGAGAGAGGAGGAGGAGGAGGAGGAGGGAGAGGAGGAGGGGAAGGAGGAGGGGGAGAAGGAGGGGGAGGAGGAAGAGGAGGAGGGGGAGAAGGAGGGGGAGGAGGAAGAGGAAGAAGAAAAGGTGGGGGAGGAGGAAGAGGAGGAGAGGGGAAGAGGAAGAGGAAGAGAAGGGGAGGAGGAAGAGGAGCAGAAGGGGAGGAGGAAGAGGAGGAGAGGGGAAGAGGAAGAGGAGAAGGGGGAAGAGGAAGAGGAGGAGGAGTCTGTTGCTGAAACCAAGCAGTATGTTTTATTTGTCATGATAGTACTAAAGAACAAATGACCTCTCCCATTAGGATATGTCTTAGATTTTTTATTCCTGCACAAACATCATGAGCAAGAAGCAAGTTGGGGAGGAAAGGGTTTATTCAGATTATACTTCCACATTGTGTTCATCACCAAAGGAAGCTAGGACTGAACTCAAGCAGGTCAGGAAGCAGGAGCTGATGCACAGGCCATGGGGAGATGTTACTTACTGGCTTGCTTCTCTGACTTGCTTTCTTATAGAACTAAAGACTACCAGCCTAGAGACAGCAGCACCCACAATGAGCACTTCCACCCTTGATCACTCATTGAGAAAATGCCTTACAGCTGGATCTCATGGCGGCATCTCCTCAAGGGAGGCTCCTTTCTCTGTGATAACTCCAGCTTGTGTCAAGTTGACACACAAAACCAGCCAGTACAGGATATGATGGTATACCACCCTGGTCTCTGCTTTTGTAACAGGAGATAAGTGAGTGGTTTCTATTCACAGGGGCCCACAAACAAGGAAACTAGGCATACATACACTCACTCTACATTATCTTCATGGAACGATTAATCTCATCAACTTTACTGGCTTTAGAATCACCTATGTAACACACATCAACTTTACTGGCTTTAGAATCACCTATGTAACACACTTCTGAGTGTGTTTGTGGGCACATTTCCAGAGCAGTTTAATGGGAGAGGGAAGACACAGCTTGAATGTGGGTTCTGCCATTCAATGCTGTGGGGTCCTGTACTGAAGGGGAATGACACAGTAAGGAGACAGCCATTCTCTTTGTTTTCTCATCAGCCCAGGTAGAAGCAGCTTCCTCCATGATGGACTCTTCCTCCTAAACACTGACCTACACCAAACCTTTCCTCTTTGAAGTGTAAGGGTCCATGGTTCACCAAAGAATGATAGCCTGGACTTAAATAGTATGTAAATGCAAAGTGTTATATTCTGCAGAAGTCCAGCATGCTGGAGTCTCCCCATCACCAAGATAGAGAGATCACTAAGTGAGCTTGCAAACCTGATTTAAAGCACACTAGGGAATTCCTATGTTAATCTGTTGGGTCCATCTCTAAGGACATTCCATTACTGGGGTGAGGGGGCTGGGAACTTGCTAGGGAGGTATGGAAATTGCTGCTGATCCTTCGTCCTTGCCTTGGGCCAGGTGTTGGGGCAGCTTCTGAGACCTGGACTTGCCTGGAATTGCCCAGTTCTTGGAAACAGATTTAGACCTCGTCTCCTTAACTGCCAATTTGAAATCTGTCATGGAATCAGTCTAACCTTCTCATAAGCTGATGGTCACAGCAGTGAGAAAAGCAGTTAATAAAGATAACATATCTCATCCCAAAGGGTCTTAGGTGAGCCAGGTATAGGGACTATACCAAGGGAGAAGAGGCTATCTCTAGAGAAAGTAGTGCAGTTCTAGGACTAAATGAATCTCATGAAAATCAAATTATGTTCAGTTAATATCCTGAAGAGGAAAATTAATCAAAAGAGACAGATTCTTGAATCACATACTCATGAAAGGGAAAAGAATGCTTATGGGCGTCAGATGATTAACAGTCTGCTTGTTTTCTTCCATGATTTCTGTAGCCCAGATTTCTAACTGGAACCATTCTTTGTATTCTTCTCTGCTTACTGCGTTTGATGATCCTGTTGTCTCCAGAGTGTTCTTAGTATCCGGTACTTTAGCCATTGTCATCAGGAAGGTATTCGAAATGGAAGCAGTTTAACTTCAGTCCAATTGCTCCCACTTTATAAATTCTTGGAATAAAGGACTCAAGACAATAATCAGCATGGGAATTGAAGTTTGCTCTTCTCAGTGTCAAAAGAAGAACATCCCGAAGTCAAACAATACATATGTGCATGCATACACATATATTTTCTAGAATTGTTAAAGAATTATTATAAAATATGGTTTATTGAATCTCCCAAAATAGAGGAACTCTGACGGCAAGTTTCTTCTATATAGGAAATAGGAAGATTATACTGACCATCTAGGGATTTCTCTCCTCCCCTAATATCTAATGCTTAGAGGAAACTTGTGCCAAATGCCTGTATAATGTTTTTATAGATCCTCTCATCCAATACATTATCTTTTTGCTAATCATCTTCAAGGACTTGCCCTTTTCAATAAAACCATTGTAGAATCCACAGTATTTGTGGTGTTTTTAATCCCACGTTGGGGGTTAAACTTCAGGTTTTGCAGTTCCATCCTTCAGAAGCTCAAATCCTTCAGAAGCTCAAAGGCTAAGCATGAGTGGTACGCTGAAGTCGACCAAGGCACAGACTAGCAGTTGATCGAGTGCTAAACACGCTAAAGGTTCCATATACCAGTCTGGCCAAAAGCAGCAAAATTAATATCTCCAAAGAGGTCTCTGCATCCCCTTAGGGTAGTACACATCACTTAGAGCGAGGCCTCTTTAAGGAGCCGTGCTCAGGGCGTGGTCGCAGCGCTCACGTGATCCGGAGCAACTCCCTAAGCTTGCGGAAGCCGCTCAGCGGTCCGGGGCACCGGGATGGTGCGTTTGTACAACCTGCACCCGTTTGGGTCGCAGCAGGTTGTCCCCTGCCAGCGGGAGCCCGAGCAGTTCTGCTGCGGCGGGAGCGACGCGCTGTTCGTGGCTTCCGGCTGCAAGGTGGAGGCGTTTGCTGTTCAGGGCGCAGAGCTATGCCGGCAGCGATGCACCTTCTCCACGCTAGGCAGGGTTCTGCGCATGGCCTACAGCGAAGCCGGTGAGGAGCAGCTTTGGGGCGGGGTTCTGGGTAGGGAAGAGATTGGTATTTCTCTTGGCTGTCTGATGAAGGTCTGTGCTGGTCCGGAAGTTAGGGCTAAAGGCGCGCGTGTTGTTGTCATAGCAACCACAGGTCGGGTGTAGTGCTGCGTAGGGGTGCTTGCCTAGTTTGCCTGAAGCCTTGGTGGGTCTGATCCTCCTCTCTCAGATCGCTCAATCAGTCATTCTAGCACTTTGGAGGTAGATACTGGGGGATCTGAAGTTTAAGGTCACCCTCTGCTGTTTAGTGAGTTCCATTCTAGCCTAGGCTCCAGGTAATCTTGTCTAGAAGCAAAACAAAACAGGCACCCCAACACGTAGAGGGAACGGGGACTGATCCCCTCCACATCTTGAGTTAAAGGCATGTGACTGTTTCATTTATGCCAGACCCTTAAAAAAATTAATGTAAGAAAATTTAAACCTGGTTCAAAAGAAAGAGGAGGGAGAATGATATCCTGAAGTTTACAGGAGGGTCGACCTCAAAAGTTATCTTAAATCATAGCCAGCTCTTTTGCTTCTTAAGTCATTGTCACTCATGGGTGATTTCAACCCCTCACAGTATAGACTGACCTTTAAAAATTCTTAGTGTGTGAGTGTGTATAAGACAAAGACACAGGCAGAATGTTTACACAATTTGCCCACTCTTCTTTTTTATTTTTAAGATTTATTTATTTTATTTGATATGAATACACTGTAGCTGTTTTCAGACACACCAGAAGAGGGCATCAGATCCTGTTACTGATGGTTGTGAGCCACCAAGTGGTTGCTGGGAATTAACTCAAGACCTCTGGAAGAGCAGTCAGTGCTCTTAACTACTGAGCCAGCTCTCCAACCTTGTCCCACTCTGTCAAAGGGACATTTATTCTACAACTTGCGGCACTTTACAACTCATTTTACAAAGTGCTTTTCCTGCCTTTCATTTGTGTTGATTCCTTAGGAATCATATAGAAAGCATTAAAAAGATGCTTGGGTCCCACCTTCAGAAACAATATTCTGTTTCCCTGGAATAAAACATTGCAGTGTATCAAATGCCTGGCCCCAGTTGGGTACTAATGACTTGAACCACACTGATTGGAAGGGGCAGGCACTAAACCATGATAACCTCATTAATGAAACCTCGAAGAACAAAGATGCTTTTATAACCAAGTTGGCTGCCTTAGAGAACTTCAGGAATCATGTGGGATGGCATTCGAATCATGGGCCATATAACTCAAAGGAAGCATTCAGTCCATAGTTGAATTTCAACTTCTGAATGTAACTTCCATTCACTCATGCATGACTAAACATTAATAGGCTGACCCCTGGCTATACCTATGTCCAGAAAACCTGTCTTTGACTTCTCCTTTGACCTCTTTTTTACTTCCAAGTTAATGTGCCAGGGAATTTCTGGTCTCAGTGTCTCAGTGCCCAGTGTCCTCTGCCATAGTAAATCTACCGTGTTAAAAATCCAGTACAATCTGTGCATTTATATTTACTACGAATGTTTTGTAGGCTGTCTACCCAAGCAGAAAGCATTTTCTTTTTCTGTCAGGGCCAAGAGAAACCCCAAGTCCCAAACTCCAAAAGGCAGTCCAAATATCCAGAAGTGAGCTCACCCACGACTTTAGGAGGGTTTCTGGTGTTTAGATACAAGCCAGCAGTCTTCAGGAACTTGTGGAGCCAGTTCCTGCCTGTCTAAAGGAGTCATTTCCCTTACCTCTGGCAAAAAGGATCTATGACTTTCCAATTAACATATGCCCGAGGTGCCTATCATCATCCCAAGGTCCAGGCTAGCCTCAGGTCTCCCTCGGTCCCTAAAGTACCTACTCCATATTTCAAAGTCCATGCTAGTGACCCAGCCCTTCTCACCTCCTCCCCTAAACTCCCTCCAGCTCCTGGGCTTCCCTCCCCCTAGCTACTTGTCCTTCTAACCCTCACTATTCTCTGCCCCTGTAATTCTCACTGTGCACTGTTTTCTGTCCCCTGCTCTTCTCTTGCAGATAGTCCTGCCCATGTCTATTCAGCTGGCCATGTTCAGCTTACTTCTTTCTCTCTCAGCTCTGGATTCTTCCAGATCTTCTGGGTGTTCTCTCCCTATCCCCTTTTCCCCCTCCTTCCTCCTCCCTTACCCCTCCCCACCATCTTCAATAAAACAAAACCATTCCCCTTAACTATACCATGGAGTGGTCATGTTGGCAGTTTTACCTTGGGCTTCCTCCCCCTAGCATACACTTACTAATCAGCCATAGGCTGTTCTCCCTTTGTAAATTTTGGGCACTAAGTAAGTCAGTCATGGGGTCCCTGTGACCAGATTTCTGTTGCTAATGGTTTGAGAGGGTTCAGTCCACCATAGTGGGTAGGACTCACATCTCAGTGGCCAGAAGGTAAAGTAAAGCAGTAACAGGAAGGGACTGGGGCAAGATAGAGTTCCCAGATATCCCCTCTTCATCGGTGACCTTCCTCCCAGAAGTTTCCTTCCTCCAGCCAGACTCCCTTCCACAGACCCCTTACCACACGGAAGTCTCCAAAATTTAAGTTTCCTAATGGATTAGGGCATTCATTTGGTCAGAACTCATGATCTAGTCATTTTTGGAAACAATTTTACAAGAAATAACCAGAGGTGTGCTCTTAGGTGTTTTGTAGCCCAATCAAGTTGAAATGGTGAACAGTTACAAGAGCATTAGAGAGAAAGTAAGGGAAAAGTTAGATGGTAGGTTTGACTTTTTAACATCACCAGGGATGATAGAAATTGAATTTGGGTAGCATGTGTGACTCGAAGAGGAGGGATAACTAAAAGACAGACAGAGACCCAGAGGCAAGTGCAGTGTAAAAGCCCTTCTGACAGGACATGTGTTTATGGAGTGTTTGTGGGCAGAGGGGCAGGAAAGGCAAGACCACACAGCTCTTCTGGCCAATCTTTAGCACAAGTATACAGAAGCCCCACCTCATATATTGAATGACATTGTTAAGTAAAACCCTCCCTTTAAAGGTTATATGGAACACTACAGAATTTTATTCCATTTTCAATAGTTTGCAGAATGAGTATAAGTCTTTGGATCAGCTAGATCCCACAGCTTTAACTTTTGTGTGTTGCCTTAGGCAAGATGCTATTAATGATAGTCGGAAACTCAGCATGCTGAAATGTAAAATAGGAAGCAAGAGATTTCTCTTGAAGGGCTCTTGTAAGGATTTACAGAAAAATTTAAAGGCTTTTTAAGGAGGCATGCATAGCAAGTGCTACTACAGCATTTACAGAACCAGTCATTAACTTAAAATCATACAGTACAATATGGATATTACCTACAACTTATAGACACTTTCAATTCATATGTGGTATATATATATATATATATATACATATATATATATATAAAGCTTTTATTGTAACTAAACAAATATCCCTAGTTTTAAATATTTACTAATATGATACCAAAAATAGTGGTAACAAAAGAATAGTAGATGAATTGGATATCATCATTAAAGAATTTTTTTTTTGTGCATATATCCTACCAATTGGTGGAAAGAGCTGTCTGGAGTTTTTGGGGGGAAAATTTTAAACCATATATTTGATAAAGGACTGGTGTCCAAAGAAGACATGCAAATGTTCAAAAGCACAGAAAAATATGTTCCATGTCACTAATCATCAGGGACATGCAAATTAAAGTCACAGTGATATACCCCTTACCCATAGTATAATTGTTATTTTAAAGTTATCATAATGTAGTTGGGAATGATGGTACAATTATAAGCACTCAAAAGACCAGGGCAAGAGGATCTCGGCAAGTTTGAAGACATCCTGGGCTATGGAGTGAGTTTAAAATGCACTTGGTGTATGGCCTAACATAAGACAAATCTTCAAGTAATTATAAATGCTTATTTGTTACAGAATAAGGTATAGTGGTCATGCCAACTATATAGCATACACTAATTGGGAAATATTTTTCCTTATAAAATGAATTATTTTTAATATTATGTAAACAGTGAATTAATCCAGCAGCTGTATTTCTTTATGTCTGCTAGTCCCCAGTAACCACACAGAGAAAGTGATTTATTTCAACTGACAGTTAAATGGTCTATAATAACCCCTATGCTAGTCTGGCTATGTCTCAGCCCCATCTCATGATAGAGGTCAGCTTAGAGGTCAGCTGTGTTCTTTCTTTGAGTCAGTGATTTCTGTGTTATATTATACATTCCATTTTCAGGCAGTAAAATAAATGATTGAGTTTCTAATTCTAAGTTCCAAATGCAATCTTGCTTCCTTTTTTAGGAGACTATCTGGTAGCAATTGAAGAGAAAAACAAAACTGTATTCCTGCGTGCTTACGTGAATTGGAGGAGTAAGAGGAATGACAACTCTCGTGTGTGCATTCGAATGGTTGGGCACAAAATGGAGGCATCCTTCTGTGAAAGCTTTAGAGACCAGATGTCTATAATTGAAATGCCAATGTCCGAGGCCCCTTTGTGCATTTCATGTTGTCCTGTGAAAGGAGATCTACTTGTTGGATGTACAAAGAAGTTAGTCTTATTTACTTTGAAGTATGATGTCGTTAATGAGGAATTCTCAATGTTGAACTTTGAACGTTCATTAATTATACACATAAATAATATCACTCCTGTTGAAATCTCTTTTTGTGTTGGATATGTTGCTGTCATGGCTGATTTAGAAGTCTTACTCCTAAAACTGGAGTCAGACCCTATACATGGAGAGGGAGTTAACCACCACCCACAAGAAAGCATCAACCCATTGGAACAGACAGAAGGTAAATGACGAATTTGACTTTCTAGTTTTAACTATAGAGAAATTGTCTTTTCTGATAGGCTTTAAAGAAATCTGGTATCTACAGCGGCATTCCACAGTTCTTATGGGCTTAGGTGTTCCTATGACCCTGGTTTGTGTTTATGACTATCCATAGCTTATTCTTCACGGTGTAAACCTACATGTATTTGTCAGTATGTGAGTAATGGAGCAACTATTATTGGATGAGGGATTTCCGAAGAAAACAGTTGGTGAAACAGGGTCCCATTTTGTCCCTAGCTTCCTTGGAACTCACTTGATGCAGGCTCGGCTCAAACTTGGGACCTTCCTGTCTCAGGTTCCTAAGTGTAGTCATTATAGCTATGAGTCCTGGACTATGTGGGTTCCAAATGTTTGTTCTCATATTCAATATTTAATGACATTTAATAATACTGGTTATTAAATGTCCCCCCCTTTTCAAATTGACTACAAGCTAGAGTTTTTTGAGAAGAATAAACCTTAATTGAAATAATACCTCTGTGATATAGATCTGTAGGCAAACCTGTGTGGCATTTTCTTAATTATTGATGTGAAGGGGCCCAACCCATTGAGGGTGGTGCCACCTCTGAGCAGGTAGTCCTGATTTGTATAAGAAAGCAGGCTGAAGAAGCCGGTAAGCAGCTTCCTGACCTAACTTCCCCAGTGATGGAGTATGATCCGAAAATTGTAAACTGAAATAAACTGTGATCCTCTCCAGGTTGCCTTCGCTCATGATGTTTTGCCACAGTAGTATACACATAACTAAGACATATATGTCTAATGTTAATTCTGCAGACGGTAGCACTCACAGTTGTTAAATTCTGAAATTTTATTTTTTAAGATGTCAGTAATGAAACTTCACAGCTTGAGTCAGAGGATTTTGTTATCTGCCTAAAACCTTTGGAACTTTTTGGTGAAAAATGTAAACAGTCTGGAATATCTGTTAAGCTGGAGTCCACAGGATTAGAAGATGAAAAAGTAAAATATTTACATGTTCAGCATCTGCTGTATAGGTATGAGCGCCCCTTTTTACGCATCAGCTTTTAACTTTTTCATGCCCACTTAAAATATATGGAAATTAGATCTCTCCCCTTTCTCTTCTTCAACCCATAGACGGTTTGCTCCAGATATTTCATTCTATGGTTTGTCTGATAACATCAAGTTACATTCCCTTCAACTGCTGCCCATTCACCAAACTGGTAAGTACAGCTGAGCTGCAGGGTAGAGAGGTTTGCAAGGCCCTGGACTGGAGGGAAGACCGTGTACAGGCAGTAGATTTCCTTCTTCTACTGAATCTTCCTGAGGAAAGGGAAGCCATATTGTTTTGGAGAAGTGAAACCCTTAGGAGGATATGACCAAAACAACTCATTTCTTTTTTCTTTTGAAATAATCTATAGGCCCAAAAAAGGAAATCTGTGAACACTATTGGAGCAGAGGTCTTGTCTAGGTTCCAGCTGAGTATTTGACAAACTTTCATAGGATGGCCCTGTAAGCAAGGTAGAAAAACATGCTTTGAGTGGAAACTCATTCAGAATACTAGTTTTCAACTCTGCTGCACACTGCATTTATTTGGACACTTAAAAATATGATGGGAGGGTTGGTCAAGTATGTTTCTAGCATGAATAAAGCTTGATTCCTAGCACTGAATAAACAGGGTGTGCACACATAATTTTATCACGAGGGAGGTAGAGACAGGAGGGTCAGAAGTTCAAGGTCGTCCTCTGACTACACAGTTCTAGGCTCCCATGCGTTATAAGACCTTGTCTTTTTAAAAAAAAAAATGGCGGTGATTCTAATTCTGACTTAATTGGACTGTGTTGAACTTTGGCACCAGTGTCCTTAAGTGTTCACCAGAAATCTGGTGAGCACTGCCCTTGCTCATGGCCTGTTCAGCGTCTTCAGGTAGTTTCTGGGAACATATAAACATTATTTTTGAAGTAAATGCCTATTGAATAGCTACAGCTGTTGACCGCTGTGCTGAGTACTGAGGAACAGCAGGCAGCATGCTTGTCCTTACGAAGTTAATGATCTAATGGTGAAAGCAGGTACTCATCACACACTAACAAGATTGGACACTGAAATAGTGCTCTGTGGGAAACAAGCCCTGGTATACAAGCCTGTAGCAAAAGACCCCCTGTAGAGAGAATAGCTTATGTAATGTATGGGTGCATCCATAATGTATGGATGCATCACCTGTCAATTAACAAGCTTATGGCTCAGGCAGGAAGTAGAGGTGGGGCATCCAGGAGGAGAAAAGAATTCTAGAATAGAGCCAGAGAAGGAGGCACTGGAAAGGAGACACAGGCATGGTGCCTGAGCACAGGGAACTAGCCATGTGACAGAATGGAGGTTAAAATAAATGAATTATCTTAAGTCATGGTTCAGTCAGAGAAGAGTCTAGCTATATGGCCAAGGTATTTGTAAATATATTTTGAGTCTGAGTCTCATTTCTGGAGGCATGGGGCTAAGAGGAAGAATGAGGCCCCGACTTCAACAACTGCTTGACTTTTCCTGGGGTCTAAGAAGGCTGCTTCCTGAGAATGGATCTGTAGGGTGAATCGTGCTGACTCTGGGGTTGAGATAGCTTCAGTGGAGGGAAGGGAAGGAAGTGTTCCAAATAGAGGAAGCCACAAAGTTCTCTCATGGGCATAGAATCTGTATTTGAGGAACTGAAAGAGCCACGACCAGAGAGAGTAGAGAAACAAAAAATGGGTGTGTGTGACACAAGGGTGGACACAGAGGTCAAAGTCAGTCAGGATGTCAGCTCTTCCATTCAGTGAACTACCCATACGGTTGGAATAAAAAGCCCCAATCAATCCACGACCAATGTGACCTAACTCTGGACTCATTTTGTCTCACCCCGACCTGCTTACTGTTACAGTAGCCTTCCTGTCTTCCTCAGATATGCCAAGTGTCCTTTGCTGTAGAACCTATTCTTCCTTCTACCAAAGCCTAGAATGTGCTTGCTTCAGATACTGCATGAGTGGAGTATTCACATCATTTAGTGCACTGCTCAGACGTCATCTTACCACAAAGGACTTCCCTTGGTATTCTCAGTTTGACTCACTTTTATTTTTAATCATGTGCATGTGTGTGTGTACGCGTGCGTGCGTGCGTGCGTGCGTGTGTGTGTGTGTGTGTGTGTGTGTGTGTCTGTCTGTCTGTCTGTCTGTCTGTCTGTCTGTGAGCTTGACATGTGAGTGTGTTGCTGGCAGAGGCCAATGAAGATGTTACAGATGATTATGAGCCACCCAACTTGGGTGCTAGGAACTGAACTCAGGACCCCTGCAAGAACATCAAGATCTCTTAACTGTTGAGCCCTTGGTTTAGGCCCTTTGCTTTCTCTATTTAAACTCTCTCTTCTACACTTTAGAGTTTGTTTGTTCCCTGTCTCAATCTTCATCATTAGAATGTGAGGGCTCTGTGAGAGAATCCTCCTTGTTTTGTGAATTGCTAGAACTTCAAATAGCAGGAACCTTGAGAGTATTTATTGAAAGGCTAAATGACTGTAGGTGTGTGGTTTATATTTGAGCTGAGTCCAGGATGGGCATGTGTGGGTATTTTAGAAGATGAAGAATTTTGCAAGGTGTTGCATAAGACTAACCAACATATGTAAGCTGTAACATTATCATGTGCTTAGAGGTTAGTGGCCAGTTCTGTTTAGCTAGAGCTCAGATGTGTCCTAGAGAGAAGAAAAGAATGGGGTTGGCTTTGGGCTAGTTATGGAAAGTGCAGAATTGGATTTTCAGTATCAGTAAGGATCATAGAAGGAGGAAGAAGACTTTGTGTTTGTTTTTGTTTTATGAGACAGGGTTTCTCTGTAGCCCTGTCTGTTCTGGAACTTGCTCTGTAGGCCAGGCTGGTGTCAAACTCAGATGCCTGCCTCTGCCTCCTGACCACTAGGATTAAAGGCATGTGCAGAAGAAGACTTTTTTTTTTTCATTCTTTTTTTTTTTTTATTAACTTGAGTATTTCTTATATACATTTCGAGTGTTATTCCCTTTCCCAGTTTCCGGGCAAACATCCCCCTCCCCCCTCCCTTTCCTTATGGGTGTTCCCCTCCCAACCCTCCCCCCATTGCCGCCCTCCCCCCATAGTCTAGTTCACTGGGGGTTCAGTCTTAGCAGGACCCAGGGCTTCCCCTTCCACTGGTGCTCTTACTAGGATATTCATTGCTACCTATGGGGTGAGAGTCCAGGGTCAGTCCATGTATAGTCTTTAGGTAGTGGCTTAGTCCCTGGAAGCTCTGGTTGCTTGACATTGTTGTACTTTTGGGGTCTCGAGCCCCTTCAAGCTCTTCCAGTTCTTTCTCTGATTCCTTCAACGGGGGCCTATTCTCAGTTCAGTGGTTTGCTGCTGGCATTCGCCTCTGTATTTGCTGTATTCTGGCTGTGTCTCTCAGGAGCGATCTACATCCGGTTCCTGTAGGCCTGCACTTCTTTGCTTCGTCCATCTTGTCTAATTGGGTGGCTGTATATGTATGGGTCATATGTGGGGCAGGCTCTGAATGGGTGTTCCTTCAGTCTCTGTTTTAATCTTTGCCTCTCCCTTCCCTGCCAAGGGTATTCTTTTTCCTCATTTAAAGAAGGAGTGAAGCATTCACATTTTGATCATCCGTCTTGAGTTTCGTTTGTTCTAGGGATCTAGGGTAATTCAAGCATTTGGGCTAATAGCCACTTATCAATGAGTGCATACCATGTATGTCTTTCTGTGAATGGGTTAGCTCACTCAGGATGATATTTTCCAGTTCCAACCATTTGCCTACGAATTTCA